>NC_051284.1:24876694-25225444 GCF_015220745.1 Sebastes umbrosus | reverse complement strand
TAACTGCTAACAGACTGAGCTAAACTTTAGCTTTACGGTGGAAGTAACGCGTCAAACCTGACCTCCTGGATGAATCGATATCGATGTTTGTGGTCGAATCATAGAGTCCAAGGTGTGTCCGTCGATCGTGTGAAAGTTTGGTCCATGAAGTGAAGCTGGTACCGGGTTTCCTCCGTTAAAACGTTTCTCCTCATGACCCACCGGAGAAAGACTGCAGCGGCGAAGCGAAGCAGGAAGCTCCAGACCGGAAGCCGGAAAGGAGTCTGGTGACGTCACTTTGCTGCGGCTGCGCGGCTGCGGTTCAAATATTCAGGATGTAGTTTTATTAATAAATAATTTATTTTTATTATATATTATTATATATATTTATTTTATATTATTATGATAAAATAGAATAGAGTAGAAAGATTTATTGTCATTGTATTAAATACAACAAGATTCACAGTTGCCACTTCTGGTCAGTGCTTTAAAACAAATACTTGACAAGACTAAACGAGGCAGATAAAACATATAACAGGTAAAACACACACAGTTATAAAGCAAAATAAAACAGGTAAAGTAGATTTAATTAATAAATATAAACAGAAGTGTTACACTAGAAGTATAAAATATAAAAATAGATGTAATGTAAACAGGGGTAATTGCACTTGTAAAATAGGTAGGGTATAGATGTAATAAATAAATAAATGTAAACAAAGGTAGTTGCACTTGAGGTGTATATTTTACAGACGATATTGCTCAGACAAATGTTAGACAAATTATATATTATTATATTTATTTATTTTATTATTTATTTATTTATTTTATAATTTAGTTTTCCCGTTTTTTTGTGTATGCACCACTGAATGTTAATATATACCATTATAATAAATAAATAAATAAATAATTTGAAAATAAATAAATACGCATAGAAATGACAACAAAAAAGCCTACACATTTATTTGACAACTGAGGCTTTCATTTATTTATTTATTTATTTGTGCAGCAGTGTTGGTCTCTTTAACCTCCAACATGAACACAATACTGATAATAAACATTTAGTAGTGATTAACTGTGACACTACAGAAGAAATGTAAAAAAAAAATGTAACAAAAATAATAATTTTTGGATTGTTTGTGAAGTTTCTCAGACATCCAAGTCATGATATCCAAGGAAGGGTTAAATCAGCAGCAACTTGACTTTGGTTTAGGTTACCAACAAGTGCACAGGCTCAAGAAAAGGAGCGAAAACACCTGAAAAGTGCACTTAAAACTTGTGGATATCCTAACCGGACCTTGGTGAAAACAGCCACAAAATTTAGAAAGAACACCAGTACCACGGGTGATGAAGAAAAGGAGGACAGACGCAACAACATTGTCATCCCCTACGTGTCTGGAGTGTCTAAGAAACTCAGGAGGATTTTCAACAAAGCATTCCTGTGTCTTTCAAGCCCAGCAACACCCTCAGACAGAAACTGGTCCACCCTAAAGACCACACACCCAAACACAAGCAAAGCAACCTTGTGTATGCAGTCCAATGCAGTGAGGAATGCACAGATTTGTACATTGGTGAAACCAAACAACCACTAAACAGACGGATGGCTCAACACAGACGGGCCAACTCCTCAGGTTTAGACTCAGCAGTCTATCTACACCTGAAGGACACTCTTTCGATGACCATAATGTGCATATTTTGGACAGGGAGGAAAGATGGTTTGAAAGAGGAGTGAAAGAAGCCATCTGTGCTAAAGAAGAGAAGCCATCACTCAATAGAGGAGGAGGCCTAAGGCATTACCTGTCGTCCACCTACGATGCTGTCCTGGCATCCCTGCCCAGGAGATTAAACAACCATTCACACTTGACCTCACCCAACAGCCATTCACATTAGGTATCAGTTGACTCCAACAACCCTTGATTACGGTCGTCACACCTCGGAGCACCATTGTACTGAGTGGTTTCTATATTCCTGCTAACGACCACACAGAGTTTAAATTCATGGGTTTCCCTACCATTCAGTCAGTTTTCAGTCAAGTTTTTTTTAAGTTTTCTTTCTTTGTTTGTTTATTTTTCTTTATTTATCTATTTATTTTTTCTTTCTTTAATTTATTTTTCCCTCCATTTTGTTTTATCCATACTTCATTTAATTTTTTGTTATGAGGAAAAGGAAGAAAGGAAAAGGGAAAAAAAAAGAAAACTCATCTGGCCGGGCCATGACGCCTCAAAACCAACTGGGCTCCTCCTCCATCTCCTCTCTCCTCCCTCCAACGATCTCCTATTGATAGAAAAGGGCAGAAGCCCTGAGCTATCTAACAGGCTCACGAATTTACGAGTATGACTAAAGAAGAGTATGACTAAAGAAGCTTTTCGGATGAGAAGTGAAACGTCTTCAAGAACCTAAACCAAAGTCCAGTTGCTGCTGATTAACCCTTCCTTGAATCTTTGGATTGGATATCGGTGGACAAGGCATATTTAAAATCATGATCAACATTTGTGTTAGCAAATATTTTTCAAATATCACTGTGTTGTAAGATTCACTGACATGAATCAAATTAACTTCAGAGCAGTTACATTTCTGTTAATATTACTGCATCTGTTCGTCACTGAGTTTCCTGATTCTGTGGAATCACATTAACGACGATCTTCCCCGTGTTCTTGTTGGCCTCCATGAGCCTGTGAGCGTCTGCGATGTCCTCCAGGTTGAATGTCCTGTCGATCACCGGCCTCATGGAGGCAGCCTGGTCTGAGAAACACGGCAACACTCTGCGTGAGAAAGCCTTCACCAGGTCTGCTTTGTACTGTGAACAGAAAATGCAAAGCAGGAATCAGTTACAGACATGTAAATACGAGACGTGTGTCAGCAGTGTTGACATGAGTCAGCACGTTCACAAGCGGAGATGAAGACACACGACTGGTGTGTGTCATTTCTGTGTGAATTCTCACCTGAAGGCTGCGAGAGCGGAGGAGGCTGCACAGCAGGTGGCCTCGCTTGGAGAGCAGTTTTCCCAGCAGATCTCCCTCCACCCCCCGGCCTCCCATGGTGCCGTACAGCACCCATCTGCCATCGGTGGCTAAACAGCTCACATTTTGCTCCCAGTTAGACCCACCGATGCAGTCGAGGATGACGTTGGCTCCCTTGCCTGTGAGATTACAGTAGTTAGTGATACAACTGAATTGTGCAGGACTCAGATATTTAATCTGCAGTTCTGGATTTGACCCTAACCTCAGCACAGTGAACCATCTATACATCTACACAAGTCACCTCCTGTAAAGTCATGAACTCCCTGTGCGAAGCCCTCCTCTTTGTAGTTAAACCCAGCTGCTGCTCCCAGACTCTCGGCCATCTTCAGTTTTTCATGGCTCCCTGCAGTAACGACAGGCACGGCACCAAACAGACGAACCAGCTGAACGGCAGCTGTTCCGACTCCGCTGGCTCCAGCGTGAGCAAGCACTACCTCACCCTCCTTCACCTGAGCTGGAGGCAAAGAGGACAGATGGAAACAAGAATTTAATATTTACCCCCCTTGTTAATTATACAGAGAGTGAACAGGCAGGGTTAGGTTGTATAAAATTAAGTGGAAACTTATAGAAAATAACCATCTTCACATTTATTTGTTTGGATAAACTTGTAATTTCTGTTAATTTTTGCACCAGCTTTAACTTGTTTAGAGGACCACATGAGTAGTAGTAGGAATGCCAACTTACAACTTAAGTTATTTAAATTATTATGATATAGTGTTAAACCCCTTAAATTTATATAAGGGGGTTTAATAAGAAGATATAATAGTAAGGGCTGTCCTCAACCAAAGAAATTCTTAGTCGACCATCACTCATACGATTTTGTCAACTAATCGTTTAGTTGATTTAAGTTTTTAAGAGTTTCTCCACAAAGAATCACACAAAAGCACCACTTTAAATCTTGTTTTGCCAGAGATGTGCTCATAAGTTTATTAGAAATAAATGACTAATTGACCAAAGAAATCTTAGTCAACTAAGACCAAAACGACCGATTAGTCGACTAATCAGCTAAGAGTGGGCAGCCCGATTAACAGTAGTACTATGATTTCTTTAATTTAAGAGAAATTATTTAAAAAAAATACTAAGTTCTTTATATATAAAATAATGAAAAAGAAAGACATTTAGACTACAAGGAATAAAATGAGATGGCATAACAAACACGGTCGCTGTACCGATGGAAACCAGCAGCTGAAACGCTGTGAGCCAGGCCTCTGGGATCGCTGCCGCCTGCCACAGAGTGAGATTAGAGGGAACGGGCATGAGAAGCTCCTCGGGCACCGAAACATATTCTGCATATCCTCCTCCAGAGAGCAAGGCCATGACCCGATCATCTGGCCTCCAGCCTCCTTTAACTCCCACGCCCAGAGTGTCCACGGTACCAGCCACCTCCAGGCCGATGATGTCACTCTCACCTGGGGGAGGCGGGTACAGCCCTCGCCTCTGTGGGAAACAGAAAAAACATTATTGCACTATAACCTGTGATTGTTTCAGAATCACACAAGTCACATTAAATACACATTTAGCAGGCCAATAGATATGCATAGCAACGAGATTATAGTGCACTTATGCTTTGTAGGAATCGTATTATACCTGCAGTAAGTCCGCCCTGTTGAGGGCAGTTGCATGAACTTTAATCAGGACTTCTCCACCTTTAGGCTGAGGTCGAGGGACGGTCCGCAGCAGCAAATTCTCTGGTCCTCCTGGTACATCAACACACACTGCACGCATCATCTTGGCAAAGCTAGAGCAACACTTGTGCCAGGCCCGTAAAAGGAAAATATATAGAAAAATATGTTTAAATTCTTTATACAAACAATTTTATTTCAGCTGTTTTTAACACTCACTGTCTGGTTGGTGTTTCCAAGTAGAATTCTTCCAGTGTGCCGGATGTGATGCATTTATAGTCTCAGCAGTGGCAACTGTGATTTAATTGAAAAATAAATAAATAAATAGCAGCAACAGCAACCACATTTGAACAGATCAAGAGCACCAGTTCTTACAGGAACTAAATTATATCTTCATTTATAATAATATACTAAGTGATCGCTGGAAAATGGAGGGATGGATTGACAAATGGCCCATAATTAATCTGTTTATAAATTATATTAATGTCCCACTGTGGATCTTATTCTCTGTGATTCATTTCTACTGTAAATATGATAATTTCAACGCCTCTACATGTTTATATACCACATAATGTATAAATACAAACATGCTTTAGTGCCTTTTTCTTTGTCTTCACAACAACAAGAGCTAAGATTAAATGAATCTATTCTAGTCGTGACTACAAAGTCTTGTAAGCAGCTGTTGTTGTTTTTAAGTGAAACTTTTGTGCTGTGAGCACCAGAGTCTTGCTTATGTCATCACGGTTAGCGGTTAGAGGGCCAAGAGAGAGAGATTATCATCTAGGAATTGAGAAATGAGACAAGTTTTCATGGAGAAAAAAAATTTGCTCTTGTTTTTCTCACTCAACAAGATTCTAATCTTAGTTTGTTGACTTTGAACAGGCACCTCAGGACTTTACAGTTGATCAGACGTAAAGCCCATTGTGTTAAAAACGTCCTGAATTAAAACAGAGACTTTGTTTTGTTGTGAATGAATCCAACAGTCCGGCTACATGCTGCTGGACATTGTGGTGTTGGCTCAGGAGGTACAGTAGGTCGTCAACCGTCCACCAAACGGAAGGTCGTGGTTCGATCACCGGCTCCTCCAGTCCACATATTGAAGTGTCCTTGGGCAAGATACTGAGCCCCAAATTGCTACCGAAGGCTGTGCCATCGGTGTTTGAATGAGTATTTAGATTAGATCCTGATGGGCTGGTTGGTACCTTGCCTCTGCCATCAGTGTATGAATATGTGTGTGAATGCTGACATGTAGTGTAAACGCTTTGAGTGGTCGAAAGATTAGAAAGGAGCAAGTCCATTCACCATTTCTCTAGAATCAGTTGAACCGATATGGCATGCTTCATGGATATAAGATCATGCATCTGGCTGGCTATGTGGTGACTCAAGGGAAAATTAGGCGTTTCGGTGAAAATTAAGCAATTTCTGAAAATCCCCATGGAGTGCAACTGATCTCATTAATTCAGAAAAACAGAGCAGATTTTTTTTTTCCATGAAAACCTTTCTCTGAATTCTGAGATCATATCTTGATAATTCAGAAAAACAGGGCAAATACTTTTTATTTATATTTATTTACTATATTATAAGTTATTTTATTCTTAAATGAATGCATTACGCTTCAGTACTAAACTGCGTGAGCACATAGAACTAAACTTATCTGCATAGATAAATACAGTCAGAAAAATATAAAAAATAATAATATTATATTACTATTATTTCATAACATTTAAAGTGTGTGATCATTTATTATTTGTATTTAATTCATGTATTATATCATTATTATTTTATTACATTATTATTATTATTATTATTATTAGTAGTAGTAGTATATTCAATTAATGTTGTTTTCAATTATGTAATTTTTGTCGTTAATAATTTCCAATGCATATCTTTAAAACCAATACAAAAAAATGCATTTAAAGCATGATGAATTATGGGCCATTTGGCTTTCCATATCAGTGTTGAGCAAAAACATGTACCCTAGCCCAGGGAGCATGACTGTGTAGTATGGTGTAGTGAACATGGGTGTGAATAATAACAAAACTATTTAGGAGAAGCAGAAAAAGGGAAGAAGAACAGAGAAAAGGAAGCAGTTTTAATAGTACAGTTGTTCAGTACTCATATAACGGAGGGTCCGTGAACTTCCACGATCACGTAACAGTAGTGACCCGTTACGCAACGCGCATGCGCAGTAGAGTCAAAACATTCCAGCTGTTCTATTCATAAATCCATGGTTAAGACTAAAGTATAAAGTTTCTAAATTGATGCAACAGATTGATTAGGTTGTATTAAAGATTTAGAATAAGTAAATGTAGTTTATCATTTAGGATAGCAGCTGATTTGACAGTGAATTGATCTGCTACCTTTAAATTAATGATAAATCATTCAAATCATGAACTTACCAGACAGAGATGTTAACAGTTCATCAACTCTGAGATGACTCTGTGAGTTTTGGGGAAGTTTAGTTGAGCCATCGTCCAGACTGGACTCCAGCTTGGCGCGGGAGGGATCAAACCAGCAGAGGGGCTGGCTCTATATGACCAGGCACATTGTTAAAGGGATACTACTGACCAAGAAAAGATGATTTTAATAATGCTTAGGGCCAATAATATGATTAAATGTGACTGTTAAATACAAATCAAATGAAGGGATTCCTCCTCCGTCAGATCCTGGCAGTGTGGAGAACAGAGCTGCAACTAATTAACATTTCAGATTACCAATTATTTTCTCCATTAATCCTTTGGTTCAGTTCAATGTAAGCAAATAGTATAATAATAATAAATTCATATCACACTTTTCGAAACAAAAGTTACAAAGTGCTTTGCAAGTCAAATAAAAGCAATATAAAAGAAACAAAAGTAAAAAAACAATAAAATAACTATTAATATTTTTTAGTTTATTTCTTTGTGTTTTTTTGTGAATGTGTCTGTTTTTTGTTTTGTGGTTTTCAGTATGTCTTGTCTCAATTATAGGCTTTTGTATTGTTTCATTTTATTATGTTGAAAATTAAAAAAAAATATTGAAATAAAATAACTATTAAAACAGAGCAGCGCAAAAAAAGATCAATATAGTAGTGACATAGTAAAGTGGTAAAACAAGGTGATAAAATACAAATATGTATAGATATAAACGCATACTAACACATAGATACGTGCGCAGATTTTGTATTTAAGTTAACATTTCGTGACCTCAGCATTGCTAAAATCCTAAAAATGTATTATTAAAACCCTGAACAGTGAAAGAACACGTGAGAAAGTAGTAGCATTGTTCACAAAGTACTACAGCTGCATGTTCCTTGCACGAAAGGAGTCATTGTTATTGTGTAACTTGCATAAGACTCGTGACTGAACTCATGAGGGATCTTGAAATTGAATCTCTTTAAAGGAATGTGACAGTACACAATGACCAACAATCCCATCCACTTTACTTCAAATATAATAGACTATTATGTTACAAACGCTGAGACAGCCATAGCAGCAAACACACCTGTAGAACACGGCGCTCTAGGGGACAGAAATCAGGTAAGAAAACACACCTTTGCTTTAATTTAAACAGAAGATGTGACTGAATTGAACGATTTAAAAATACATATTTCTCCCTCTAGCCCTCTCTTGTAAATAATGGATGAAAGCTTAAGAAGACCTGGTGTGCTGCAGAGAGATCTGAGAGTGTTGAACCAAAAGGAGGAGAGGGATCTGCAGCATAAACTCAACATGTTGGACAGACAGTACAGGTACACTCGCAAGATGCTTCACCAGAGAAGAGACTCGCTGATAAACGAACAGAGACGAGTCGTGATGGTGAAAGTGGTCGAGCCCAAAGCGACAGTCAACATCGCCATGAAAGAAATTGGAGAACACACAAATGCAGAGACGCAGTCAAGAGGTATTCAAACATCCGGTGGCAGGAGATCGTACTCCAGCACATCCCCATATCACAACAAAGGAGGTGAGCTGGTGGAGCAGAGTCGGTCCATATCGGCACCACCATCACCGTCAGTCAAACCCGTCGGCACAGTGAGACGCAGAGGAAACATCCAGAGCAGCATGTCTCTCATGCAGATGAAAAACATCGCAACTATTGACGCAATATCAGAAAAGGAGCTGGCCAGGCAACAGCGGGAAGCCCGAGAGGAAATGGAGCGGCTGAGACAGTTTCAGAGGGAGACGTTACACAAGAGTGTGGCAGCGTTTATAGAAAAACTCAAGGACAAAAGCAACGTGGAGATACATGTGAAACCTCCGTAGAGGAACTCCACAAAGTTTAGACTCAACTCAACATTTGCAACAGCAAGGAAGAAAAGGTTCAACTAGCAGTGATTTATTATAAACAATGAGAATGTACATCTAATATAGAAAAGTTTCATTATATTTCTGAACATATTACACAATATTCCCCATCTTCCTCATGGTTATCAAAGCTTTGTGCACAGGAGTCTCCATGAGGAGGCTGCAGTTCTTCTTCCACTCTGGAGACTCGGGAAGCTCCTCATCTGCAAAAAACAAACAAAATCATATTAGAACATGAAGTACTTATTGTTTCTACAACTAACAGAGATCCCTTGTGTTATGGATTATATTGGTCCAGATCAATAACTGTCTGTTTGAGTTGGGAAACTTCTGGAGTATAAAACTCCTACCGTCACATTCAATGTGGACTCGTGTGGGGAGACATCTGGTGTGGTCAGAGTAATCGAGTGAGCAGAGAACAGCCGTCTTCTCTCCGGGCAACGTGAACATCAGCACCAGTAACGAACACAACACATTACTCTCCATCACTTCCACAGACTTATGGAGCTCCTGTAAACAAGCAGGAGGACAAAGTTAGTGTGTTATTCTGCCAGAACAGATGACAAAACTACCATAATTATAGTTCCTCTTCCTATGAGTGATTATTAACGCCTTAAATATTATGTGAAGAACATTTTAATTTCTCGCTCTTCTTTTCATCTGTGAATCTTTGCATAAATGTGCAAAAATTACTGTTTCATTTGAGAGGATTTGATTGGATTCATATATTGGTGTTGGCTTATCATATATATATTAATATCATCACAGTATGTTGTTAGTTACAAAAACAAACTGTAGCATCTAAATGTTTTATAGGCTGCTTTTTTTATGAATATTTGACCTTTATTTTCTTAATTCAAGTTTAATAAATTTGTTTTTATTTATAGTTGTTAACAATAATATTTCAGGTTATTTCATTAATTTAATTCAAATGTTGCTGTTTAACAAAACAACAATTTTGGTGTACTGCAGGGCTGCAACTAGCGATTATTTTCATTATAGATTGATCTGTTGATTAATCTTTTGGTTCATAAAACGTCAGACGATGGTACAAAATGACCATCACAATCAGAGCCCAAGTTGACATATCTAATAAAAAAAATAAAAACCAAAGTTATTAAGATTACTGTCACAGATGACTAAGAGACGTCACTGGTTCTTCATTTGGAAAAATTTAACCAGTGAAGTTTTGGTATTTTTGCTTAAAAACTACTTAAACTATTAGTCGATAATCTCTGCCAAAAAATATTATGTTACAGTATGTGCACATATAAGGAAATATATCAGCTGATTATAAGCTTTGCACACCTACTATTATTTATTTACCGAGTTGATCTCTGTTAATGTCATTTTATGCAAGTCTTTCATGGGTGTACGTTTTTTTTAAGTTGTTTGTGAGCCCCTAACCTGTAGACAATTTTCTATCATTATGTGATAGACAATAAAGTTTTTGAATCTTTAATATTAATATCTGATGTTTCTTTAATACTTAAGTATGTATAATGTTATCACCAAAATCCATAATGGGTTAGGCCCCTTTTATTATTGTAACAAACTTGTTTAACAAAATGTTGTCGACTCTCCAGGCCCGTGCAGAAACACGCCTCGGTCTACTTGTTTTATATTCGAGGGTGAGGAGTCACTTGACTGACTCTCTGAGACATTTTATGAGATGTTATTTAACACACACACAAAAAAGCAAAGTGTGGCACCTTAACAAGCTTCAACTGCTGCTTGCGACCGGCGAAGGCGTTGAGATGTTGGCTGAGGGGATCCAGAAGAGTCCTTATGTTTGTCTGCATGTTGCTCTGCTCAGCCAGGCTGTTTAAAGGAATGAACGGGGGAACGTTATGACGGCTGATCCTCAGCGTGGGCTTCAGGTCCATCTCCAGGTTGTAGGTCTCTAAGTAGATGCCCTCGTAGGCCGTCGCCACGGACACGCACACTCCTTTACCTTGACGGGTCTTTATGATGTCGTACCCACCTGAATGGCATCAAGAGGGAGGATTAAGACGTATTGTAAACATCTCACTGACAAATATATAATAACTGGGTGAATGACATGAGAAGAGTACCAATGATGTGATGAGCATGCAGGAGGTCTTTCAGTTGTGTGTGTCTGGCCATCAGTCGCAGTAGTTGTGAGTTCTCAGAGTCTTCATCCATTTCCTCCTCCTCCTCCTTTTCTTCTTCATGTGTACACTGTTTGTTCATAGATGCCCTCAGTTTCTGGAGACTCTGTGGCAGGACGGTGTAACCAGCACCAACAAATCAGACGACAACAAAACAAAAGAAGTGCAGCAGCATTATGAATAAAGTCAGTGGTGGAAGAAGTATTCAGATACTAATACCACACTTAAAATACTACTTAAAATACATACTAGGGCTGGGCAATATGACGATATATATTGTCTAAACAATATAAAAATGTCTGTCGTATATATATATTTTGTATCGTTTCTATCGTGGTATAGGCTACTGTACACGCACCTCTACGCACAACAAACAGCGATATCTGTCTGAGAATAACTAATAATTATTAGTGCTGAATATGAATAATGAATAATATTGTGGGATTATTTCTTATTCCATGGGGCATTTGGGGATTTATACATTATTATTACATACTTATATATAAAATTTAAATAAATAAATAAACAAAGCATTCTAATAGTGATTTTGAGGTTGAATACCATGGCAACGGTCGGGGCTTCGAAGCATTTGGGTCAGCCCTACCAATATTTATTTATTTTTCCCCAAAAAAATAAGGACATAATACTGATTCTAAGAGTAATGTAACATACACAGTACTTTTGGTTGCATGTACAAACAAAAACTGTCAGACAAATAGTAGTAGTAGTGTGGTGAAAAATACAATATTTCCCTCTCAGATGTATTAGAATATAAATATAAATTTGTATAAAATGGAAATACTCTGTACAAGTACCTCAAATTTGTCATCAAGTAACAGTACTTGAGTAAAAGTATCCACCACTGGTGAAGATGAAGGTAGGGCTGTTGTAGAGTTTTAACTGGCTGTTAATAAGTGTTATTTTATATATTTTATTCTATGTAAACTGTGTAAACTCAGCATCAAACATGTCACCTTGTGTGTCTCTATCTCTGCCTTCAGTTGGTCTCTCTGGGTCATCAGTGCTTCAGCTTTAGCCTTCAGCTCCTTCACTCGACTCGGCTGCTGAGGTTGAGCTTTACGGCTTCTTGCCTGAACTTCCAGCAGACTCAGATGACTCAAAACACCTGCAGAGGAAGAAATACTCTGATTGGATTTAACTCTCAAACAACAGAAAAGAAAAGTGGTTGATATCAGATAGAATAGAATAGAAAGCTTTATTGTCATCGTATTAAATACAACGAGATTCACAGTTGCCACTTCTGGTCAGTGCTTTAAAACAAATACTTGACAAGACTAAACGAGGCAGATAAAACATATAACAGGTCAAACACACAGTTATAAAGCAAATAAAACAGGTAAAGTAGATGTAGTAAATAAATATAAACACAAGTGTTACAGTAGTCCAGGGGTCAGCAACCTTTACTATTGAAAAAAAAAAATCTTTCTGAGGCAGCAAAACATTTGAGCATTGTGATGAAGGTAACACAGTTTATAGTTTAAGTATATAGTATATAAGTCTAATGCAGTGAGGGCCAAAGAGACAATGTACGACGGAGTATTAGGGCCACATTGAGGGAAAAAACATCTGAGATTTACAGAATAAAGTCATAACTTTCCAACAAAAAAGTCATAATATTAAGAGAATAAAGTCATACCTTTTTAACAAAAAAGTCATAATATTACGAGAATAAAGTAATAACTTTATGAGAAAAAACATTGTAATATTACGAGAATAAAGTCATAACTTTCCAACAAAAAAGTCGTAATATTATGAGAATAAAGTCATAACTTTATAACAAAAAAGTCGTAATATTAAGAGAATAAAGTAATAACTTTATAACAAAAAAAGTCGTAATATTAAGAGAATAAAGTAATAACTTTATGAGAAAAAACATTGTAATATTACGAGAATAAAGTCATAATTTTCCAACAAAAAAGTCGTAATATTAAGAGAATAAAGTAATAACTTTATAACAAAAAAAGTCGTAATATTAAGAGAATAAAGTAATAACTTTATGAGAAAAAACATTGTAATATTACGAGAATAAAGTCATAATTTTCCAACAAAAAAGTCGTAATATTATGAGAATAAAGTCATAACTTTATAACAAAAAAGTCCTAATATTAAGAGAATAAAGTCATAACTTTATAACAAAAAAGTCCTAATATTAAGAGAATAAAGTCATAACTTTATAACAAAAAAGTCCTAATATTAAGAGAATAAAGTAATAACTTTATGAGAAAAAACATTGTAATATTACGAGAATAAAGTCATAACTTTATGAGAAAAAACATTGTAATATTACGAGAATAAAGTCATAATTTTCCAGCAAAAAAGTCGTAATATTAAGAGAATAAAGTAATAACTTTATAACAAAAAAGTAATAATATTAAGAGAATAAAGTCATAATTTTCCAACAAAAAAGTCGTAATATTAAGAGAATAAAGTCATAACTTTATAACAAAAAAGTCCTAATATTAAGAGAATAAAGTAATAACTTTATGAGAAAAAACATTGTAATATTACGAGAATAAAGTAATAACTTTATGAGAATTTTTTTTTAATATTACGAGAATAAAGTCATAATTTTCCAACAAAAAAGTCATAATATTACAAGAAAAAAGTAATAACTTTATGAGAAACAACATTGTAATATTATGAGAATAAAGTCATAAATTTAAGAGAAAAAAAAGAAAACAACTCATAAAATTACTACTTTATAATATTGACTTTATTCTCATGAACTTTTGTCTTTATTCTCGAAATCTCACATTTATTTTATTTTCCTCAAAGTGGCCCTAATACTCCGTCGTACCGTCGTACCAGAGACCTACAACAATGATAAATAGACATGTAAATGTAAACAGAGGTAGTCGCACTGAGGTGTGCATTGCATCAAGGACATATTGCACAGACAGATGTATTGTATGAGATAGCTAGTTAGCTAGGAGGAGTTTGTTGTGATGCTCAGAAAGCTCAAGCTTAGTTTATCAGATAGCTAGCTAGCTGTACCGGTAAACTAACTTTGCACCAGTCTGAGTTACCTTTCGTAGCCGCTGCCTCCATAATCCTTCTTTAATCTGTGTTTAATAACGTACTGAAGCTGCTGAGATGTAAACATGCACTCCAAGCTGCGGATGTTTTTGATTATGGCGCCTTCTACGTCATCACCCCGCCCCCAGCCTTAACCCCGGAAGAGAAATCAAAACTGTGTGGATGATCACATGGAGCAGAGCATGGACTGAGAGATTAGCAAGCTGGTAGGTTAATGTAACACTTTATGATCCATAAAAAAATAGATTTAATCAACGTGAGTTAATCGTTTAGATAATGAACGTGTGTTATTGTCTGCAGTTGTTTGTTTTTAGCCGTAAAGAAGTTGTTTTTAACTAACGTAGTGCTCTTCAATGTGTCAATGAGAACAGCATGGTGACAGAAGTGAGCTTCAGCAAGATTACAACAGTGCTGCTGTGTAAAGGTGAGTCTGTCTCATGTTACTTCATGTCTTCATACCTTTCTCTTTTTTTTTTTTTTTTTTTAAAGTTATTTTTTTGGGGGCATTTTTCCATTTTTATTGAGGACAGTGGATAGAGTCTTGAAAGGGGGGAGAGAGAGAGAGAGTGGATGCCGCGTTCAGGACCAAGCCTTAATACATGGACGCCTGCTCTACCAACTGAGCTAACCCAGGCATCCGTCTTCATACCTTTCTCACTGCACTACATTTTCAGACGTGATATTATTTTAACCAACTAAACTTTTTTTTTTCTTCCTGTTTATGAATATTAAGATAAGATAAGATAAGATATTACTTTATTAGTCCCACATTGGGGACATTTGCAGTGTACAGCAGCAAAGGGGATAGTGCAAAAAACAAGATGCATCAGCTAACACAGTAAAAAAGAGCTAAACAAAGTGTAACAAAATGTGAACCATTTAAATAGAAGGGAGTATAAAAATAGGAGATATCAGGTTATTGTCAGTAACTCATATTCAGTCTAGTTAAGCAGCTGTTGTCAGATATTTGAGGGTCACTGAGTGCAGTAGCTCTATTTTCCAGCCAATTGAATCAGCACCATTAGTTATGTACAACTAATATAGCTAAAGTTACAGCAGCAATATATTAAATAAAAGTCACTTTAATTCATATTACCTGAATTAATCCTTACTTTATAGAGACCTTATTGTACTTCGTGCTGCCTCCTCTTGTTTATTTTGGTTTGAGCTGAACTGACAACTCAATTAACCAGTTATTGTTTTGACAGAAAACTAATCAGCAACTATTTTTAATTATCATTTGTGGTGTTGTTGTTATTTAAGTAGCTGGTTCCAGCCTCTCAAATGAGAGGATTTGCTGGTTTTATCTGTTTTTATATCACTAATAAACTGAGTATCTTGGGGTTTTGTGGCTGTTTATTCATACAAAAGAGATTTGAGGACGGCAAATTTGGCTCTGGGAAATTGGAAAGTGCATTTTTCACTATTTTCTGACATTTAAAAGACCACAGTTGATGTACTGAGAATGATAAGAAATTAACTGACGGTGAAAATAATCGTTAGTTGCTGCCCCAGCTTGCAGGGATGTGATAATAAACTGAAACTAAGGAATACTTTCATTATCGTTTAGTCTGCTGATTATTTTCTCGATGAATCATATTAAAAATATCTATTTAAAATAGTTAAAACTTCTGATCAAATTTCCTTGAGTCGGAAGTGACGTCTTTAAAAAGCTTGTTTAGTTCAACTAAAAGTCCAAAAGCCAAACATATTCAGTTCATTCTCACATAAGACGAAGAAAAAGCAGCAAATCCTCACATTTAAGAAGCTGGAAACCAAAACTCAAGTAATGTGATTGTGATGGAATAATTGATATACAAGTTATCTTTGGAAGGAAGAGGTCCGGAGCTGATGATGTCTTACAAAAGAAGGTTTATTGAAGCTTGATCAAGGAGAATTGTCAGGTCTCCACAATAGATGCTCTCTGCGTGAAGGCCTCACAACTCTGCCCTTCCTCCCCGGTGCTCAGTGTCTTGTTTTGACATACTCCGTTCCTCTGGCATCTCTGACCCTGGTTGCCCTAGCGACTGGCTCTATGGTCTCCACTACAGGCACAGCTGTACAGATAACGGTGGCTCCTCTAGACAGGACTCCAACCCAAGAATGTCAACAGAGGAACACTCTGACAAACACTCTGACCTTTCTACCAATAAGAGAGGAATTGATGGAAAATTCCATCACAGTGATTAACAAAATAGTTGTACATTTTTGTCAATTCAACTATTTGTTTCAGCTCTAATTATTTGTGTCCTCGTGGATTTATAATGTGATTAAAGAAAACATTTCTATATGGGCACAAAGACAAAGAACAATAACTGCATAATGTGAGTAAAAACAATTTCAAATAAATCTTTCCATGGCAGTAATAGTGGAAACTTTTGAAATTGTACTCCCATTTGTGGCTTTTGACCTTGAATACCCTCAGAGATTGGTTGTTGTCTGTCTTTGTGGTGCAGTTATACACAAAGGCAGTAGATGGCAGAGTAGCAGAGCACCTCCCCCTCTGAACCGCCCATCTCCAAACTGGTATTCAGTATTTTTTTATTCAGCACAAGCGGGGGAAAGTTGACACAGAGGTTGTGTGACCTCGCTTTGTGTACAGACTGGAGCTTGTCTCGTATAACGACGCTCTTCTGCTGCAAACAGTTCAGTTTATGTGACTGCAGAGGCGGCGGTGATTTCACCTGTTTATTTTAGGAAAAGAAATGTGTAAAAACAGCTCAGGGGAATCCAGGGCATGAGGAAAGTACGTGGGTGTGGAGGTTTAGTTCTTTGCCTGACGGGCAAACTTGATTTATGATAAAATAAAATAAAAAGTTGGAGTTATACAGCAGGCTGCAACATGCCAGCACAGCTTACTCTCTCACACACACAGATATCAAATCAGTGTTTTCAATTTCCTTTCTTCAAGGCTCCTGGGCGTTACTGACTGATGGGTGTGGACAGAGACGTTTCCCATCCATCTGAATGTGCATCTGCAGGAGAACTGAGACTTAAAGACAATCAACATGGACCCGTCCAACGAGAAGCACTTTACGGCTGTAGACTATGTCATATTTGCGGTGTTGCTCGCCGCCTCTATAGGCATCGGGCTGTACCACGCTCTATCAGGTGGCCGTCAGCGCACCACACAGGAGTTCCTGATGGCGGACCGGAGCATGAGCTGTATTCCTATCTCGCTGTCGCTCATCGCCTCATTCCAGTCTGCCGTGGCGATCATAGGCGTACCTGCAGAAATCTACGCTCACGGTACTCAGTACTGGTTCATCGGCTGTGCCTACATCCTGGGCCTCCTCATTCCTGCTCATGTTTTCATTCCTGTGTTATACAGACTGCGGCTCTCCAGCGCTTATCAGGTATAACAGAGCAGGTTTATTGAAGTACTTTATGAGTTCATATTTATGGAGCGTGTTCTTGATGACCTACACTTCTCATGTTGTTTTGTTTCATAGTATCTTGAAATGCGCTTCAGCAAAGCAGTGCGTGTCTGTGGAACTTTGGCCTTCATCTTTCAGACAGTGAGTACAACACTTCACATAATAAAGTGGGGATGCACCAATCACACTTTTTTTCTCCCAATAACATGTCCAATACCTCGACTCAGGGTATCTGCAGATACCGAGCACCGATCTGATACCAGTGCTCTCTTTTTCCCCAAATTTTAAATCTGTGTATCTCACTGCATGGAACTAACTGGGATAATTTTTATGGAACGTAACATGAGACCAGGGATTGCCACGGTGCTAAAAGCTTAAGTTGGTGGCCAGCTGTGACCAAAATGTGACTTATTTCAGTCAAACACAGAAGTTTGACATTGACAAAGAAACTATATTTAATGTGGATCACTCATATCTAACTAATACCCACTCAGCATAAAGCAATTATTAATTAAAGACTGTAAATGGGGGAAACAGCCAGCCTGCCTCTGTCCAAAGGTAACAAAATCCACTTACCAGCACCTCCTAAAGTTCTTTACTTTGTCTTGTTTGTTTGTTTAATAAGTACAAAAACCAAAGTGTAAAAAATTACCCCATTTTCACCTGGCATTAAAATGTGTTTTGGGTGATCGGATTGCAATCAGACAGTGTTTGACAGGGATGCATTGTGGCCACATTGAACACAAATGTAAATGCAATGTAAATGTAAATTTGTCCTTTACTCTGCTACAGGTTGTCTATATGGGTGTTTGTATTTATACTCCTGCCTTTGCACTGAATGCAGGTAAGAAAAGTTCATGTGTTTCACTCTGACTCGTTTTGAATAGATGACACCTGTGGTTCAATGTTTTCCTGTTTTCTTTCAGTTACTGGATTTGAATTATGGGGCACGGTGCTGGCCACTGGACTAGTGTGCACATTGTACACAACAATAGTGAGTTGTTCAAGGTCATTTTCATGCAGTATAACATGACTTTCCAACATTTGAATGTTTCCAACTCTTCCTTTTTGGTGTTTTGTTATCGTAACAGGCCTAGCTTGTGAGGTGTCATGTCTCTCTTGGCAGCCCAGGAGTGACTTTATCTCTCTCTCCAAAAAGATGTTGTATAATTCATCTGAGAAAAGTGGCAATCTTACCAAAAAGGCTCATGAATCACTTGTAGAAGAGTCTATATTTTAGAGATATCATGGATTAATATGAAGGATTACCGAGACAGATATCAGGTATTTGAATAAAGAATTAATTTATTTCCCATGTGTCTCGTCTGCTCCTGACAGGGTGGTTTGAAGGCCGTCATCTGGACAGACGTCTTCCAGACGGTTGTTATGTTTGCGGGGCAGCTGGCTGTCATCGTGGTGGGAGTTCAGCGGACGGGAGGAGTGTCTGAAGTCTGGAGGAAAGTCCAGGAAGGAAACCGCATCTCTGCTCTCGAGTGAGTCCATACTGTAGTTTGCAGTTATGCAGCATCGGGAATGGACGAAGAAATCTGTGCACAAATTCATCGTGGTTTATTTAATTCTTTAAGTGGAAATCAGCCAATATCAATAATTGACTGATTTCACAGAAAAGCTGTTTTTCTTTTGGTTTCATGTAGATTATAGTCCGTTAGGTTACGTATGGAAACCTCTAGGACAGAAAGTATTAAAATTCAAACTTGACTGAATTTTAATGTAGTATTGAGAAATGCATGTGACAAATTCATTCATTTGAGTTATGCTCAACTTGTAAAACAGATCTTTTCAGTTCAAGGACATACAGTAATAGTACATCAACAACCAAGTGGCTGCAGGTTTTTATTGCAAACACTCCAGATACAACAGCAGCTAATTTCTCTACAGTCCACTTGTTTCTTTGCATAAATGTGGAGATAAATTCCTGTACACGCATGTTATTTATTACACATTGGTAAATCTGTTTCAGCGTATGTTTGTTCTAAAGTATTAAATTATTGTCTGTATTTTCTCTCCGGTGTTCAGCCTAAACCCAGATCCTACAGAGAGACACACCTTCTGGACTCTGGCGGTTGGCGGCGTCTTCCTCATGCTGTCGCTGTACGGAGTGAACCAGGCTCAGGTCCAAAGATATCTCAGCGCCCGCACTGAGAAAGAGGCGGTCAGGTACACACACCGTAGATTTTCACAGTTTTGTTTTCACTTTTATGCCAACGTGTTGAACTTTGACTGAAAATACATTCACATGTGAAAGAAAATAGTCTTTTAATACTTGTGCTAGCTCTCAGAATAGAATAGTAAATTAGAATGAAAGGTAGTCCTTTATATTATGTTAATTGACAAGTGATCTCTGGGAAGTTCAATGCAAACCAACACGGTAGTGAGTGTTTAGCCAAAAAAAAAGAAGAAAAGTCACAAAGATGACGTAAGAAATGACCACTTTTACTGCGCTCCTTCCTCCGTCTCTGCAGGTCTTGCTACATGGTTTTTCCCTCCCTGCAGTTGTCTCTGGCTCTCAGCTGTGTGATGGGACTGGTCATGTTCGCACGTTACTGTGGAGAGGATCACTCTGAGAAGCTGGGCACCACTTCAAGGGATGCGGTGAGTTTCAGTGTGTCATCGACCGATATCGTCTGCTTCATGTTTTGGGAACCGGGGATATGATTTTTTCTTTTCCTGCTTTTTCTGCTTCCTTGATCTCCAGAGATTAGTGCGAAGGATGAAAGTTAAGTTCATGCAGAGTTATGTAAAAACCCTCCAGGGCTCATAGATTCAACAGCAACACTACTGCAGCATGAGTATTTACATATTTTATAGGAAGTCCTTCTAACATATTAGGATCATTATGTAAATGTGCTGTCGAGACAGTACGTTGTCAGATTTGCATTTCCTTTCTGAATAAAGTTTAGCAAAACAAACTGTTTAAGGTTTTTTATTTTACAATGTGTTTTCCACAGATGGTGATATACTTTGTGATGGATATGCTGCAAGGTCTTCCTGGACTACCTGGACTGTTTGTTGCGTGTTTGTTCAGTGCAGCTCTCAGGTTGGTACAGGACTTTCTACATTGTCTGTCTATTTTTTGTTTTTTTAATTAAACCTGACATTAACCCTGTCAGTCCCAGCAGAACGCTGGCATCCACAAGTGAGGCTTGCACATGAACAGATAGCGATCAATAGCTCTGACCCTTCTGAGTAAAATCAGCTCTCACACTTCTTAGATGTTGTTATGGTCATACAAACAACATGTGCGCATCAAAGTGTATCCCTTTCACCATAACTGCGGAAGAGGCTGTATAGAGTTCAATAACACCGGCAACTATTCAGGTGATCAAGATGAAGCCATAGAGGTCAGTGAGTCAATTGCCTTGACTTAGAGCTGGGCGATAAATAGATTTGATCACTTAATTAGAATTCATGGTTTAAAACAATGTTTAAAAATGAAAATCTATTTTCACTTTAACATGTGTAATTACGGTACGGAACTGCCGCCGCTTCCCTGAGCTCCCATAGTTCATAGTAAACGCGCGAGTTCTCTTCAGACACGGATAAAATATCAACACGGCAGCATGCGCTAATAAAAATGAGGAGCATTTTCTCCTCAGCAACCTCGAGCAAACATCTTCCGCTGTAAAATTTGACGTTGTAACATGCACAATAACATATGTTTAATCTTGTGTACGAAAGTGTTTTTTCTTCAGGGACACAATAAATTTCTTTCAAGAGGCATCTTTTATCTATTTTTGAAAAAGTGAAGTTTGGTGAAAGTTAAAAATCGTAAATCAGATGTGATGTGAACAAATCTGAGATTTTAATTTTAGGCCATATTGTCCAGCCCTACCTTGACTAAATGTTTGTTGTTGCAATTATAAATTAACATAACTGGAAAATATATAGTTATGAGGCTGTTCTGTGCCAAAAACCTCCTAGATTTGACTAATTACTGTTCATTACAAATTCCGATTTCTAATAGATTCTACTTGTGTATACACCGTGCTAAAACCAATGCAGTCTAATACAACAGCTGCACAGACGACATCCTCCAAAATGATCACACTGTTGAATCAACACCTCTCTGAAAAAGATTTGATTAAAGACTGAACATTATAACCTTCATGAAGATGGGATTTATTGCAGGTCTGTTGTCTACAACTGAGCGTATAATCCATTATTAATCTTGAATGCAGTTATTCACATCAAATGTTTCAGTCCTGGTTATCCTGAAAAAGAAAATGTGCAATGCATCCATATTTGAAGCTTATGAGAAGGTTTTTATTCAAATCATCCCCTCTGTTACTACGGGTGTAAAAAACCTTATTAATACAGTTACATTAAAATATAATGCATCATTTATTTTCTCGTCTTTGACATTAACTCAAATGCTGTGATGATTTAGTATTTGGATTTAGAATGAGTTCAGAAGATGAATAATTAACAGTACATTTCATTGTATTATAAAGATGGCAGTAATGTACAGTATATGTTTTGCTCTTCCTGTGCAGCACCATCTCTTCTGCTTTTAACTCTTTGGCCACTGTGACAATGGAAGACCTCATCAAACCACATTTCCCCGCCATGACGGAGGCCAGAGCAACCCTGCTGTCCAAAGCTTTAGGTTCGCTCTCTGACGCTCATCAGTGCACGATACAGAGCTGCATCATAATGACGCATTTAATCTAAAGTTTCACCTTGTGTCTCCTCTATAAGCTATGTCCTACGGGCTGCTGTGTCTGGCCATGGCCTATCTCACTCACCTCATGGATGATTCAGTTCTACTGGTACGCTCACAGGTGTATGATCAAATTATAACAAACATTTCTCACTAAATATGCTCTAACTGTTACTGTGATTGAACTCCAGGTGGCTTTGAAGATCTTCGGGATGATCGGTGGTCCTATTCTTGGTGTGTTTTGTCTCGGGATGTTCTTCCCGTGGGCCAACTCTGCTGTAAGTTGAACCTGATCATTGAGATCTGTCGTGTAGTCAGTCATGAGACAATACACAGTGTAGCTGCTTATTTTGATCAAAATTATCATGGTTTAAAACACCCTCAGATTTATTTTGGACCTTGTGTGGGATCCCGACCCCCACATTGGAGACCACTCCTTACAGTCTTTATGCGTCCGTGCCGGCGATAGCAGTGGCCGGAGGCATTATGTTTTTGATTTATCCTTGCGCCCGTCCCATTCTCGTAAACACAATATCTCACGTATTAACACAAGAAAAACGCACGATTTTGGCCATAACTCATGAATTCATATGTTAATTACGACAATTTCACACGAATGTCTAATAGGATAAAATGATGAAGTGATGACATTTCGGACAGACATGGATGAAAACTGCAACTTTTCTGGTTGGCGGTAGTTGTAGTTTCATTAGAAAAAGTAATCCAATAAGAATCATTCCCTTAATAAATTGTCCTTTTATTCCTTAAATATCCTAAAATCAGTCAAGCTGTGTTTTATCTGACATCGTGCTGCTCTTTGTCTACTGAAAGAGTGGCAGAATGTAACAGCTGCTGACCCTCATAGCAGGATGTTGTGATTAAGGCGGTCATTGTGACAATATAAACCTCTGAAACTTCATTTTGTTAGATGGTTAAAATCAATCATCATCCTACCTGTATCTGTGTTAAGTTGTCCTGTTGTTACCAGGGAGCGTTGGCAGGTCTGGGAACCGGTCTAAGTTTGGCTTTCTGGGTCGGCATCGGGAGCATCGTCACTCGTAGATCCGGCACGAGACCACTGCCGCCCAA
Organism: Sebastes umbrosus; assembly: GCF_015220745.1. NCBI lineage: Eukaryota > Metazoa > Chordata > Actinopteri > Perciformes > Sebastidae > Sebastes > Sebastes umbrosus. The sequence goes on along the minus strand of NC_051284.1, from coordinate 25,202,204 downwards.
GTGCAGCGCCGTCCTGCTGTCAGACAACACGACTGCTGCCATTCACACTGTACTCAGCAACATCACCCTGAGGTACACAAACAGCATGTTTTTTTGTTTTTACTGTGGTCATTTCACCAGTTAATCATCTCTCTGTGTTCTTCAGCCGACCGTCTGGACTGAAGAGATTTTATTCACTGTCCTACATGTGGTACAGCGCATTCAGCTGCTTCACAGTCATTCTCATAGGCCTGATCATCAGCTTCCTCACAGGTGGGCGACTTCTCACATGTTCTCTATAATTTATCAATTTTAGTCTTAACTTTAAAATGTTTAAATATATCTTCTTTTTTTTTCTTTTTAGGCCCTATGAAAGAAGAAGATGTGACACCAGGCACAATCTATCCCTTGCTAGGGAAACTGCTTTGTTTTCTACCTGAACATCTCAAAAAGAAGCTCTGCTGCGTGACTTCTCTGGGACAAACGGTCAGTAAAATGATAATAGTAATAATGATAATAACTTTATTTATAGAGCACTTTTCATACAAGACGTGCAGCTCAAAGTGCTTTACAAAATAAAATAAAAATACAACACATTAAGACAAGGGCAGAATAAAATGAGACAATAAAAGGATAGTAGATGCTAAAATACATTAGGGAAATTAAAAACAGAGGCCATTAAGAATAATAAAAATGAGCGGATTAATAAAAAGTTGTTCTAGTTATAAATAACTGTGCTGCCTATTTTTCTTGAGCGTATAATTGTTTTTATTTAAAAATCTAGCAGTAGAAGATCTGAGAGCTCGTAAAGGCTTATAAAACGACAAGAGAGTCTGCAGATGAAGCCCTCTCAGATAACATTATTCCTGCCATGAAATTAAACTAACTATTGCAACAAAACAGCACAATGAAAAAAATGTATAATAAGACTGTAACTGGCTACACACTATAATTTAAAGCCTGATAATGAGCTCAGTTTTGAGCTGAGAGGAGGATCTTAGAGATGAGATGACATATTATGCTCATTTTCAGGTTCATACATGTATTTTGGGTTTCTACTATAATTTGTTTACATTCTTCAATGTTCAAAATACACATTATTTTCCTCATACTGTCGGTCTGAATATACCTGTATTCACTCTCTGTCTGAAACACTCCGTTTTAGCGCCTGTCTCTTTAAGACCTCCTCCTGAAAAAGCCCAGTCTGCTCTGATTGGTTTAGGAGAAAAATATGGTGCATCTTTGCAAAGGTTGTTTTCGACCAGTTCTCAAGGTACTTACAAACTACTTATAAAAAACTGACTGGGATGTCTTATTTCACAGTTTGTGGGTTGGTAAAAACTCCAGATACCCAAATGTATGAGCAGGAGCAGTGAGAAAGAGAGTTTTTCATGATAGATAGATAGATAGATAGATAGATATATAAATAGTAACTTTATTAATCCCGAGGGAAATTCAAGTTTCCAGCATCACAGTTCCATAGTGCAAAAGTGCAAAAACATGTTAGTAAAAAGGCAGTAAAAAAGTTAGTAGTGCAAAGTACTAAGAACAAAAAAATATACCAGATATAAAAATACAAGATGAAGAAATTTTTTTTTTAAACTGAATATAGTGCAGAGTAACAGCTGTCATACAGGACTATTAAAAAAATGAATATAGTGCAGAAGAGACTGTTAAAAGTGAGTATAGTGCATTATTATCTGTTGTACAGTTTGATGGCTCGGGGGACAAAGGATTTCCTGAGTCTGTCTGTGGAGCACTTGGGGAGCAGCAGCCTGCCGCTAAACAAGCTCTGTTTGGTGATGGCGGCGTGCAGAGGATGGCTGGCGTTGATATGTCCCCTTTAACTGTTTTAGCCATGCTTGCATTGGTCGGTCGGTCCACCACTTTCGTCCAGACTGAAATAAAAAATATAGAAATTGTAAAGACATTAATGGACCTACCTGCGCACACTCTGCCCGTGCACTCATTGCGCATCACCGGAGTCTTCCACAAGCTGCCAGCTTGACAGCTGTGAGTACTAACAATAGCCATGTTTGTTGTTTACGTTCATTATGATTATGTTTACATCTGTAATGATAATTTTGGGGGAGTGGCTTTGGAGGGAGGCCTGAAGAGAAGGCCTGAAGAGACGGGCTGTCAGTGTTGCCGACTTTCTCTCTAGATTTAGCGTCTTTTGGAGATAGTGCTGCTACTTTCATTGGGCTGGGTTGTTCGGTTGCATGATTAATAAAATCTAGTGTACTCTTGCTAGTGTCTCAACATTACTGACCCGAGCTTTATGTTTGGTGATCCCTGACTTTGCCTTAATTTCCATCATCAGGTCAAAATTTTATTTGCACAAATACTTTGATGACATTCCCATCAGCCTCAGCTGTACTTTATGTTTAGTGTTAATTAGCATATGCTGGCTTTCTGACATGCTAAACTATAGTGAACATGATAAACATTATATCTGCTAAATACCAGCATGTTAGCGGTGTCCTTGTGAGCATTTAGCTCTAAGTACAGCCTCACGGAGCTGCTTCATCTTCAGAGACTTGTAGTGTTTAAAATTCGAGTTATGAGTAGTTGTTGATATCAGCGAATTAATCTGTACTTCTATATTAACCTTTTTAATGATCTTTTTAATTATTCGTATAGGTCTCAGCACAACCAAGGTCTCCACAACACAAAGAAATCAGTGGATCTGAAATCCGACAAGAGGACAGAGCGTCACAGGAAGAGACGGACAAGTTTCTTCCTGAGGCTCAAACACCTTCGGTGGAGTGTGAAACAACCGTGTGATATCACAGTTTCATGGCTGGCTCAAGTGTTTAACACAAAGCGCTTTGACTAAAAAAAAATAAACATGTATTTTTTAGTTCTTATCTTGTTGCCTTTGCTTTGCGATGGAGGAAGTAATTTGAATTTGCACTGTTAAACGCTACAACGAGGTCAAAGCTAGACGATGTCCAATCCTTGAGTGCAGCTGTTTTACAGTCTGATTTATATGCACTATTTGTCAACTTCAGGTGATTGATCATTGATTCACGTTCAGAAGCTTCCTTGCATGTGTACATGTTTAAAAAAAACTGCACTAAATTTTACGTTTTATGAGAATTATTTGAAGTCCTGTGAACTAAAAACGTTTTATACCATTATTGATTATATACTTGACTATTGTTTAGCACAACTGCAGCTGTATGATTGATCCTGTGTGAGATGATGGTGCCTCATTTTTTATGAATGTATGATGTTATTGTACAGGTCTGCATTACATTAAAATGTGTTTTTAATATTCTTCCCCACTGATGTTTGTACATGAGGCGGGCAAACATTAGAAACACTTTTCAATATAATGCAGTCAAGTTCAACACCACTGCAAATTACAACTTCAATAATAAACATATAGCTAAATGAATACCAGTGTAGCAGTATTATTAACAGTATTATCTATTTAAAAGGTAGAATTTATAGCTGAGCTGTTGTGTTGGACTGCATTAGATTTTTTTTTTTTTTTAGTTTTTAATGTTTTGCATGTGTGCGTCTACTATTACCTACTGGCATAATGTTTATTTAAATTTGAATAACGAGGAATTCTCTTGGAGGGACATGGCCAAAATGGCAGGGTCGAGTAGTTAATACAGAGTCACATAAATTAATATACAGCATTTATTTGAAGCACAATAACATAACCTGACATAAGACATATGCTGATTTTAAAAAAAATAAAAATTACATGTTGTACAGACAGTTTTTCTAAAACCGTGATCAGTGAGGAAACTCAGACAGATAACTGTTAAATCTGGTACATATTTAATATTAATTATATGATCTTTAATATGGTCAGACCCAGGTTGTGCATATGTAATATAAGATTTATATTAAATCACATATGTGAGTACAATGTTACATACAATGAGTAACACATAATACTGTACTCCCAGTGTGATTTGATTGGGTCAAAAAGTAAAGTTTACTATTTTTATTTTATAAAACAAATATATCTATAATATCTGAGCATCTCATTAATAACATTTGATGAGGTTTCATCTAATACAGTGTTTATAATTTTGGACTTCTACCTGCCACATATTGAATAAATAGAGCTGTTCCTCATAAATAAAATTTGAGTGAACATTTGTTTTCACCCTGTATTAGAAACAAAGAAGGTCTTTGCTGTGAGGATCATTTGTATACACAAAATATCCAAATGTGTTCAGAACAAGGGGGAGTCCTGCTATACAAAGCTTCTCTATACTCTGCTTACATCAAAGTCCTAAACACGAGGGTTGTAAATAATTCTAGCTAACCAAATAGAAGGCTAAATAAAAGGCTTTAGTTACATGCCATATAATATATTTGTTTGTTTTTTTGCCTCTGCTGCATGTGGTTTTGCATGTGCCATAAGTTTCTGTGAAATGTCAGCTGCCCCCACTGCACCTATACAAGCATCTATGCACACGCTTTAACATTCAGATAAATATCAGAACTATGTATTACTAAAATAGAAACTCCAATCAATCAATAAAAGACACTATTAGTTGTAGCATGTAACAAATACTTTTAATACAAATTAAATTGAAAGCCTTAAAGACACCTCATTAAAAACAAAAACTGATGGGTAATCCCCTCATTTAAATATTTTTAAATAAAAGTATTTCCTCCAGGAAATTCGTGGCAGTGATGAGGTGTGTAGGTGTGTAGGGTTACAATATTGCATTACATTTTGAGAGAACATAAAACTTACCTCTAACCTGTAGTTAGGTCTAGATCAGGGTTCAGCAACCTGCGGCTCCGGAGCCACATGCGGCTCTTTAGCCCCTCTTCAGTGGCTCCCTGTGGATTTTTAAAAATGGAAATGAACAACTGTTTTTTGTTTACATTTTAATTTTTATTTATCATTGTTGTAGGTCTATGGTACGACGGTACAACAGAGTATTAGGGCCACATTGAGGAAAAAAAAAAAATCTGAGATTTCTAGAATAAAGTCATAATATTATGAGCATAAAGTCAGAAGTTTACGAGAAAAAAAGTCGTAGTATTATGAGAATAAAGTCATAGTATTATAAAGTAGTAATTTTACATGTTATTTTCTTTTTTCCTCATAAACTTATGACTATATTCTCGTAAACTTATTACTTTTTTTTCGTAATATTATGACTTTATCCTCGTAATATTATGACTTTTTTCTCGTAAACGTATGACTTTATTCTGGTAATCTCAGATGTTTTTTCCCTCAATGTGGCCCTAATACTCCGTAGTACATTTGCATTCGGGCCCTCACTGCATTAGACTTATATACTACATAGTTAGGCTATAAACTGTGTTACCTTCATCACAATGCTCAAATGTTTTGCTGCTCCAGACAGATTTTTTGAGTAAAATGGCTCTTTTGACAGTAAAGGTTGCTGACCCCTGGCCTCGATAAACTCAATTTGCAGCATGCATCAAACATGCAGGACCCAAACATTCATCCTTATTTCTGCAGAGCCTTGAAAACTACCGTGTTTCATATTTTGAGTATATGAAGAGAAATATTGGCTGCAAGTGTCACTGGACATAATAATAATAAAAACAAGAGTTTACAGCCATGCTAGCAGCTCTGTGAGGCTGTACTTTGGCAGAGTGGTGCTTTGAGCTCAATACTAACGTCTGCGTGCTAACATGCTCACAATGACTGGGCTAACATGCTCACAGTGCCTATGGCAGGGGTCAGCAACCTTTACTATCAAAAGAGCCATTTTAGGCAAAGAAAGCAGCAAAACATTTGAGCATTGTGATGAAGGTAACACAGTTTATAATTTAAGTATATAGTATATAAGTCTATTGCAGTGAGGGCCAAAGTGCAAATGTACTACAGAGTATTAGGGCCACAATGAGGGAAAAAATCTGAGATTTCCAGAATAAAGTCATAATATTACGAGAACAAAGTCGGAACATTACAAGAATAAAGTCATAACTTTACGAGAAAAAATTAAATATCACGTAAAAATGACTATTATGACTTTATTCTCATAATATTACGACTTTTTTTCACATAAACCTATGACTTTATTCTCATAAACTTCTGACTTTATTCTCATTATATTACGATTTTTTTTTCGTAAACTTCTGACTTTATTCTCGAAATCTCAGATTAGTTTTTTTCCTCAATGTAGCCCTAATACTCTGTCGTACCGTCGTATCATAGACCTATAACAATGATAAATAAAAATGAAAATGTAAATAAAAAACAGTTATTCATTTCCATTTTTAAAAATCCACAGGGAGCCACTGGAGAGCGGCTAAAGAGCTGCATGTGGCGCCACATGCAGTCAGGGGATCACCAAAGTCAGGGGATCACCAAAGTTATTATGATTCATCCTCTGGGAACTGTGAATGTTTGTACCAAATGTCATGGCAATACCTCCAATAATTACACTGACATTTCCACTCAAAACCAAAAATGTCAACGTCATGGTGGCACCAGAGATGTTTTGAAAGTCAAATTAGATGCACATAACGGCCTCTTTTATTTTGCATATGTACCTGCAATAAACACTGACAAGTGTGATGATGATGTACTGTAGTCAGCTGGAAACTTCCTTGTAAGCAGCTCCATCAGTGTGCTGCTGTCATTTGTGGACACAGACAGGTTCTTCTAACATCGTGAGACGCTGCTGTGATGGTTCACTGATACAAACCAACGAAAACAGGTTAGCTGATCTTTCTATATTGAATATCTTTCATTCATAATATGCATTTCATATTTTTCTACAAAACACATGTGTTATGTGTCATACTAGCTGTTACAATGAAACATACAGTACAATGCTGTGTTTTTGTAAGTTTTGGTAATGTGCTCTAAATCTCTTTGAATGCATATTCCTTTTTGTGAATTGAATTCAATGCAATCAAGAAATTCATAACAGTATATATGTATTATTATTATTATTATTATTATTATTATTATTATTATTATTATTATGCCAATAGTGTGGTTTATGGGGTAATTCTGCTCTTCATTTTACTTTTTTTATTATTTTATTTATTTATGTTTTAATTTTATTCTTTATTTTCTTTGGAAAAAAAATTTGTTTTTCTGAGGGGGGTATAAAAATGGACGATGTGCACACTTCTGTATTTGGTATTTCACACTGTGGATTGCAAAGTTATGTTGTTGATGAAAAAGGGAAAACAATTAATTAAACCATAACAGAACAATTTAGTTGTTTAACTGAACGTTTTTTGTTAATTTGGAAATGGAAAAATACAGTAACTACAATTTTTTTCAAGGTGCACAAATTTGTGTAAACCTGCTCACAGTCAAAATCAATAGAAAAACATGGTGACACTTCATTTTCAGAAGTTTTTCTTTATCCAAATCGAGGTTTTAAGGTTGGAGGGTGTCGTATGCTCTCCAGATTGTAAAGCCCTTTAAAGCAAATTTGTGATTTTGAACAACATACACAAAACTTGACTTTAATTTAATGTTTTATTTTTTATTTATAAACTTAGATAACCAGTCTCCATATACCTTAAATGTTTTTTCTTTTTGAAAAATAATCTTTTATACTATACCCAACAACGGTGACTTTGGAGAGTTTTGCCACTGTCCTGTAAGCCTGTAAGAAAATGTGTGAGATAAACTGGTAACTATAAAAGCCACAGTTTAATCTTCTCCCTCCGTCTGACATGAATATATGTAAAGTGTGTAGCTTTAACTGTTTTAACTGCTTCCAGACACACAAATCTACACATATCATGAGACAAAACAGGTGATAGGGATTAAAAACTCCTTTTTCATTTCTTGGTCTTCATGTAAAAAAAAAAGAGGGAGATGTCGGAGTTGTAGTGTGAAACAGTCGGCGTATTATATCATCAGTCAATCACCAGACTTCTGTTTACCAAGGGCCAATGCAAATGACTTCTTGTGTTATTGATTATTTGCAGGATGTGGACCTTTATAGTTCTTTATATCCTGGGACTAAACATCTGTCAGGTACGTCAGTATCATAAGATTACACATTAGATCTTGAAATTCTAAATTGCAATATTAAATTGCATTAAATTTAATGATTTTCTTTTGACTTTTACAGGCTACTGGACAAGGTAAAATTATTTTTATTTTGAGTTTCAAAATGAGTTTTTTTTTCTTTTTTTTAAATTTAAACTTAATTTTGTTTTATCCCCTTTTACATCAAAATATTTTGACATAGGTTGACAGTTTCCTTCACAAGGGGTTACAATACTTTTCAACATTTCAACATGAATGCATGTATAAAAACAAACTATATAATAATATACAGGTCACTGAATATAACCAACGTGAATAACACAAGCATATAAAAATAAAAATAAACATGGGTTACATATAGGCTCACCTTAAATAGGTACACATATTCAGTCCAGTATACATACTGTAGGAAAATATCCACATTATTTATCAAAAAAATCTAAGATAAAATGTCCTGTTTATTTTGTCTCACTTTAAAGAAGACACATTAGAGGACTCCAGCGCAGAGTTTCTCAATCTTTTTTCAGCCAAGGACCCCTTACAAGATAGAGAATATACCAGGGACCCCTTCATGTATGTAGGAATAATTAGGTCGTAGCCTATTATTTACACTTCTCTTAGTTATGAGAAAGAACAACACAAGAGAAATGTATTTTGTAATGTAATTGTATGAATACTTCTTGTCAACCCATAACGGTTTTCCAGATAACAGATAAGGTGTATGTGATATTTTGAAACATATTGTATTTAGGTTGATGTCAGTCTGTTTGCATGTTTCAGGCAATTCAACACAAATGTATTATGTCAAACTGACAATAGAGGAAAGTGTAATCGCAAACATAACTAAGAAACTGACGCCTTTTGTGAGTAACACCACCCTGACAGTTGACAACCTTCAAAAGACAACAAGTAAACATTTTTCTAATATTTTAAATACTGAATATTCTACATTTAATTAGAATAAAAAGAATGAATCCCCAGGTTAAACTATTGTGCTTTTTTTCCTAATCAGAGTGTCAGAGCATCCCGGACGGCACAGAGTGTCGCTGCCAGCCCGGCTTCATCTGGAGCGATAAAGTTTGTCAGAAATCTAGTCAGAAATGTTGTGGCGACGGGACATGCGTCTTCGCCGGCAACTCGGCTCACATGTGTGTTTCAAGCAAAACAGGTATTTGGTTAATTCTAACTGTGTTTGTGCATATGTGTGTGTGTATTTGTGTGTATAAAGCATGCATCTTTTTTTTTCACAGTTACTATCAGTGGAGTCATTATTATGAAAGGACCGGAGCATCTCAATTGTCTGGAAAAAAAAACCACTAAGCAATTTAAGGACTGTAATAACAATTTGTTACAAGAGGTAATGACTAATGTTTATTAATAAACAGTACATTACGTAATTAATTACCTTTATCAGATCAGGACTAATTAATTTAGGTATTGTCATTTGCTAATAGCATACTGATGTGTAAATGAGTCGTTCCCTTGCAGATGAAAAAAGTGTACAGCACTTTGACAGGATTTGACATCTTAACAATAACCAAATACAGGTACTTGCTTTGTTTACCAAATAAAATTATTTCTGTTATATTTCTGTTTTCAATATGTGAGTGAAATCTGTACTTTGTTTTCACTGAAGGCTTGGAAGCGTCATCGCATATTTTGAAATAACCATTGCTGACAACATCAGACACCAAGACTTGTTTGAAAGAACGAAATGCCTGAGCAGAACTCTGTCGGGATCACTTGACCTGGAGAGCTCAGGTAATTATGTCTAACGGAGGGCGGGATGCATCTGTTAGGATTCATTTAAAAACAGTGGGCAACCTCCGAGTCTGAGAGGTGAAGCCAGTGCCTTAAACTTGCATTCTCTCTAACAGCCAGCAGGGGGCGACTCCTCTGGTTGCAAAAAGAAGTCTGATTGTATAGAAGTCTATGAGACTTCTCGCTTGATTTATTACCTCAGTAAACATTGAGAGCGCAGTGTGACGGCGCTGTGAATGACAGAAAGTAATGTTATTTTCTGATTGTTTCAAAGCGGTTACGTTCTAAAGCACAAATAAATGACCCTCAAACACTCAACAGGTAATTTACTGCGGAGACAGACGCTCTTAGTTTACTTTTCTTCCTCCGTATTTCATTCATTATATCCAAGGAACATCAGTAAATACTATGCAGCAGTAAATGTCATCGCAGCGACATAAAACTTCATGTTTTTAAACGTGTTTTTTATATGAAACGGGCAGACACAGAGTGGGTTGTTTACCTCTGTGACCACCAGCAGCCCTCGTCGCATGTCATGTTGCTTTTGCATACCTCAGTGGACTGATTTGCCTGATCTTCATAGGTCTTTAGACTGTGGTGGAAACGCAGACAACAATTGGTTGCAAAATAGTTGCGGTTACGTGAGACATAGCTGAGACGGAGCCGTGCAGACAGCTGCTGCACAGATTAAAATGAGAGCGCATGTGTAGAGTAAAAACAATCTTTGTGTCTGTAATAAGGTAAAATATCTTGGACATTTCATTACTGAAGACATGACAGATGATGATGATATTTATAGGCAATGCCACAAGATGTACGCACAAGCAAACATTCTCTCACGGAAGTTTAGTATGTGTGCAGATAGAGTGAAGATGTCTCTGTTCAGAGCATATTGTACACCACTGTATACAGCCCATTTGTGGTCAAACTATAAGAAAGCGAGCTTACAGAGACTTCAGGTTGCATATAATGATGCAATGAGAATATTACTAAAAAGACCAGGATGTTCCAGTGCAAGTGAAATGTTTGTGTCTGCAGGCATAACTACTTTTCAAACAGTCTTAAGAAATCTCATGTACAAATTTATATGCCGGCTAAATCACTCTGAGAATGACATAGTCTTGCGGTTGTCTAACATAAGATTCAGCACTACACGGTACCAATCACAGCTGTGGAGGCACTGGTATGGTTCTTTATATGTAAGGCATTGATGTATGTATATATTTATATTAATATTAATATTTTTTAATATCTTTTAATCATGACTTTTTATAGTGCTTCCTGTATTTTTATGTATTATATGTAATGTATTCTTGTTGTTTTTTCTTTTTTCTTATCTGGACCTTGAGTCTGCAAAAAAGTTTGAATTGAATTCTGACACCTTCCAGTCTGGACATACACGGGGTGGACGGGAATTGATGATATTTTTTTTTTACTGTGTTGCAATATAGGGGCATTTGCGGGGATACAGTGATTCACGACCTTAAAAAGAAAGTGGGACAGGGCCGTAAAATGGGAGGGCGTATGACACATTGGCCCCCTTACTTTCGGTGCCCATACTCACCGACAGACACACATCATACCTTCTGGATGTAGATTGTCCTTGGCTTCTATACTGATTCGACTCTTATTTTCCGCAGGTGTTGTCCGTATTAAAATGCCGCCTAGAAGCCCCGTGTGTCACTACGACCAGCCCATCATCAGCTGCATATTACAGCAGGACCTGGGAACACAACCAGTGTGGCGGCTGAAAAAAGACAACACCAAATATGAGATATTTAATGGCACAGAGTCAGAGGTGACATCAGCAACATTGGAGACCAACGTCACACTTAAAAACGTATCAGAACTCTGGGCAGGTATGTTTGTTTCAGCCACTGCATTACTATTAAAGTACTGAGTATGATTTTGAGGTACTCAGTGTTGGGAAGGTTACTTTAGAAATGTAATAGATTACAGATTTACTCTGTTAAAACTGTTATAAGTAATGTAAATATTTTAATTACTTCAATAAAGCTGAAAAGGTCCCAAAAACATTGTCTTAAACCAGGCAGTGTAAACCTCACAACAGTACTCAATGCTGAAAACATCTATTAAAATCTCTGGTAACACTTCATTTTACAGGTCCGCAAATTTCATGGTAATTAGGTGATAATTCACAAGTAGCCTCTTTGAAATTTCTTTGGAATTACTGCCAAATTACCCCAATGTTTACCTCAAAATTAAAAAAAAAAAGTGTGTGGAAATGACTTTATTATAAACATTATTTAATAATTAAGATTGTAACAGAGCGCCAGCATGAATGTTGTATTACATACATTTAAATAAGCTTTTTACTGAAAGAATATTCGGACGTAACCCCTCTGTATTCACCAATCTAATTACATATTTTTTTTCTCAGTAAATGTAACTGATTACAATTACATTTATTTTGTAATTGAATTACTCTGTTACATGTAACTAGTTACTCCCCAACACTGCTTGTACTTCACTTAAAGGACCAGTCTGTAACATTTAAGCGGATCTATTGGCGGTGTGAATGCTGGATGCTGAAGAGCTGACGCTATACGCTGAATTGCTGGCTTAAATGTTATAGGAGTTGGTGGACACCAAAACAGAGCTAAAAAGGAGATTTGGGGATTTACATTCATCAGGTGGACAGAAACACTGATGCTAATGTTGCTCAGTATCTGATGGATATGTAAAATAATTTGCTAACCACTACCATATCAACTTAAAAAGCTGTGCTTGTTTGTCTTATCCTGTTTGTTTTCTTAGGAGAGTACACATGTGCTTATCTTCAAAAGTTCGAGTTAAACACCATATCTCACAAAGCCAGCGCTGTATTGAACGTATCCGTCCTGCCAAACATTGACATCACCACGGAACCAGCATTTCCACTCTGCGGAAAAAGCACAGATACACCGAAAGTAAGAGTCAAATGTGAGATCGACAGCAGCAATGAAAAGTATAATGTGACATGGAGTCACAAAAAAATCTTTGCGGGTACGTACATTTTCTTGTGTCCATCTTCTTTGTCCATTCATTTCACTGAATCCTTGTGCAAACTGACATGCGTATGTGATCCCTGCAGGTCCTTTTGATGATCCTGAAGATGTTTATGCAGCTAATGCACTTGTTAACTGTAATGATTCCACGGTTACACCGCTACTAACATGCACTTTTAAGAACAGGTGCAATGAAGAGAGAACTGCGTCAACGTCTGTCAATGTCATCTATGGTATGTTTCAGTGTTAGTTAAAACAACGACTTTGTCCGACATCACCTCCATATTTGCTGGCAATATATTACATTTTTGTCATTTTAATTGAGTGTCCAAATTGTGAATGTTATGCGTGTTATTGCCCTCAAATAAGCCCACAATGTAATGAAAAATATAGTGAGCATAGCACCTACAATACTTTTAGCTAAAAGTCCCACAACAATGCTTCGACTTTGATAGCTATGTAAATTACAGCACCTTATTATGTAGGGCCAACCCGTTCTCACTCCCAACCCGTAGAATACCGGCGCTTGGTCAGTGGCCCTCTGTGTCTGATACCGACATACTGAGGCACCCTTTAGCGCATGGGTCGGCAACCCTTTACTATGAAAAGAGCCATTTTAATGTAATATAACGAATATAAAGTCATAACTTTACAGGAAAAAAAGCCGTAATATAATGAGAATAAAGACATAACTTTACGAGAAACAAAGTCGTAATATAACGAGAATAAAGTCATAACTTTATGAGAAAAAGGCGTAATATAACGAGAATAAAGTCATAACTTTACGAGAAAAAAAGGTCGTAATATAACAAGAATAAAGTCATAACTTTACGAGAAAAAAGTCGTTATATAATGAGAATAAAGTCATAACTTTACGAGAAAAAAAGTCGTAATATTATGAGAAAAAAGTCATAATATTACGAGAAAAAAAAGTCATAACTATATGAGAAAAAAAGTCGTAATATTACGAGAATAAAGTCATAACTTTACGAGAAAAAAATTAAATAACATGTAAAATTACTACTTTATAATATTATGACTTTATTCTCGTAATCTCAGATTTATTTTTTTTCCTCAATGTGGCCGTAATACTCCGTCGTACCGTCATACCGTCCTACCGTCGTACCATAGACCTACAACAATGATAAATAAAAATGAAAATGTAAACAAAAAACAGTTATTCATGTCCATTTTTAAAAGTCCACAGGGAGCCACTGGAGAGGAGCTAAAGAGACGCATGTGGCCCCGGAGCCTCAGGTTGCTGACCCCTGCTTTAGCGTCTGTATGAGATGCACCGGGCTTTCAACTAACTCCAACGTAAACTCATCCACGTCATTATTAGGCGGTCAGAGCAACTGATGTAGTATGAAGAGCGAGAAAGTCAGCGCAGGATGGGTGGGTGGGACGGTTTAGTATTTGACGCCCTGAGAATGAGAACGAGCTGGAGCGTAGGGCCACTGACCAAGCGTTAGTATTTGATAAGGATCCCTGTTTCATGACCCTTCAAAGCAAAGCGATGTCGACTGGCACCTAAATGTCACTAGTTGCAAATGTCTGAGTTATGAGCAGTTCAACCAAAAAGTAATCTGTGATAAAATTATCCCAAATCAAGGTTTCAATTTCCAGCTTTTTGCAGAGCTTCCGACCGTGCTCCAACATAATTTCAGACTTTGTAAAAATATTAGTTGTTCTGGTTAACACATGTAACAAATGATGAATCAAGACTTAACTTTTCTTCTTCAAAACAGAAAATGAGCAGTCCTGTGCAGCTGAAGGTGTTTGGAAAGAGACCAAAGCTGGATTCACTGCAGTGTTAAAATGCACGAACGGTGTTGGAAAAAGACGAAGGAAGTGCAATCGTGGGTAAGACTGTGACTAATTATTATTTTTATTAGCAAATCATCTGCTGATTATTTTTCTGATTAATCTATTAATTGTTAGGTCTAAAAAATGCCCATCACAATTGTTTGCTTAGTCCATATCCAAAGATATTCAGTTCACTACCACAGAAGACTAAAAGAAATTGAACAAATATTCAATTTGAGGACCTGAAACCAATACATTTTATGCATTTTTTGCTTAAAAATGACTTATATGATTAACTGATTATCATATTCATTCATTTTAAGTTAATTGACTAACGGATGCATCATTTCAGCCCAACAGAGGCGACATGGGAACAAGAGGTTTCAGCGTGTGTGAACCAGGAAGTGAACCGTGCGCTGCAAAGTGCAAATGTAAGCCTAACTTTAATAACTGAAAAACATAAAGCGAGATCTCCATCATTTTATAGAAAAGTGACTCATACTAAACATATTAGCAGAATCTGAAGCAGCAAATAAAAATAACCTGATATTCAAAGCTATAATCTGTGGGCAGAAATACATGTTACAATATGAAAGTTTTACAGAAAGGATTATTTAGTTTGTATACATCAAATAGTTGGCCTCAGCTTTTTGGAGATGAAATCCTGTGGTGGTAGTTGATGTTTACATTTTGACCCAAATATTCATCACCCATAATTCATCACTGTTGTTACAGATTGTTGACATCGGACTTGGCTCACTAAATGAAAATGCTAAAGGTGTATTTTCCCTCCTTGAGAATGTCACTAATAACTCACAGACTATCAACACTTTCTCCAACATGAACGCATCTGTTCAAGTACTCCTCAGTTTGAGTCAAAAGCTAAACAGCATAAATGACAACCCAACAACGAATGTAAGTATTACAGAATCTTTGATTGTCTTTATTGAATATTATTATTATTATTATTATTAGGTTTCCGATATGGAGGCAAAAAGGGAATTACTTAATATTTTATTTAATGTTGTAACCCATAAAGAGACTGTTTGTAACTTTCTAAGCGTATAAATGTAGCGGGTCGGTACATATGCGCGCTCGCATATGCGCGCTCGCATATGCGCGCTCGCGTGCTGCCGCTGTCTCGTCTCTTCTGTCTGCTCGCCTTCACTCAAACAGCGCGCGCGTTCTCGCGTACTCGCTCCACCTCTAGACGTGAACGCGCGCTCACTCCACACTGCAGAAGAGTTAGTTTAGCTCTGAGAATATCTAGTGAATGTACAGTGGACGTTTGTGCAGAAATAAATGCTGCAGCTCCTCCAGACCAACAGAGGTTTCCCGTGTCTTGGGAAGTAACGGGGCTCCGCAGAGAGAAACGTTGCCGTCTCGTTACCGACCGGTTGCCGGTGTCTTCCTGCTCTCTCCGGCTGCGGGCGGAGGGAGACAAGTTTCTCGCTGGGGAGCCCCGCTGCTGAAGCCTGCGCTGAGGCAGGAGAAGCAAACACAGTATCAGCATTGATTCATGGAGAGACCTTCGTCTGGTCAGCTAACATTACTGCCAAGCAGCTGAAATATAGAGTGATATTGTGCTTTTAGCTGACGTGTGTCGCCTCACTGTTTTGAGCGATGCTCGTTCATGTCCATTTAGAGCGAGCACAAGCACGAGCCTGACGCTGACTTTCGTTGATTTCACGGCCACAGGTGTCGCTGTTAAGAAGCATTTCTGAAAGTTACAAATAGTCCCTTTAACATTTTCATTAACTCAAACCATGTTTTAGGTATTAATTATCGTTGGAATTAGGGCTGTCAAAGTTAATGCGATAATTATGCACAAATTCATTTTAATGCCTCTAATTTCATTAACGCATTAAGCAATTTGCGTTTTTGCGATGTCATACTGGCTTGTCGCAAAGGAGGTTAAATAACGGTCCAAACTTGCACAAAATTTTGGCGAGGAAAAACTGGCATGGCGATATTGAAAGGCCTCTCACCTCAAGATATGTGAATAAAGATTTGGCATATATATATATTATATACAGTATATATCATATCATATATCATACAACGGCTTGTATATCCGCCGTCCTCAGTCTTCCGGTTTCCCTTTTTGAATGACGAATACAGACTACCGACACCTTCTGGTGTGGAGAGTTATTTCCTCTCACGCAGGCGCAGAACGTACGTGCTAACTGGCTGTCGGCTGTAGTCTTTGCGGTGTGTTCGAGTGCAACTTGTCGGCCAAGACAAAGGGGACGTGAGGTGACGCAACAATCGGCCTTCGTTGGCGCTAGTTCTTTGATGTCGGCTTGGTGTGTCCGTGCCTCTAAACCTCACTTGCTGTTACCGCCAACCACGGGTGTCATTAAATCAACTAATCATTTTGTGGCAATATTTAGTATAAATACAGTCAAATACACATATTTACCATGTATCCATGTAACCGTACTTATTCTTTTTCATAATTAATACAACCAGGAGAAAGGATTTTTTTCTAACTTTGAGCCGACGTGTTGTACTGCAATTAAAACAATCTTCTTTGTTTTCAGGATTTTCTGGAGTCATCCAGCAATTTGCTGGAAAGTTCTCTTAACGAATCATGGACAACAGCTGACGAAGGCAATATTTCATTGGCTGAGCGATATCTGGATGCTGTTGAGAACTTGATTCAAGTGACAAACGTAACACGTGCCCCTAAAAAGAGAAATATAGAGGTAGCCGCATCCAGTTGCACGCAGAGGTCATGTGTTAACAAGGTGTTCGATGCCACCGTCGTTCTTTCTACCGCAAAGCAAACCGGCACTGTAAAAACAGCTGGGTTTAAAGAGCTGGAGAAGTATTTACCCTGCAAAAATGACAAGTACATGCCCAACAGCATCATTGTGTCAACAACTACTGAAAATAAACAACTGGGTTCAGTTGAGGTTGAAATCAGCTTTGCGTTGCTGAGGCCGAGGCCGAGCAACGTTCGCATACAGTGTGTCTATTGGGACAACAACACCAGGGGTTGGTCCCAAGAAGGATGCAAATGGAAGGGTGTTTCTAATGAGGGACGTTGCACTTGCAGCCATTTGTCCACATTTGCCATTCTGATGTCAAGGTATCCAGAGGACATCCCCGGGCTCGAAGAGGTGACCTACGTCGGACTGTCTGTATCAGTCCTGTCCCTCATTATCAGCCTCGTGATAGAAATGGCCATCTGGAGTACTGTAGTGAAGACAAATACTTCATATTTACGCCATACTGCCCACATAAACATTTCTCTATGTTTGCTGGTTGCAGATTGTTGTTTTTTAGCATCTTCTGACCCAAAGTATATATCAGAAATGTGGTGTAGGATCCTTGTGGTGTTGAAGCATTTCTGCTACCTGTCCATGTTCTTTTGGATGTTTTCTCTGAGCAGCATGCTTCTTCATCAAGCAATGTTTGTGTTCCACAATGTGAGCAAGAAAACCTACCTGAAGCTCTCATTAGTCCTGGGCTATGTGTTTCCATTGCTGGTTGTTGTTAGCACGTTCCTTAGCTATAAGGGCGGTGCTGAAGGCGTGTACTTCTCCCGTGACACCTGCTGGCTGCTTTATACAGGACTCATGAAAGGGTCCATCCACACATTCGTCATACCAGTCGGTATAATCGTCTTCTTCAACACGTTCGCCATGCTGATGGTAATCATTAAGCTTTTGGATATGAAGACAGAAAAATCTATGGAAAAGGAAAAACAGGCTGCCGTAACTGTCGTGAGGACAGTTATTCTTCTGACTCCAATCTTCGGTGTGACTTGGGCTTTTGGGTTTGCGGTGATGCTTATTGACCTCACATCTGGACCCATAGCCATCGCAGTCAACTATGTCTTCACCCTGCTGAACGCATTCCAGGTGTGGTCAATATGATCTTCAAGTAAGCATCTGGACCAGTAAAAGTGTTTCTTGCTCAGTAACCTTTTGTCATTTCATTTGCAGGGTTTGTTCATTTTGTTAACCACCTGCCTGGGGGACAAACAAGTAAGATAGTTTTAATTCTTTCAGAGAAATCACCAACCTAAATCATAATGTTTGTTGCATTTCTGGATCAACTATGTTGTATACTGTATGACTTTGGTGGTAGGCCAGCAGAAAATATTTTGAATATTTAAAGGGGGTTAATTTTTGTACTTTTCAAACTGGATGCTATTTCACCATTGTTTTTTGTCCAAGTGACTAATCGGGACAACAATTTCTGAAATCGGTTCGTTATTGAACAATAACGCTGCAGCTGCGAAATTAGCTTGATACGGTCTGTTTGTTATTGTGTCCAAGTCCCACTCAAGGAGAAGTCTCGTTGTGAAATCTGAATATCCGTATGCTCAAATAAATCTAATTAAAAGACCTCATCCACATTGTGGTAATCATCTAAATATTCAGCCATGCCATTGAAAATCTTTTAGATAACACTAATCTACACAACAAACTCTGCCCGGCTGGCACTCGTGTTTCCACGGATGTATTCCACTATTCCACCGTTGTCTTCCAGCAACACGTCACCTCGCCAGATTTCACAACGAGACTTCTTCTTGAGCGAGACTCTTTTTATGATGTCAGACACTTATAATAACAATGAGAGCCTGTCAGTGGCAAAAACAAACACTTTTAGTGGACGTAAATGACTGTGCCAGCTTGCCCCAATAGGATTACATTACAAAATGTGAGCAGCTGCCATCTACAGCGCTCTCCCTCAATGCTGGACCGATTTCAGGATTTGTTGCCCCTATTAGTCACTTAGACGCAAAAACATGGGAAATAAAGTTCCGGCTGCAATTATATCAACCAAACTTCAGTACCTTCAATAGACCAGAATTCAATGCAGCCACGGTAGACATAGATGAGGCTATTTCCCCAAATGTCAAACTATTCCTTTAAATATACATACACTCCATGATTTTGTTATAGGGTGCAAAATGGTTAACATTTGTTATCGTGTTGAATTTTTAAACATCAACAAATATCTGGGAAGAAATTTTAGCATTTGGGTCTCTACACCAAATCAAGGAGTGTATCCAAACTACAACACAGTCAGAAGTTAGCCTATTTTTTTACTTTTTAAATAAGTTAAATGTGTAATTAGAAATGTACGGAAGCCCTGAAAGGCAAGTGAGAATTTTCTTTTTCTGATGAACCATTTTCTGAGTCGATCGAAATTATTTTCTCTCCTGTGTTTTAGGCTGATTTTCTAAGTTAATTTTTTGCCTCTTAGGGAAAACAGGTGGAAGAATAATTTTTTTACCTATTTCACAGACAAAAATCTAGAAATATTATCCTTGCAAAAAAATGTTTTCCACCTGTTCTTAAGTCATGAACACAGGAGAGAGAATAATTTAGATCAGACTTAGAAAATGGATCACCAGAAAAAAAAAAAAACATTCTCACTTGCCTGTCAGGGCTTACGTAGAAATGCTACAAACCACAAACAAGGTAGTATAGCACCATTAATGATGTTTTAATCCGATTTTCACAGACCCGTGATGCACTGGGGAATCGTCTAAAGAAAATCGTAAGTGTGCTACGACTCAGTTTACTCGTCTAAAATACCAGAATGACTACTGTTTTTTTTTAACACATCCTTCTCCTCTGCTCTCCAGGCTCAGGCATCGACTACTGACAGCACCGTCAAGTTGGAGTCAACTAGTAAGATGTGAAAATCATGTAAAATATGTGCCCTTTCACATCAAAACAAACTACATTTTACACATAAAACCACAGATGATTTATTACCTGTGATACAAGTTAAAGTCCACTGTACACTGTTGTAATGTTTTAGTAGATATCTGTGTTTCTGACAGCAAATATTCCCAACATGTATTCTTTGTTTGTTGCAATAAATTAAACTACATATTAATGTCATATGTGGTTTGAGCAATACTGTATTTGTTTTTCATTTGTACTGAAGCACTGAAATACCACAGAAACACTGTCAATTTAAAGGCTATGAGGATGTCACTCTTGCACACTCTTTGTTGCGTAAAGGAGAGTTAAGCCTACGTCTGAATGTTGCTCTTAGATTTCGCGTTTTCTTCATTTTCCTTGCCTTGCTCTGCCCACTCCTCGTCTGTGTCATCCACTGAAATCCCTTTTAGGGCTGCCATCTTGCGGTACGCTTGGCCCTCAATTTCTGCTCTGCAACACACAAAAACAGGGCATCGTCATCAGGTGTAATTACTTAAAGTATGACACAAGTGTGAAAATTAGGGATGTATGATTCAGAGAATGAAATAAGAATTGGAAACTTAATTTTATACTTTTTAAGGAATCGGACGCAGTCATGGTGTCCATATATTTCGGCTATCCGTGCTGGTTTGTCTCCACAGCAGTCCTCCTTGTCTATAGGGGCATGGAGGGAGTGCAGCAGCCGCAGCACAGCCAGCCGGCCGGACTCTGCAGCGCTGTGGGCAGGAGTCCATCCATGCTCCGTCCTCAGACACGGCCTGGCTCCATGCTCAATGAGGATCCTGACCGTTTCTGTATGTCCTGTGGAAAACGCATCAGTGTGATCTGACACGTGCATTTAAAGGGACTGTTTGTAAGAATCAGAAATTGCTTGTTAACAGCGACATCTGTGACCGTTAAGTCAACGAAAGTCAGCGTCCTGTTGCTCGGGCTCGCGCTCGCTCTACATAGACATGAACGAGCATCGGTCATAACAGTGAGGCGACACATGTCAGCTAAAACCACAATATCACTCTATATTTCACCTGCTTGGCAGTAATGTTATCTGACCAGACGAAGGTCTCTCCGTGAATCAATGCTGAACCTAGTGTTGGCTTTTCCTACCTCAGCCTCCCGACCGCAGCCGGAGGGAACAAGGGAAACACCGGAGTTTTGGTCGGAGACGATAACGTTTCTCGCTGCAGAGCCCCGTCACTTCACAAGACACGGGAAACCTCTGCGCATATGCGCGAGCGCGCAGTGGACACTGACTCGGGTGATTTATACGTGTAAGAAGTTACAAACAGTCCCTTTAAGAATTGATGATTTTTTTTATATAGTTGGTTAAAAACAACGTATCTACTGTGGTAAAGGCCAATTCTTACTATGATAATAAGATGGAAGAAATAGAAGCAACAGAAAAAACAATAAATTCATTAATGCAAAAAAAAGGGCACTACACAGCAATGGTGCAGGGTGTAGGATTTGGAGGCATCTAGCGGTGAGGTTGCAGATTGCAACCGACTGAAACTTCTCCCGTGTACCAAGCGTGTAGAAGAACTACGCAAATCTGATATGTGATTAATTGTCGATGTAATAAGTAATTTCTCAAGCAAAAACATCAAACATTCCCCGTTCCAGTTTCTCCAATGTGACAAATTTCATGCTTTTTTTTGTTTGATGTTATTGCAAATTAAATATCTTTGGGGTTTAACCTGCTGGTTATAGACAAAACAAAACATCTGATGAAGACATTTTGGACTGATTTTCAAATTTTTATAAATTGAACAATTAATTGAAACAATATCTATTGAATAAGGAAAATAATTATATTTTTATATCATATTATATATTACATTGTTAATAATGATGACTTTAAGTTTATTGAATTTAAAATTTTCAACAACACAAAGCCACGTCATAGAAAGACCAACAATACAATCCCTAAACAAGGCCAGACAGAAGAAAGAAAAAAAATAAAATAGGTGAGGGTTGACTAATACAAGGTGAATAAAAGCAAATAGACAATAACAAAATAAACAATAAATAAAGGTAAATCAAAATAACAGCATTAACATAACAAGTTAAGTAAATTTAGTTGACAGGTATTTTAATTAATAGGCTACCTAATGGCTATTATATCTATTGTATTCTGATGCTGTATGGTAGAAAACAGTTTAGTTTAAACATAAAAAAAACTATATTATTATTATCATACTATATATATATATATATATATATAAGCATATCTTTCAGTCCCAACATGTATATGTGGATATTTAATTTGCTTAAAAAAAGAAAAAACTGCATGGCCTTTAAATCTGGCGACCTAGCCTTTAAGTAAATGTAAGATAAAGTCCCAAAAGGAGGAAAAGAGAGACAAGCAGTAGGTATTTGAATGGTGACAGGTGTAAAACTAATGATATTTGACCTGTAGGAGTATCAGGAGAAAGGACCCGGTACATTTCCACTGAACCACTGATCTACCTTGAGCTGCTGCCCAGTGTAGAGGTGTCTTTTGGCTCCAGTCCATGTCTCTCTGATTGGGATTGCATTCATTTCTCCTCAGAATCTCCTCAACTTGGTCGTAATCCCCTGATGCTGCTGCCTGGTGCAACTCTGTCATTTCGTTGCTGTGGTTGCCTAGCAACAGTTGATCAACACAGAGCTAACCTGAGCCTGTAAATGGTAAATGCTGCCACCTGCTGTAGATGGAGAGTGAAACCAGGGTGTGTCTCTTTTAAGTACACTGAAGTGAGAGAACTTAATGTGTATAATATAGTATATAATATGCAGTGGCGCCCCCAGAATTTTTTCATAAGGGTGGCACCAAAATACCAATATAGAGTGATATTGCGGTTTTAGCTGACGTGTGTCGCCTCACTGTTTTGAACGATGCTCGTTCATGTCTATGTAGAGCGAGCACAAGCGCGAGCCCAACGCTGACTTTTGTTGACTTAACGGCCACAGGTGTCGCTGTTAACAAGACTTCTGATTCTTACAAACAGTCCCTTTAATATAGCAGCAAACACTTATTTCTACAGATATAGTGGAACAGAGAATGAAGTCAATCTCCCTCTGTGTGTGTTGTAATCGGAGTTTCTCTGTGCTTTGTTGACATAACCGGGCAGGCCATGCTGGCCTTTTGGCGCATGTCTTTGCATGTGAGCGTGCCCCACTGGCTAGCTCACAGCTAATGTTACTAATCATCTGATGTGCATGGACCAATACAGTTAACATAGCACAGTTATGTGTAATTAAGATTCTTATACCTGTAAACGGATGCATTCTTTATGGGGGAATATTAGAAATATTGGTGCATGAAACCAATATCTCAAAACAAACAACTACCCTCCCCTCGATAGCTGTGATCCCCTAGCAAAGATCACCCACAGTCTTAGAATTGGCAAGAGGTTTGGTAGTCTATATCAATGGTGGAAATGTTATAAAAATGTATTTAATGTCCAACTTTAAACGCCTCTCTTTGTAGTGTCTTTTGTCTCTATGGAACCCTGTTTAATGTTGGCTGAGCTGGGGAGGGGTCTGAAAGTTTGTTTGTTTTGGGACACTTGTTACTGCATGGATTTCTTGATGAAAACACCAGAACTGAAGATTAAAGCCCCAGTATCATAATGGATTTGCAAATTTGTTGATCACTTTCAACATAATTAAACTGTGTGACTGTAAAACTCAACATATTTAAGGCCGAAGAGCAAGAAGACTGGCCTTTTGATAGATTTGTATAGCTAACAGCCTGTAAAACAGCCTGTTCAAATAATCCATTTTAAAAATTCACACCCCTTATTCATCCATGCAAGATCTATATGTTTATTGGCACAAATTAAGCACATGGCAAACTTCCTTTCACTTAGTTTGTAAAATAAAATTTCTAACAAGACAAACATGTATTTTTAGTTAAAGTCAAGGCTGCTCCGTCACGACTGGGTTTCATCTAGGTCCAGAGCTGAAACAAACAAACAAACACAAAGATTAGATCACATATCGGAAACATTAAACCAAAAGTGCTTTCACGTTTTTTCAATTGGAAAACGCCCAATCAGCTGTTAGCAAAAAGCAGTGATGTAGGTTACCAAAGTAAGCTAATCATGAAACTAATCAGTAAGGTTATGAATCATGTGAACGCTAGTACTAGCTGAGTCAATGTTAGCTTGTTAAGTTTGGAAATAACTGAAAGGGTTAGTTTGGATTTTTTGATGTGGGGTTGTACGTATACTCCCGTGTTCTGTGAGGTAAAATTATTTTTGTGAATGGAGTCTGGTGGCTTTGAAGAGAGCGATATAACGGCTGTCTTCAAAGCCACCAGACCAGACTCCATTCACAAAAACAGTAATTTTACCTTGCAGAGCATGTGAGTTGCTGATCTACCGCTGCATTGATTGGTTAGTTAGTTAGTTTGTGTTATTGTGTGACATTCAGATCCACACTAACGTGGTGCCCACACAGCAGTACATTGCTTCGCTTCCCTGCTGGTACTCCTGTCTGCTTAAGGGCTTGGGGAAAATAGCATTTTGATACAAAATTTTAATACATAAGGAACACCACTGGGAAGTTACAGAATGATATAAAAACCTAAAGGACCCACCCTTGAAATACCCCTTGTAGAGGACAAATTGGATGAGAAAAACAAGTCCTACCATTCATTCAACGTCTTTTTGATGACGTTAAACCTCAACACTCCTCATCGTCCTGGGTCACTAAAGATGAAAGATCATATGACATTAAACAAGTGAATATGACAGTCATTAAAGAACTAATAAATATAAATTAGCAACAAGGTTCTAAGGTTTCAAAAAGTGACAGCAAGTATAGTCTACTAACCTGATCCACTGTCCACTCCTTTCCAGTATTTCTCCATCAGTGTATTCACAACCGCTCCCTCATGTTCAACCTCCACTGCATATTGAGGAACTGCAGCCTCTGTATGGTCTTCCATGTTGAACACTGTCACTCTGAGTGGTTTATTAACCAGAAGATTGAAGAAATCATCATAAACTTCATCAATCCAGGAGCCCCTGGACTTATCAAATCCATTCAAAGAGCACAAAAAGGCCAGAGGAGCCTTCTCCAGCAGACTCGGAGGCAGTGATCTCACATTCTTGATGTCAACATCAGACTCATTTCCATAGTCAATAAACAAGACATTCAATGCATCGTCAACTCTGCTAATTATTTGAGCTCGATACCACTGGTTGTCACTGGAAAACAGAGCAAGGCATGGACTGCCAGCACCAAGAGTCTCTGGGAACATCGTGTCTTGTTGGGTCTGTCCTGCTTCCTGAGCAAGCCTCGACACTTTGCTTATCTCCTCTGTGTTGGCGTACTGACACCAGAAGAAATGGGGTTCCACAATAGAAGAAGCGTATACCTCCTCCTTTTTGTTTTCAGAGAGGTTTGGCTTCTTGTACTTGCAGGTATTCACATTTCCGTTGGAAATACTAAGGTGTGTCATGCTGGACTCAGTTTGACTATCTTGGAGGAAAGTTTCTGTTTCAGGGTGTTCTATCGAAACACGCTCTTTGGCAATTGGTTTCCAGTATTTCTGCATTTCTGCATTTACAACTGCTCCCTCACACTCAATTTCCACTGCATACTGAGGAACCACAATCTCTGAATGGTCTTCCATATTGAACACAGTCACTGTGAGTGGTTTATCGACCAAGAGATTGTAGAAGGCATCGTAAACTTCATCATCCCAGGAGCCCCTGGATTCATCAAATCCATTCAAAGAGCACAAAAAAGCCAGAGGAGCCTTCTCCAGCAGACTCGGAGGCAGTGATCTCACATTCTTGATGTCAACATCAGACTCATTTCCATAGTCAATAAACAAGACATTCAATGCATCGTCAACTCTGCTAATTATTTGAGCTCGATACCACTGGTTGTCACTGGAAAACAGAGCAAGGCATGGACTGCCAGGACCAAGAGTCTCTGGGAACATCATGTCCTGTTCATTCAGACCTGCTTCCTGAGCAAGCCTTGTAACTTTGCTGAGCTCCTCTGTGTTGGCGTACTGACACCAGAAGAAATGGGGTTGCGCAATAGAAGAAGCATATACGTCCTCCTTTTTGTTTTCGGAGAGGTTTGGCTTCTTGTACATGCAAGTATTCGCATTTCCTTTGGAAACAGTGAGGTGTGTCATGTTGGACTCAGTTTGACCATCTTGGAGGAAAGTTTCTGTTTCAGGGTATTCTATGGAAACACGTTCTTTGGCAACTTGTTTCCAGTACTTCTGCATTGCTGCATTTACAACCGCTCCCTCACACTCAATTTCTACCGTATATTGAGGAACCACAATCTCTGAATGGTCTTCCATGTTGAACACAGTCACTCTGAGTGGTTTATCAATGAGAAGATTGTAGAAGTCATCATGAACTTCATCATCCCAGGAGCCCCTGGACTTATCAAATCCATTCAAAGAGCACAAAAAGGCCAGAGGTGCCTTCTCCAGCAGACTCTGAGGCAGTGATCTCACATTCTTGATGTCAACATCAGACTCATTTCCATAGTCGATAAACATGACATTGAATGCATTGTCATCTCTGCTAATTACTTGAGCCCGATACCACTGGTTGTCACTGGAAAACAGAGCAAGGCATGGACTGCCAGGACCAAGAGTCTCTGGGAACATCATGTCCTGTTCAGTCTGTCCTGCTTCCTGAGCAAGCCTCGACACTTTGCTGAGTTCCTCTGCATTGGCGTACTGACACCAGAAGAAATATGGTCCAACAATGCAGGATGCATATACCTGTTCCGTCTTGTTTTGAGAAATGTTTGGCCACTTGTACATGCAGACGTTCACATTTCCCTCAGGGCTAGAAGGAAGTGAAAGGTGTGTAATTTCTGAGTCAATGTGGCCACCTTCTATTTCTTTGTCCATAATAATGACGTCCGAAGTTGGTTTTCTTTCTTCATCCAAAGTCGTTTCAATCTCTGGTGCAGAGACAGTCACCCTTTGTTGGGTCATCTTTGATACTGCCTCTCTGACTTTCACATTTACATTCAGAGGTCCATCAAATAGTTCAACAATTAGCTTCCCTTTTTCCCCTTTTGCTACCACTGAAATGGTGAAACTTTGGCCAATAGCACTATCTGCAAACCACTTGTTCACTCCCTCTGGCACTTCTGCAGGGACATCAAACAATCCAAGTGGAACAGCCTGCACAGGAACAGACCTGGCTGTACTTGCTTCAGTAGGAAAAGGGCAAATCTCAGATTCATTCACTTCAACGGTATGACCAAAGTCCACAAAGTGCACTTTAAGTTTTGGAGACATTTCTTCTACTTGACCTCTGTACCACTGACTATCTGTGTACCGAGCAAAGCAAATGCTATCACGTCCAAGTGGGTGATCTGTGCACTGTGGCTGGCCAGTTAGTTGTTTAACATTTTCCATGACTTTGTCAAACAAATGGACATTCCTGTCCAGTTGGCAGTAGAATTGATTGACATTCTCTGCGTAGGTTACCCACACTTTTTCTTTTCCATCCACATCAATATTGTGTGTGGAGTAATTGTATGCATCTGATGGGACCTGTGGAGGAATTTCAACAAGATCTTCAGCAGCCTGTGCACATTCCTGAATCAGAAGCTTGCATGTACTGTTGGATGGTGTTTCAATATCTACCACATTAAGCAGCAGACCTTCTTCATCAGATGTTATATCCTCTATAGTGCATTTCAACTCAATGTTTGACGAAGCACCCAAATCCACAAACTTTTGAAACTCTGCAGCATCGGTGGAATTCTTCTGATTGTCAAAGCAACACTGAAAAGCCTGGGCATTTAGCCGTAAGAAAGCTGGATCAATGGGGCGCACATCTCGCAGAGGGACCGTTCCAGTTTGACCATAGTCTATAAATCTCACATCTACAACAGGGGAGTGGTGACTTGCCACGATCCTTGCTCTATACCACATGTCATTGTCTGGATTACGGGCGACACAGATGGACTCAACAAGTGGCTGAGGGTGGGCAGATGCATAGTGGTTTTGCAGGTCTTCCATCAGGAGTCTAAGAGAGTCACCATTTTCCGTTGTTTGACACCAGAACCTCTCTAGACTTTCAATGAAAGAGACTTTTACATTGACAGTACTTCCTACTGTAAACATATCATCATCACAAGCATTTTGCACCTCAAAGAGGAAATTTGTTGAAAGATGCCCATTGATCTGTACTGGAGTGTCTGGATGTTCTGAACTCTCTTTGATAGGAGTATCATCAGCTCCAGAAGTGGGTACATCATCTGTCCTGCCATTGACTGCTAGGTTCTCGGTGCACGACAAAGTGTCCTCTAGCGAACCATCACTATTTACAATGACTTTGTTCTGTAAGTCAATGCAATGTTCGCCTCTGGTTGAACTGACAAATGAGGAGAGAAGGAGTTCATTCTGGACATTTGAATCTTGTTCAGTCTTGGAGGGTGAAAGAGGTCCTTCTTTCTCTGTAAAATAATTGTTTATGCATGAACCATTATCTGCATAGAGAATGACATGATAGACATCTTGAGGTATATCGTAGTCGTTAAACTTCGCCACCATTGTCTGGTTCAGGAGCAGTGATTTCAAGTAATCAGTCTGGTCTGTTGTCCACCCTGTGCCGTTATCTTTTACATCTTCAAGAGAACAGGGATACGTGACAACTGGCATTCTCAGAAATTTTCCATGCAGAGGTCTGATGTCTCCAATCGGGACAAAATCACTTTTTCCTTCATCCACATGAAAGACTTCTACAGCACCATCGCTAGTCATGTTTTGCTTTAGTAATGAGCGATGCCATCTGCCGTCCATCCCTCTAGCAGCACATGGATACCCGCAGGTCAAAGGTTGTGTGTCTCCTAAATCTGAGCTCCCTTCATAGTGCTGCTGGATCTGTTCTGATAATATCTTAACTGCCTTGGAAAAAATGTGGACTTGGCAAAAAATGTTATACGGATTAGTTACCTCTGTCACATGAACAGTTTCAAAAGAATCAATTAACAGTTCTGGGTAAAAGAATTGGTCATGCTTCTCCAGTTGGCAACTACCATTCAGATTCTGTTCCTGCGTTATGCGTTCGGCCTCAAGACATTTCTGCACAAGGCTTTTAAACTCGTCTACTGGCATCTCCTTTGCCACTCCAGTCTCACACATGTGCTTGGAAACAGATGGTATGTCAAGGAGAATGGTCCTGTCTGGCATCAGCACGTATTGAACCAGTCCCTTAATCTTTTTGCCAGGCAGAGACACCAAAAACTTGGTAGCACTTTCATCCTCAAGGGAGAGGACATTTGCGAGTATGCACGATTCAGTTTCAGGAGGAAGGAGAAAACTGTCACTCTGGCCCCATGCTAAAGCTTCACTTGAGGCGATATGGGGCTGTCCCTGATCAATTAGAAAAACATTGCAAGTTTCACTTTGACTCGATACAATCCGAGCTCTGTGCCAGGTGTCACTGATACAAACCAGACAGAGATCGCCTGGTTTTCCTTCTGATCCACAAAACTTCCTTTTAGGAATCTGAATTTCCTCTCTCATCTGCTCATAGATATGCTTCCTTCCATCATCCATGTTGACCCATAATTCCACAAGACCACTATCGGGGTTTCTGTTTACCCTTGTGATGACAACAGGTATTTCTGATCCTGGCGTTGGAAGGCCGGGAATTGAACACATTGTGAAGTTCAGAGGTCAAATACACCTGCAAAAGAGAAACAAATTAAATGCATCAATGTTGAAGAAAAACAAGCATTTTTAACCATTATTACAAAGGACTTCATTTTAAGAATTTCCAGGACAGTTCAGTAACCATCTGTGCACTTAGTCTGCTTGAATGGTCATATAACTGCTTCATGTCAACATGGCTGCTACACAATATTTGATAATGTCACTAAAGATGTACTAATGTCCAAATCCAACAAAAGATAGTAGATGGAAGTGACATATCTCCTCATAAAACCACCTACAAACACATGTGAGAACTGTCAGTTTTAGCTAAGTGTACCTAATAAACTGGCAACTGAGTGTTGGTTGGCACTAGAACTTCAAACAGACAGTATGCAATTAAAACAGTAACAAAAAAGCCAGGGGTACAGAACGCTAGACAAAATTATTATTATTTTGTATAATAAATTAAAATTATATATATAAAAAAAATTAAATTATAATAAATCAAAATTAAATTAGAATAAATTAAAATTAAATTGTAATAAATTATAATATTTTTTTAATAATAAATTGTCTTAATTAGGGATGCACCGATACTGGATCGGATATCGGGCCGATACAGACTGAAATAGCTGGATTTGATATCAATATACTATATACATTATATACTGGAATTTTAATTCTTCTTCAAGTTTTGACAAAGTAGTTGCTGATTAAAAACATTTACACTTAAATTGTAATTTCTGTTAATTTAGCTTGTTTTACATATAGTTGTAAAACAAGCTTTATTGTTGCTAAAGTTACATTTATGAATAAATATTTTGCCAGGACTATCATCAAATTTATTATAAAAGAGTCTGGCTACGCTGTTCAGACTCCGACTCCAACACGAACTACACGGAAGCACCAAAACCGCAAAGTTATATCTAGTAAAGCCCGTCTTGCAAAACAGTGTTGGCCGCGGTCGGAGGACGCGGGGGAGACCGTAGATTTGGTCTCCAAGGCCGGAGTCTCTGCTCCTCTGCCTGCTTGCCTTCACTCACACACCGCGCTCGTTCTCGCTATTTCGCTCCACTCTCACGTGCATGCGCGCACACTACACACTGCAGAAGAGTTAGTTTAGCTCTGAGAATATCTAGTGAATGTACAGTGGACGTTTGTGCAGAAATAAATGCTGCAGCTCCTCCAGACCAACAGAGGTTTCCCGTGTCTTGTGAAGTGACGGGGCTCCGCAGCGAGAAACGTTATCGTCTCCGACCAAAACTCCGGTGTCGCCCTCCGGCCGCAGTCGGGAGGCTGACGCAGGAAAAGCCAACACTAGGATCAACATTGATTCGTGGAGAGACTTTCGTCTGGTCAGCTAACATTACTGCCAAGCAGGTGAAATATAGAGCGATATTGTGGTTTTAGCTGACGTGTGTCGCCTCACTGTTTTGAGCGATGCTCGTTCATGTCTATGTAGCGCGAGCACAAGCGCGAGCACAAGCGCGAGCCCGACGCTGACTTTCCTTGAGTTAACCCACAGGTGTCGCTGTTAACAAGCATTTCTGATTCTTACAAACAGTCCCTTTAAGTTGCTGATGAAACTTGTTTGACACACATGAGAAAGTAGTGTAGAGATTAACATTGGTATTATTTTGTTCGAGGAGCTAGAATTTTGATTATTTGAAAAATGGCTGTACATGGTATATCATGGATACTTGCATATTTTAATACTGTTGGCACTGTGAGCACACTAGCATTTCTATTTGTGTAATGTGTATGCAATATTGGTGTTTGTGTGTTGTTGCTGGTTTTTGCTTTATTTGTATGGCAGAGCAAGTGATGTAGTTGTTTGTTAATACAAGTTAATGTTTAAATGCAAGATTTCAGCCAGTTTGACTCTGCATTAGGAGCTTTTTTCACAATCAAACTCTGTTGTGAAAATTAAACCACTTAAAATCCGTTGTAAACTTAAGAATCTACTTATTTTACACCACAATTCACTTAAATAATCCTAAAAAAAAAATAAGACAGCACATGCCTGTGATTCAATATTGGCTCTAATCACTCAGTGCAGTTCAGCAAATGCAGAACCTCGTTTAAAATCTGTGGTATTTAATGAAACATAACATCCCACCATCCACACACATGATTCACGTCTCTTTTCAAGGTGTTTTACAGTCCTACATCTTCTTCTTAATCATTCGGCTCTGATTAATTTCCAGTTACTTTTACCAACTTGTTACATCAAGCAGATTTCTCTCACCGTGTTTTGCTGCTGCAGCGACTCATCCTGAATGATGGATTCAGTGTGAAGAGGACTTGTGGGCGGGCACTCACGTGTGTTTATAAAGGCTTCACATTCACATGGCTGATTAATAATGCCTCAATAAAATATATGCATGCAAAAGACATGCACGATATCAAAATGCATGCATGCAAAAGACATGCACGTTATCAAAATGCATGCATGCAAAAGACATGCACGATATAAAAATGCATGCATGCAAAAGACATGCACGATATAAAAATGCATACATGCAAAAGATATGCACGATATCAAAATGCATGCATGCAAAAGACATGCACGATATCAAGCAGATCGTTTGTAATAGTTTAAATGTGTTTGTATTCGTAAAACTCAAAATTCGGCATAATTAAAGTCTACATTTTTCATTTAAAAAACGTGAGATTTTTTTTTTTATATATATATACTTTATTTTTTCCTTTTTTCAAGGCTGTTTTCATATATGCAATCCACTGTTTGTAATTACAACAGTCTATAAACCAACTTTTAAGTAGATGAGCTTACAGACAAACCCATCAAGTACACTAGTGAAAACAACCTCAACATTCAAAACCAAAACAAAACCAAGAAAAGAAATAACAATAATAACAATAATGACAAAAAGAAAGAGTACAGTTAAAAAACAACAACAACAAAGCAAAAAAACAACAACAAAAAACAACAACAACACACATAACAAAAAAAAAAAAAAAAAAAAAAAAAAATACAAGAGTAATAATAAATGAAATCAACAAATGTGTGTTAACCCAAAAAACGTGAGTTTTGTAGTTCTGTAGGTAAACACAGGTAGAGCTCCAGAGAGCCAATCACACAACAGCTGTCTGTTCCGTGTTTGGAAGTGAAGCGACACCCACAAACTGTCACAACTGCACTCCAGTTTCGACCAGGAAGTCTTTTAAAAACCTGCTGTACTGTGTCTCCTCAGGTTGTTTTTGCAGGCTGCACACTGATACACAATGGTAGGCGACGTTTATAACATGCTTGTCATATTTTGTATGTTTGTGATCCAAAAAAAAAGAAGAAGCTAAAGTTTAACTGCAGTTTGGAAGTGTTTTTAAATTCACCTGTTGCTGTCTTGTGGCTGTATATTAGTCTTGTAAAAACAAGTGTTTCTTGAGTGCTGCTGAGTCTAGATGAATTTGAATAGATATCTCATAACTTAACTGACTGAGAATAATGATTTAGAGCTCTATCTAATCTATATGCACATACAAAACCTTTTGAAATAGGTTAATTAAGACCTAACACATTTTAATATCAGAATGAATCAGTTAGAAAACATTTGAAAACTCAAAATTTGCATTAAAAGCTTATCTGCAGAGTTGTTTCTGCTGCTGCAGCTGCTGCTGCTGAGACTGCTGCTTTCAGGCTGTTGCTTCCTGCCTTGAAGACAAAAAAGGCTCACATCTTTTTTTTTGTAACATGCTTATTCTTTAAAACCAGTTTTTGTAATTGCGTTGTTTATAAGTTGTTCAGTACATGTTCAAATATCACCCTGTGGTCAGTCTGACGTCACATTTTCACACTTCTAAAAATAGTTTCAAAAGTTTCACTTACAAAAGGAGGAGCTTGAATAACTTGTTTAGAGTATTGAGTGATGGACATGATTTATGACTGACAAAATTTGTCAAAAATAAGTAGGACAATCTTGTGGGTATTTGCAGTCTGTATCCTCAGGAAGTCCACTGCCAGGCATGGAAACCTCAGAGTTTTTGTTGTAATTTTCCTCAGTTTAACACATAAGACATCACAAACTTAAAACCAGTGGTGGACGAAGGATATCAGTTTTTTACTTATTTAAAAGTAGCCATACCACAGAGTAAAAATAATATATTACTATTATAATAAGTAAAAGTCCTCATTTTGCAAAATGGCTCATTTCAGAATAATATATATAAAGTCATACTAATGTAACAGCTGGTAAAGTTGGAGGAAATTTCAGCCATTTTATATACTGCTGAGGTAGATTTATCTCTAACAGTATATCACAATTTATTAGTTTATTAAAGGGGCTCTATGTAAGAATCATAAATTGCTTGTTAGCAGTGACTCTTGTGGCCGTTAAGTCAACGACAGTCAACGTCCTGTTGCTCACGCTTGTGCTCTCACTGCGTAGACGCGAGCATCGGTCAAAACAGTGAGGCGACAGAACGTGATTGACAGCTAAAACCGCAATATCACTATATACTATATTTCACATGCTTGGCAGTAATGTTAGCTTATCTGTCCAATAGTAATTTTGACAGATCAGGGTTCGTTTTGAAAACCCAAAACTAACCGTATGTCCCTTCATGAATTGAAGGCCCGGCTGATGTTGATCCGAGTTTTGCCCCCGACGTCGGTCACATTCCTGTTTTGCAAGACGAGCTTCACTACATATAACTTTGTTGTTGTTTTTTTTGTGCTTCCGTGGAGTTTGTGGTGGAGTCTGAGTTGTGGTGGGGGCTGGTTGTTTGTTGGCGTTAGCAGGTAGTTGCACACTGTTAGCACTGTAGCAGAGCTGAAGAGAGTAAAGGCACTTGCAAGCGCACATGACGTCACATCCGTTGGATTTTCCTGCAATAATGGGCCCGGGTTCTTCACATTAAAAGCAGTCTACAGGCTGATAGAGGAAACCCAGAAAGTCATGGAAGGTCTCATTTTTTAAGTTAGGTTACAACCTGTTCACACATTGGCAATAAAAAACAATTAAAAAACATTTATACGTGTAAAAACGTACATATAGTCCCTTTAATATTTTGTATTATTAATCTGAGTCTGTAAAGTAACTATAGCTGTCAAATAAATGTAATGCATTAAAAAGTAGTGCAACATTTTCTCTAAAATGTAGTGGAGTAAAATGTAAAGTAGCATAAAATGGAAATACTCAAGTAAACTACAAGTACCTGTACTTAGTTACTTTCCATTAGAGCTGCAACGATTGATCAATTAATCGATTAGTTGTCAACTATTAAATTAATTGCCAACTATTTTGATTAATCAGTTAATTTTTTAAAGAAAAAAAGTAAAAATTCTCTGATTCCAGTTTCTTAAATGTGAATATTTTCTGGTTTCTTTACTCCTCTATGACAGTAAACTGAATATCTTTGAGTTGTGGACAAAACAAGACATTTGAGGACGTCATCTTGGGCTTTGGGAAACACTGATCGACACTTTTCTGTCATTTTATAGACCAAATCTCAATAATCGAGAAAATAATCAACAGATTAATCGATGATAATAATTGCTAGTTGCATCCCACCTTTGCACCGCTGCTTAGAAGTTACAACACCACACAACTCAAATGTCTGCACAGCCCTACAAAACAAATACATACTATATTTTCAAAGTGAAACCAGGCTTTAAACTGACGATGTGGCCTAAGGAGTCGGAGTGTGTCTTATCGTAAAGATCTTATATTAGTGGCTTCCTGTTATTTCTATTTCTAGTGACATGTTTCAAGATGAGTAAGAGGAAGGGCAAAGTAAACGGTGATGTGACAGCTGTCAAGAGCCGCAGAGTGACAGCTGATACGAACCATCGGAGATCATCATCCTCCAGTAGCTTCACTCCCTCTGCCACCGTGAGTTCCCCCCTCCCACCCATGAAGCACCAATCCTTTGTTTTCACTTCTCACCAGCTCATTAACGGTCCTTTACTGTTTTCTGCCTGTATTCACAGGGAGATATCGGCCTCATTGAGAGCATCACTCTGAAGAATTTCATGTGTCACCATTTGCTCGGTCCGTTCCAGTTTGGGCCCAATGTGAACTTCATCGTCGGCAACAACGGAAGTAAGAACCTGATTTCTAAACGTCATGTGATCTGCTGTGTGTTTAACACATCCCAACCCGGTCAGTGTGACACATCCACAGTGTGTACTCCCTTTCAACCAAGGATAAAGATAATCCATTTTAGTTGGTTAGACAAACAGGACTGTAGCTGTATCTGTCGTGTATTCAAACAAGGGTCATGGTCTCTTGCCTCTGATACCAGCTTCTTAATTTGAATATGTTCTGGTTTCTTTACTCCTTCTATGACAGTAAACTGAATATCTTTGAGTTGTGGACAAAACAAGACACGTCATCTTGGGCTTTGGGAAACACTGATCGACATTTTTTCACCATTTTCAAAAATTTTATAGACCAAACAACTGATCGATTAATCGAGAAAATAATGGACAGATTATTCAACTATGAAAATAATTGCTGCAGCCCTACATAAAACAACACAACACACAAAAGTCCATCAATGTGAGGTGATAAATAGAATCAGTATGATAAATACAATAAATACTGAACAAGGCAATCATTAGTGGTGACACTTTTGTGCTGACTTTTTGCCAAATCTTGAGGCTGGTTTTAAAGACTGCAAAGCTTCCTGAGTCTCTAATCGTTTCAGCTCTAATCCCACCTAATCAGGGTTGTCCCCTCTTAGTAGATCGATAGAATAGTCAGTGTGTGAATAAAATGTTTTTAGTCAATTTGTTGTTTTTATGGTCTTTCTATGGGGACATATCTGCAGCACTGCAGTAATATCCACAGATATGCTTTGTTTTTTAATAGACATTTAAAGGTGCTTCTGCATAAATGTGGGAAAATAACACTGAAAAGTCAACTAAAGAATCTTAACATTTAGGGAAATTAATCATTTAATTTGTTTATTCTTGACGACCTTGCCATGATGATTTCTGTGGACAGGTGAATGTATATTCATTGCATTTATTTGCAGTAAATACTTAGTTCTGCCTGTGAGCGAGTGCTGTCTGTGGTTTGTTTGCCATGCAGTACTTTAATCCCTTCTCTTTGTGTCCAATTTAATTCTCAGGTGGAAAAAGTGCCATCCTGACTGCGTTGATGGTAGGCCTCGGTGGAAAGGCCACTGTCACTAACAGAGGAGTGTCTCTGAAGGATTTTGTGAAGACCAGTGAGAAGTAAGTCAGAGTACATACCAGAGTATCCTTATCCTTATCCTATCGTTGGAAATGCTGTACTTTGCTCCTAGAATACCACCACAGTGCAATCTGCTTTCTAGTACTGCAGATATAACAGTAAAGCTGAGAAACAGAGGACCAGATGCTTTTAAAAAGGACGTCTACGGCGACTGCATCTCCATCGAGCACCGCATCTCTAGTGATGGAAGTCGGACCTGCAGGCTGAAGAGCAAATCAGGTGACTTCTCCTGAGTTACAGATGACGTCCACGTCTCACACCTTCTCTAAATGTCAGATAAACCAGACACACTTGGGAGTGAAGACAAAGCACTTCAATCAGACCTCCATCCCTCCGAGCTGTATACATTCTTTAATCTCCGTCAGGAATTTTCCTCTATAAAGTCGCATGCGTGCTATTTATATGCGTGGCACTGTTTCACTGTTTTGTATCATCTGTCCAAATGTGAATGTAAATGTGAAGCGTATTTATATTCACACTGGGACTGATGTTTTTCACAAGTTATAAATGTCACTGAGTTATTTTGTAAGTAACTGGAAGTTGAACTGCACTTGTCAGTCTTTTTCAATGACAAATGCCATTAGCCAGTTCCCAGTGCTATTTAATGACATAAATACGTCAGTGAGCGCTTGAGCAACTCTTCAACGGTGACTCAGCGACAATGTAGCTGTCCACGCTGGCTGTTTTGTTGCTTTTGTCGCTCGTAGTGTGAACAAAGCTTAAGAAGTGTGTTTAAACAACAACCACATGATCTTTATGGGGTAGATGTTGGTTGTATCAGATGTGATCATGCTTCACACTTCTATTGTCCTCCTTTTTTCATTTATAATGATTATTTTCCCTATCAATTCATCTGCGGATTATTTCCTTGATTAATCTATTGCTAGTTTTGTCTATAAAATGTCAGAAAACAGTGAAAAGTACCTGTTTCAATTTCCCACAGTTCAAGATGATTTATTCAAAAAACCTGTTTAATGCTCAAACCAACTCAGTATCACGCCATCATGCCCAAAGCGTGTAATAGACCTGCTTGTCCAGGATAGGATAGGAGGATAGCGTGTCGTGTCACATTTTGCTTCGCCGAGGCGTGAATGTTACACACGTGTATGAAGGTGCAGTAACCTACCAGCAGGGGGCAACAAAACCACTTAGTGAGGTTTAGGAAAAACGTCATGGTTGGGCTTAAAATAAGTATGTAAACTAAGGAAAATATGTACAGAAACAACGTCACATAAGTACGGAAAACAGCCAAAATGGATAAGAAGTCAAAAGTGCTCAGAAACACCAAAATTTTAACATCTACAGTCTCATGACAAAATGAGCAAACTCCATATGCTGATAAAGACAGTTGAAAGCTTAAGTGAGTTGACCTTCAGCTGAGATTCATTCATTCATTCATTCATTCATTCATTCATTCATTCATAATCCGTAACCACTGATCCCATTCAGGGTCGCGGGGGGCTGGAGCCGATCCCAGCTGATTGGGCGAATGCGGGGTACACCCTGGACAGGTCGCCAGACTTTCACAGGGCTGATACATAGAGACAGACGACCATTCACACTCACATTCACACCTACAGGCAATTAGATTGTCAATATACAATGAGGCAATATAAAAACTAAAGTAATAGTTCCCGTCCTCCTCCCCTTCCGCCAGCCATTAACAGTCTTTCTCACTTTTTATTCTACGTCACTAGCTCTGAGTGTAGCATATTTAAGCAGATATGTTTACATTGCAGTCAGTACAGACTACATGGTGTATAAATGACACGCCAAAAGCAAGAACGGCGTTCTTATTGCACGATAAATACCTTGCGAATTATCGTGTCATTCATACGCCTTTTTCGCGCGACTGGGCTGAACGAACAGTCTAAAACCCAAAGAGATTCATTATGTTACATTCATTTAGACGTTTTTATCCAAAGTGACTTACAATAGGTGCATTCAACCATGAGCATACAACAAGTACATCAACTTCAGCAAATAAGCTGAACTGCTTCAAGTGCTTCAGATTCAGTTTACTGTTATAAAATGACTAAGAAACACATTAAATCCTGACATTTGAGAAGCTGGAACCAGAAAACATTTGCAGCATTTTAATTGACGAAACGATTAAATGATGATAAAAACAATAGTTATACGACTGATCGTTGCTGCACTACAGTAGTAATGTTGTGCCAATGAGTGTTATGCAACTTGTATTGTCTTCTACATCAGAGGTTTGAAACATATTAATTGTCTTCTATCTTGTATTTTAGGACAACTTATCTCAAACAAGAAGGAGGAGCTGACCGCCATTCTGGACCACTTTAACATCCAGGTACTAACACTGTGCTCTACAGCTCTTTTTATTTTAAAACAGATGTATTTTACATATTTTTTATTGTAAATTCCTATTTCATATTTATGATTCTTGACTTTTGCAGTGCTTGTTTTTCTTTTCTCTTACTCTGTTTTGTTGTGACTGTTATGCAACAAAATTCCTCCTTGGGATGAAAAACCGGTTTCTGATTTTGGAAGAAGTTTTTTTTTTTTTGTTCTGCTACTTTTTAACTTCCAGTGAAGGCACTAACTTGAATTTCTGACCTTTGTGTGTTCCAGTTGGATAACCCGGTGTCCATTCTCAACCAAGAGATGAGTAAACAGTTCCTGCATTCAAAAAGTGAATCGGACAAGTATAAGGTGCAGCACCGCCATGTTATTTATGAGCTTCTAATCTTAAGATTACATCTGTATTGAGAGAAGGTAACATGATCATATAATATGTGTATTTCCACATGTTTAAATTAATATTTTTGGCCTCTTTTCTGCTTTTGTAGTTCTTCATGAAAGCAACTCTGCTGGAACAGATGAAGAGGGATTACATCCACATCAAGCACACTAAAACAATTACACGACAGCAGGTTGAGAGACAAGAGGAGGTACCGTATTTATCATTTATCACATCAGGGGCCGTATTACAGAGACCTCTTAACTTGCAGATCCTATCTTAAAAGTTTCGTAACCATGGTAATTAGGGTAAGGAGCTGATTTAGAAAAACAGCCACTACAGATGAGCAGTTCCTAAGTCAATGTTCCTATCCTTACTTAAAGGTCCCATATTATAAATAAGTGAGATTTTCATGTTTTTTTTTATTATAAAGCAGGCTTAAATCCTATATAAATACTGTGAAAGTATCGAAACGCTCTATCCACAGGGAAATACACACAGCCCGTATTCGAAAACTCTGCATTCGAAACAAGCTGTCAGGATATTTGTCCATTTGTGATGTCACAAATATACAATATTTAGACCATTACAAAGTTTAAAACGTAAACAATCTAAATGTGTCACAGTTTATTCCTGGTTGCAGTGTATGTGATTAATATCTACTGACAAGAAGTACATATGGACCCAAGCTGTTGCCTAGCAACACAATTGTGTTGCAATTCCATCGCAATTCCGTCGAAATGTGCTAAAACGTAGCGTTTCAGACAAAGGGTAAATACAGGCATATTCAGGCTGACAGTATGAGGAAAATACATTTTTTTTTTAACTTTACAGCATGTAAACATGTTCTGGTAGAAACACAAAATACAAGTATGAACCTGAAATTGAGCATAATATGGGACCTTTAAGATAGGAAACGTTTATTACACAAGCATCATAACTTCCCAAAATCTTAAATAAACTGTCTTAACTTTAGGATAACCGTTAAGCTGTCCTAACTTTCATTTTTCCACCACTTTTCTTCTGCTCTTTAGATATAAGAGCTGCCTTCCCCTTCGTATCACTTGTCAGTGTACTTATTTTCTTTTTGAAAGCATCAAATGCCAGATAAAGCGGGCACTGTGTCTGCTATCTTAACTCACTCTCTTTCTTTTATCTAATGAGTTAGCGTTGTTGTAAATTTCCCAAAAAGAATCTTTGGATTTCTCTACAGATGTTACCAACACATCTAACTCATCTGTCTTAAAGTTGCGTGCCTGCTGTTGTTTTTGCTCCACTTTTGTGTATGTTTCAATGAGACAAACGTTGGTTACAAAGTTGTTTAGCTTGGTGAGATGAGAAAAGTAGTGTTGCTTGAAGTTAGTGTTATATAGATCAATTTTTTTGCCTGCTGATAAGTTTGTGTATGAATAATTTGTACAGTATATTCGTTTTGCCCAAAGAAAATCTGATCATACAAGATCTCGTACATTTTTTTGTACTCAGTCTCTCAAGGACCTGAAGCAAGAGTTTCTGCAGAAGAAAGCGAGGTATGAAAAGATGCCGTCCTTCAGTGAGATGAAGGTGGTTTTGGAGAATCTGAAGAAAGCAATGGCTTGGTGTTTGGTAAGAGTTCATCACTGTGTAAAACAAACCTTAATAACTTAAATGAGTTTCGTCTACTTTTTTTAATATCATTTATTACAAATTCTGAAGAGTGTAG
Source organism: Sebastes umbrosus (assembly GCF_015220745.1). Classification (NCBI taxonomy): domain Eukaryota; kingdom Metazoa; phylum Chordata; class Actinopteri; order Perciformes; family Sebastidae; genus Sebastes; species Sebastes umbrosus. Next base: position 25,160,704 of record NC_051284.1, on the reverse strand, counting down.
AAAGTATGAAAAGAAAGAAGAACCTAAATGAAAGGATATGTTGCCTGATGTTTTTGGGCTCCTAATTTTCAGTGAGATGCATGTGGTCTTTGTTTTTTATCATTCTCAGGTCAGAGAGAAGGAGCAGTTTGTGCAGCAGTTAAACGAGGACGTTGAAAAGGAAGCGAATAATCACAAACATCAGGACAACCTTCAGCTCTGTCAGGTGAGTCATAAGTGTTTCCATTCTGTTGAATTTATACAAATCCGTTTATAAAGCTCTTCTTCAAAATGTCACCGCCATATAAACCGTATACATGTTTACAGGAGATGGCCTCCATTGAAAAAAACAACTTCCAACTTGGACATAATTGATTTTTAGACATTGCCTTTAAAGATACATTGCTATTTTTCTTCTTTCACAGTCTAAGGTCATACAAGTAGAAAAGAAGCTTCAGTGCATCAAATGCAGAGTTGACAGCGTGAGTCAGGAACAAGGTTCTCTATCGGAGGACAATCTGAAGTTGAAAGAACAAGTGAAGGTCATCAGCAAAGCTCACAAGGAACAGGAGGTACTGATTGGGAAATATGGTACGCTAATATATCATCTATATTGGTTAAAGTGTCATAATCTTTCCCCATAGCTTGTTTTTTTCCGGGCTCTGAACAAACTCAGACAGTCAGAGACGGAGCAAAACCTCCTTCAGGAGAAAATCAACAAGGCAAGAACAAGGTAGGGGAGAAGAAAGGTTAATATGGCATCTTCACCTTCATACAAATGCATGAATTCAGTTGAAATTATATATTCTTTCTTACTGTATTTTAGTGTTAACCTGAACAATGATGGAGAGACAGAATACACAAAACATCAAAAGAAAATATTGAGTCTGAAAGAGCAGCTTGCAGAGCTCGAGAAAAAGTGCTCACAGCTGAATCAGGAGATCAAGAACAAACACCAGGCACTTTTCACAGGAAAGGAAGAACGGGACAAGCTGAGGTAGAGATGATATTTGCTTTGTTGCAGAATTTGAGTGAGATCCCAGTTTATCTGCAGTCCAGTGAAATGTCCCGATCTGTTTCATATTGACTAGATTGGAGGAGAGAAACATTCAGGTTATGTACGAGTCCAAACTGAGGAAGAAGAATCAGGTCCTCGCCAGTCGATCAAACAAACTGAAGCGGTTTGGAGATCAGGTGCCCGACCTGCTGGGCGCGATCGCTGAGGCGTACGCTACAGGACGCTTTCTCAAGAGACCTGTTGGTCCAATAGGTGACTTTCTTTTTCCTGTTTTGTTGCCTTGACTTCCTTTCTGCATTATAAAAGAGATTAGTTAGTATTTACTGTAAAGGAATAGTTTGGCATTTTGGAAAATATGCTTATTTTCTTTCTTGCTGAGAGTCAGATGAAAAGATCAATATCACTCTTGCATCTGTCTTTATTAAGCAGGAGCCATCAGAATGCTCTTAGCTTGGCATAGCATAAATAAACTTTATTTATATAGCGCCTTTCATAAAGGGTGAGTAGTTCAAAGTGCTTTACAACAAAGAAAAGAAAAATAAATAAAAGAGACAGGTTAAAACTTGCAAATACTGCAAGATAAAACCTAGCAATAAAACAAAGGAAGGCATAAAACATAAAATATAAGAATTAAAATAACAATATAGAATAAAAGAGAAGAATAAAACAAAGGAAGGAGGAAACTAACTCAGTTAAATTGTGCATATTGTGGTTGACTGCCTGTGTTTGCTCTCAGGGGCGTGCATCAGTCTGAAGGATCCCTTGCTGGCGGTAGCCGTGGAGTGCTGTCTGCGGAGCTTCATGAAGGCTTTCTGCTGTGACAACTACAAGGACGAGACAGTCCTCCAGGAGCTCATGTGTCGCTATTATCCAAAAGGCAACAGGCCGCAGATCATCGTCAGCCCTTTCTCTGAGAAACTTTACAACATTCATGGACGGTCAGCAGCAGCACTTCAAATTATTTATCTTTTTTTTTCGAACACATTTTAAAGCTACATATTGTTTTCCTTCTCTGCTCTGTATTGTAGGAAAGCACATCATCCAGAATATCCGTCTGTGCTGGACATCATCACAGCGTCGAGCCCGTCCATCATCAACTGCCTGATTGATATGAGAGGGATAGAATCAATCCTCATAATCAAAGTCAGTGTGATGCTGAATGTTCCACGTAGAGTTGTTTTAGGATTGATGAAGTATCTGACCTGTGTTTTGTGTTTTATCAAAGGAAAAAGACAGAGCGAGGAGGGTCATGCAGCAAGGCCGACCTCCTAAAAACTGCCGTGAAGCGTTCACTGCTGAAGGAGATCAGGTGTACCCAAACCGTTATTACACCTCCGACTTCAACATGGCCAAATATCTCGGTGGGGATCTCGAGACTGAAATAAGGTAACTGAGCTATTTTTATGTCAGTTTATATGCAAAAAAACATAAGCTGTGAAAAAATGATGATTAAAAAGAAAAGAGAAAAATTCCATAAATACATATTTAATGATAGTTTGAGGAAAGGAAAAACACAACCTGAAACACAAGTTTAAAACAGCTGCTGGAAGTGAATCATGCTGTCATGTGCACAGTTAAAACAAGTTTCCCTGTACAATGAAATGCTTCCTTGTGTTCCCCTCTGAGTGCCATTTACAAGGAAACACAAAGTATAAGAAATAAGTATAAGAAAATAGATGCAGAAAGAAAGGACACATTTACTCAGGTACTTGAGTCTTTCCATTTTATGCAACTTTATACTTTTTACTTGTAGTGGAGTATTTTCACAGTGGGGTTTTACTTTTACTTAAGGAGGTAATCCTTTAAGAATTGTGTGCATATTTACTTTTTTTGTGTGTTTACAAAGGAGGAAAACTGTATTACAGCATTTTTTTTCCATGAATGCCTCCACAGACACTCAGTACATAATTCTGCAAATATATAACTATTGCAATACTTTCATCAGTGGGCCATAAACTCAATCACCATTGTGTTGCCTCCTTTGGCAATAGATAGTGACTCAACGGACATTTATTTTAATGAAAATCTTTGAGATGACTACTTTAAGTAAAGGCTGTGAATACTTCTTCATCATTGACTACAGAAAAAGGAGCAGATGAGACAGGAAATGAAATACATAAAAAAAAAAACCCACTTCATCTGAAAACACCTTGAACTCGGTGAATATTACAAGTTGAATAGATTTAACGACAAAAGATCTGAAGGTGGATTCTGATAGAAAACGAGGCTGTTTTTTAAACTATTGAGCTTTCCCTCAAATTTGAAACAGTTTTTTTTTAAGGGAATAGTTCGACATTCAGGGAAACACATTTAATTTGCTTTCTTGCTGTGAGTTAGATGAGAAGTTTGATACCACTCCCTATCGGAGACTGGTGTTGATCTTCTCATCTAAACTCTCTGCAAGAAAGATTTCCAAAAAATAACAAACTATTCCCTTAAAGTAGGAAACCCTGTGTGATATTATCGACATTATCTTACTAAATTTCCCTTTCCCAAGGCTGCAATAATGCCATTTGGTGCTTATACTGAGTGAAATACTCTCTTTATATACAGTAGCTTTACTCTTATATCACATGGGAATATGTTCTTCTTGGCTGCCCTTTGTAGAGTTTATGAGTTTTCAAAAGAGGTGTATTCATTGTGACTGTTGTTTTCTCAAATGTGCTATATTTACGACTGTGTGGAGTTGTGATTTGAGATAAAAAATCGATGCTTCCTGTCATAGTATGTTGGAGTCAGACCTGGAGAATCACCAGGCTCAGCTGTCCAGGTTTCAGCTCCACGTGACCTCTGTGACCGAGGACATCGTGAGCATGGAGAGCAGGCTGAACAGCACCATCATGACCCTGAAGAAGACTCTGGTCAGTTTTGTCAGCCAGTCTTTGTGAGAGAAATGATGCTGTGTGTGATTTAAAGATCAAAGAAGTAAGTTAAATTGGAAATAATTTCAGTTTACTTTGATGTTTTTCAATGCAGGTCTCTGTGAATCAAGTCAAGGCAACAATAGCTGAGCTGGAGAATGCTGGCGAGGAGCACATCGACGACATCAGCTCCTTGGTGATCACTTAGTTTTTATTTTTACCCCTTTGAAAACAGACACAAATCTCACCACAGACTATGTAAATCTAATGTCTTAATATGCGTCTTGCAGGAAGAAGTTTCCCAAGAGAACCGACAGAAGATCGAGGCAGAAACGCAGACTGTTCATGAGGCAAGGACGGAGCTCGACAAGCATCGTAAAGCAGCTGAGGACATCGAGTCAAAGTACTCTTCTGTTAGAGAACGGATTGATCAGCTTTCTGAGGATACAGAGCTGTTAAAGGTGCATTAGAGCTTTGTTGTATTGATTTGTCTAGGGGCTAAAAATAGTTTCAGAAATCAAAAGATGCAGTTGTGGCAGGCTTGTTTCTGTAGTTTTGATGTTACTTCTCTCCTCTGATTTCACATATTTTTGAGCTGTGGATTGTTTGAATGTAAAGACTTTTTATTTGATACTATTATTCTTCTCGAGGATTCAAGTGTTTGTCAAACTGTCCTCAAAAAGTATTGATAGTGAGATTGATTATTTTTGTTTGTTGACCCAAAGGAGGAGCAGCTGAAGTTGGAGGCCGAGTGCGCAAAACATGAACGAACCCTCACGATTTTAGAAAACAAACTGGAGGCTCATGAAGACAACATCCAAGCTATGAAAAGTGACCTCGCCCTAAGAGAAGAAGAGTTACAGGTAACAAGAGCTGCACCTAATTTGTTCAACAGATTACATTTAGCTGTTTTTCATGCATTTATTGGAGGCTTTTCTAGCTACAGAATGTTCCCAGTCTTTAGCTGTACTAAGCCGTACAGATCAGCTAGTAAACTCAACCAAAGAGATGATTCACTGCCTCCAGAGTGATTCAGAGTTGTCAGACTGACATCAGACCTCACATGTGATGACAGGAATATGTGGTCAAAGCCACAGAGATCAGTCCCGAGCGGCAGCAGGTGGTCGGCAGCACCAAGAGCATCGACACCGAAATCACTCGGCTGAAGAAGAAAATCAAGGTGTTCGAGAGCAACCACGGCGATTGCGAGCAGGTGATCAGGTGAGACGTCACAGGCTTTCTATAAACATTTGTGTTAACGTCAAAGTGAGAACAGAATTATTTTAGCTGTTTTTACTGCTGGAGGCCGATGCCGTATTGCTGGGCCCGTCGGAGGGAAGGGAGTGAAGGGAGGCACAAGAGAACCAGAACCAGGACTGCAGACTGTGCAAATGAGAGGTTTTCTAAAGGGAGTCTGGTGCTCGGTAACACTACTGCTTTTGTCCACAGGGACCGCCAAAATCAACACAAAATTATAGTTTCTTGTAGGACTTTTACTTGCAATGGAGTATTGTTATAGTGTGTAAATTTTACTTCTACTTAAGTAAAGGTTCTGAATATTACCTGATTATTTCTCCACTCATAACCACAGCATACGTGATATTTCCAGCTAAGCTAATCAGCTATCTTACTGCAGATCCTTTACTGTGTCTAGCAAGACTTTTTAGTTATATTTTAGTTAGAAGAAGAGTTCAAGGAGTCTTCTAGCTTCTTTCTGTCTGTCAGAGATTTCCTACTTTATACTTCAATCCCGATCTGCCCGTCGGCCATCACTAAATCATCTTCTGGCCTCGTTTTACACACGACAAGTGAAGGCTGGAATCATAAAAATTTAGGCTATGTCATTTTCTGCCCTCATTAGGGAGTACGCTGAGGCCCTCGCTCTCTACAGAGAGAAAACCAACCAAGTGAGAGATCTGCGGAGGTTCATCGATCAGCTCGAAAACATCATGTCAGACAGGCAGAACAGATACAAGATAATGCGTAGGTAAATAACGGTCTACTAAGTTTGAAAAACAATCAAGAAATACATGATTTGAGTTGGCAGTGGAAAGTCCTGCTTCTGTCTTATTCTTTCCTTTTCTTCTTCCTAAAGGTCTCTCTCTGTCAGATGCAAGTTATACTTCAATAACTTTATGATAAAGCTGAGCTGCTGCGGCTCTATGATCTTTGATCACAACAACGAGACACTCTCAATCTCGGTAAGTCTGTTTTATATGTTTTTTTCTTCTTAGAAAGGTTGTTCCTGTTTGTTTGTTTGTTTGATGGTTGTTGTGTTATGTTTTGTTTAATAATGGAAATAGAATTAATGAGATATTTAATTTAATTAAATCACATCCTATTGAAGAAAAAAGATGGTGTTTATCGCCAAAGACTTGAAGGTAACGACGGCCTAAACACCGTTTAATTTTAAATTTAAATGGGGTATCTGGTAACCATGGCAACATCCCTGGTTCAAGTCCACAGATCACCCTTCTTCTCTCTCCCGTCATTTCCTGTCTCCTCTCATAAATGCCCAAAAAACTTCTTGAACAAAAAAAACTGGAACCTGCAACATGCACTATACCTGTTTATTACGTTTCCAGGTTGTCCGTCTGTACGGTCCATTCTTGTGAACACGATATCTCAGGAACGCCTTGAGCGAATTTCTTTAAATTTGTCACCAACATCCACTTGGATTCAAGGATGACCTGATACAATTTTAGTGGTCACAGGTCAAAGGTCAAGGTCACCGTGACCTCACAAAACACGTTTTTGGTCATAACTCAATAATTGATATCCTAATTATGACAATTTCACATCAATGTCCAGTGCCAGTTCAAGGCATAGGGCATATTGGTGGTCACCCAGGGTGCCACCTTCTGGTTGTTCTGGCTGGTCGCCCTCTAAAAAATGGCGGTGGACATCCTTCCTCATTTTTTGCATTGAGGTAGCAAATGAACAAAGAAAAAAATACACTTTTCACCCCTGTAACTCTCTTTCTGACTCGGTTTCATCTGCTCGGCCGCACTTATTTTTTAATAAAAGTGTAAATTGTAGTGAAACTGACTAAACACTTTTAAGACAATATCAGGGACTAATTGTTTAAGAAAAATCGTAATTTTTGTCTTAAAAAATTTTGATGTCTGAAGAGTGTTGCGGTTTACGGGGCTAGGGTTCTGGGGGGTTGAACCTGCAAATGTCTAATAGGATCAAATGATGAAGTGGTGACATTTTGGACAAACATGGATGTGAACTGCAACTTGACTGGTTGACGGACACATACAACAGTGGGGCGGTAATTCTAGTTTATTTTAATTTATGAAAAAAACACTCAATACAAGTAATACACAAACCTGTTCTGGCACACGTGAAGGTGAAGCCTCCGGGCAGGGAGGATGATGGTGTGAGTGACATGAGGTCGCTGTCTGGTGGCGAACGCTCCTTCTCCACCGTTTGCTTCATGCTCTCCCTGTGGGAGATCACCGAATCGCCCTTCAGATGCCTCGATGAGTTCGACGTCTACATGGTGAGCACACAGAAATATCAGAAACTCATTTTGTATTAAAAGATTAATGTAAGTTTGGCTTTCATTCACTTTGATTAACTCTTTTTTAGGATATGCACAATCGCAGAATCTCTCTGGATCTCCTCCTGGAGTTGTCAGAGCGGCAGCGCCTTCGACAGTTCATCTTCGTCACTCCCCTCACCACCAGGTGCCGCTCTTCTTAATGTTTCTCTCTGTTTACATGCTGTCCTTTCTATAACCTGAACCTTTACATTACGCATAACTGACTTTTAAATCTTTGTTTCCTGCATGGCAGCTAAAGCATGCCATCAGATCAATTATATATATTTTTAATTGTGGCTAATTAAATAACAAATTGTAATAAATAATTGCGATTATTCATTCAGAATTTAAACAAAAACAAGGGGAAAAGTAAAAGTAATAGACTGATTAGTAATTTAGTCAGTTTCTAATTCAATTTTCTGTCTTTAACTTGTGTATTTTTTACTGATTTATGAAATCATTTAAGAAACTCTTTTAAAGTTTACCGTTTGTTACTGATCAATATATCTTTCTATCATTATAAATTATAAATGATTTATAAATTATCATAATTATAATTATTAGTGCTTTACCAGTGGGCAACCTCTGGGTCTGAAAAGTGATGCCGAGGCTGAAGTGCCTTAAACTTGCATTCTATCTAATAGCCAGCAGGGGGCGACTCCTCTGGTTGCAAAAAGAAGTCTGATTGTATAGAAGTCTATGAGAAAATGAGCCTACTTCTCACTTGATTTATTACCTCAGTAAACATTGTAAACATGAGTTTATGGTCTCAATCACTAGTTTCAGGTCTTCTTCAATACAGCATGATGTTCATTTAGTAAATTATGGTCTCATTTAGAGTCAAATAGACCATAAAGCAGGGGACGCTTTAGGGTGTGGCTACCTTGTGATTGACAGGTCGCTACCACGGCGCTGTCCGGCCTGGGTGTTGTCCGTGTTTTCGTCTTACAACTTTAACCCTTTCAGAGTGTTTTCAGTTCATGAAAGTTAATTGTAACATTTTGGTCGCCTAAAAATGTCTTATTCAGCGTTCGGTTGTACTTAGCTCCACTCTCTTGTGTCACTTCTGGTTCCAAAAAAAAAAGATGGCAACGGCCAAAATGCTGAGCTTGAGTCTTCAAAACCTTTGTCCACAAATCAATGGGTGACGTCACAGAGACTGCGTCCACTTCTTATACACAGACTGTGTGCTTTACCAATAGATTTAATTGCATATTTTAAATATTAATTTAATAAATAATTGAAATAATAATGTTTCTATTATCACAGTGCTACGCTGCAGCTGCTGTATTCTTCTACATACTTTGGCATTTCCTGTTGTTCGTCTTTTTCGCTGTGTGTCAGTAATGTTTGATGACTGATCAAATGTTGGTGGTTTGTGTCTTTCAGCAATCTGCCCAAAACCAGCCTCATCAAAATCCACCATCTTCAGGATCCGGAAAGAGTTCTTAGTGAAACGACGGATGAAGATGTTTGAACTGAGCTCTTCTGAGTGACCGAAACATAAAAAGTGACAGAAACAAGGATGAGTGTTTATGTGCCTAGTCGCTGTATATTACAGTATTGCTGTATGTGATTGGGAGTTTTGTCCTTTCACATTTGTTTGTTGGCTTGGATGAATTCATGAATGTGTTGTGAAACCTAATAATTGTGTTTTTACAGTATATGTTGCCAGGACACAGAGGTATGTTAGTTTGTCAGATTATCTTTTGTTGGTGTCTTTGGGTGTAAAAAGCATTACTGCATCTATGGGCCGCTAGCAAGACCCATATTCTTCATATTACAATTTCTAATATTTATCATCCGCTTTAAACATTTTGGGCATCACAATCATAGATACGTAGATACCGCATTGGCAGCTTCAGCCCGTTGCTGGGATACGTCAGCGTCGCCGCCATATTGGGGAGGTCAGGATCGGCCTGTAAACACATACAAGTGAACGGGGGAGTTGCCGTTTTTCTGGATAAAACTTCTCAACCGATTTCATGAGGATTTATGATCTACGAGGAGTATAAAAAGAAAGTTTTGTCTCCAGTTACTTAAAATCTCGATACTAGGCTATAGTCCCTGCTAAAGGCTCAAAAGAGTGTGTTCACTTGTATGTGTTTACAGGCCAGTCCTGACCTCTCCAATATGGCGGCGACGTTGACATACGATTCAAAGGCTAGTTTGGCATCGACGTATATATATATCTACGATCTCAATAACATTTTAGTTATAAGTGGAAGTGAGGAGGATTGTATTTATCTCATAAGTAGCCTCTGCTTACTATAACTGGGAAGCCACTGGTCTGATTCCCACCTAAGCACTCTTAAGAAAGAAAACAAATCTCTCCTGAGTCAATCAACTAATCATGAGTTCTCAACTAAATAATGTAGCAGTAGTGAATAATGCAGATGTTCAAAACAACACAGAAGTTTGTGTGTTGTTTGTCAAAAGTCGTGCACTGTACGATGTTTAAGATTATAGTGTTATATAATTTGCTGTTTGTGAACAGCAGGTTAGATTAAACGTGATTAACGAAAATACAACAAAACTACTTAGTTAGGTTTAGTAAAAAAAAAACATCATGGTTTGGCTTAAAATGACTACGACATTGAAACAAAACAAAACCAAAATGTAAAAAATACTTAGCTAGGTTTAGGCAACGAAACTACTGGGTTAGGTTTAGTAAAAAAAAAAGGCATTACGGTTTGGCTTTAAATTACGTAAAAACAAAACGAAAACGCAAGAAATGACTACGTTTCACACGAGACACAAACAACGATCTCCTGGGGGAAAAGTCTGCGGCCGTCAGCAGACTTTCATAGATATTTGTGATACGTTAAAGACAAACGTAATCCACAAAAAAATACTTGTCCTTCCAAGCGTAGTTGAGAAATTAATTTAGTTTTATGGGAACGTAATTTTCTGAAAATACTGTCGCCAGTATTCCGATTATATGATGATGTGTTTGGATCACTGGACTTAATTTTAGGGTTGTAGTAATATAGCAAATAGTTGACATGATTATATGTTAATTATTATATGTAAGTAATGATATTATATTTTGAAAGTAGATAATATGAATGCACTTGTGTTTTTTAAAAAAAGGACAGTATCTTTTAAAAATGTTACACTGAAAGTGTTTTACAGTTTGATATTTTTGTTTAGTTTTACCTCAGGAGTCTGGTACAAGAGAGGGGGACTCAGGACTCTACACAACCTGTCAGTGTTAATACTTTTACAAGTTTGATCATATTTGGGCTCTGTTATATAAACATGTACACTCTTTCTCTCCAGTTCTCACCCTTGTTAAAACCGCTCATCTAGCAGTCAACTGCTTTGAAGAATCATATTCACTGTTACAATAAATGTTGGTCATACTTGTCATACATACATGACTATCCATTCATGTGTTCCATCCATTCATCCACATCAACACATATATTCAACACATTCTTAAAGGTCCCATATCATGCTCATTTTCAGGTTCATACTTGTATTTTGGGTTTCTACTAGAACATGTTTAAATGTTTTAATGTTGAAAAAATACATTATTTTTCTCACACTGTCTGTCTGAATATACATGTATTTACTTTCTGTCTGAAATGCTCCGTTTTAGCGCCTATCTCTTTAAGAAACCCTCCTGAAAAAGCCCAGTCTGCTCTGATTGGCTTGAGAGAAGAATATGGTGCATCTTTGCAAAAGTAGCTCTCAAGCTGTTGGCGATATATTCTAATGAGCCTGCATGTGACATAGGAAGGGGAGCCAAATCTGATTGGCTGTTTGAATCACGTGTTTTCTGATCTAGACAGCCCACAAAAAAACTGACTGGGTTACCTTATGTCACAGTTTGTGGGTTGGTAGACACTCCAGTTACCCAAATGTATGAGCACAAGCACTGAGAAAGTGAGTTTTTCTATGATATGTGTGGCTCTGTTCAGACCTGGTATTAACATGCATCCTCAGAGATCGGATCACAAGTGGACAGCTTTAAGTACAGGTGTGAACGCACCCAAGACGCATTGAGATCCGATCATTCAGACCACATTAAGACAGGCAGACGTGAGTGCTTGTCTGCCTCGCTGCATGGAAACGGTCTCCATGCTCTTCTGTATTCTTTCGGTACAAATGTATTTTATTAAAGTATATCTTATTTATAGGCTACATATCTACAGACTATCAGACGAGGCACACAGATTGCATTATTATCATACTGTCGGAGATTTATTGGTGTGTTTGTTCCGATGCTTTGCACAGAGCTGACACCCACTCGCTCTCTCTCATCCCCGGCTCTCTGAAGCTCTGTACCCCGCTGTTGCCTGGCAAAGGCAGCGGTGCTGGTGGCACGGAGATTCCCGGGGACCACCGGTACAATAACCTTATATTTTGATGTCAATAAAATGTACCCAGATTTGCTATTATGTAGGTTATTACTACTGACATTCATGTAGTATTACGTCACAAACATCTGCTGTATTAGCCGTGTGTTTACTGCATGTTTATTTGCATATAGAGCGGGGAAGTGAGATCCGATCCCAAGTGGCTGGAGACGCATTCTAATGCCAGGTGTGAACAGACTTACTTAAAGCTATCCACTTGTGTTCAGATTACTCAGGACGCATGTTAATGCCAGATCTGAACAGGACCTCTGTCCCCTTTTAAAGTCTGCAGCAGTGTGGTCTTCATTTCCAAATTAATTACACCTTTACACCGTGTCTTTTGAAAAAGCCTTGGTGATGGTTTATTCATTTTAATCACTACAGAATTAATTTTGGGTGCAACACATGCCACATGTATAAAAGAATACAGTCACTTGTATTATGATTTTTCCATAGTTGATATAAACATTTACGAGACAAAGAATCTGACATAGTGACCAGACTGAAATGTATAAATAATGTAGACTTTAATAATGTGCAGGTTGGTTTCAGTTATGTTATAGACCGAACAGTGAAAAGCTTCTGCAACCTCCACCACTGTGAGTGGACTACAAGCAGACACTCAGTCCGTGCTTGCATAGCCTAGAAATGGGGAAGCAAAACTGTTGAAAGAGACTTTCCGCAATAACTTTAACCCACATCCATCGCCATCAAGTCGCCGTCTAGCACTGAAACGCTCTTTCAAAAGCTTTATCAAGCGCCTCTCTTGAGGGTCCTGCATCTTTAATGATTGTTGCAAACGGAATAGAAGATGAGACCTTTCAATAAAAAGTTTCTCTTTTACAAAAAAGTTTTATACGTAGGAATGCAGTGTGTCTAGTAAACATATAAGAGGCCTTTTTTTCCTCCCTTTTTTTTTTTGCTGCATTGGAAGTGGAGCCCCTCTCGCAAGGTCCCCAGCCCACAGAGCGAGCTCCCAGCAGTAAGGTCAAACGCCGAGACTGTTCTCATTTTGCAGTGCTCTTCCTTTCTGTAAACATATTGATATGTACTGAGTTACTTAAGTCTAAATCATATAAGCAGCCTGAAAAAGTAGCCAATTTTGGATCATCGTGGGGAATAATGAGTACTGCGCCTAATGACAGCTGTAATTTTGGCCTTTCCTCTCTAGATTAAGCGGCAGCAGTACGATTAAATAATAAAGGAAAGCTGCTCCAATATCTTTCTGCTCATCCCAGAAGCAAAACATAATGTTTATGTGAAAGCTCTCCCGCGGAGATTAGCCCACAACTGCAATCCAAATATCTTTAAAAGAAAACTCAAGTGTCACACATACACGTGTACCAAATGGAGGGAAGCATGCTCCCACATTACTGGAGGTGAACTAACGGTCTGATGAGTCACATACTGTACATCCCATGCAACAATACTAAATGAATTCCATTAGGGTTTCTCTTTTATAACCACCTAAAGATGCAAAAGGTAAGAGATTATATTTTTTTTGACACGTAATATATGCATGCAAAGAACCTACTCTTCTTGGTTCCATCGTGTGAAAACATCTGGAACAGACAGGAGCCTCTCTAGTCTCCAAGAGCTCAACAAGTCTGGATAGTAGAGACAGTTACAATTATCATAGGAGTTATTGTTTTGTTACTATTATGTAAAGCGTACAGTAGTAGCAGCAGTGAACACTGGGGATCCTAAATACTGCAGGAACATAATTTAATGCAGTGCTCCACTGATATACAAGCTAAGGCTGAATGGGAATGTATAGGGTTACTGTGCACAAATCACATTGGCATGTTTTGAAATAGAAATGTATGATATCTTATAGCTATATTCAAAATTATTCAGCATTTGACATTCTCATGCATACAACCACAAGAAGCGAGTCCATTGAAAAATAGTCCAAGCATTGTTTTTTTTTTTTCCTGTGGAAATGGCAGAGAACCTAATGAGACATTAAAACATGTGCTGCTGTCCAGAGTGTGTGGATTACAGACGGGGAGAGGAGCGAGCAAGTGGGGGGCTCACTTCTGCATGTCACACTGCAGCAGCAGCACGATGGACGGGTCGCTCTTCGCCGCCTCCTTGAACTCCTCCAACGAGATCTGGTCGTCGTTGTTCTTATCCATTTTGCCGAAGATCTTGTCCACCCTCTGCTGTGGTGTCAAACCGTCCTCGTTCATCTTCATCATGATCACAGTGCCCACCATTTTGTAGATGGCCTGTGGGTGAGGGAGGCGCAGTGAGAAATTAGCAGAGGATTGGTTCTTATGTAATCCGGTGGAGCCTACATGTGTGCATTTGTTCATCAGCGATTCCCAACCAGGGGTACTTGGATCATGGGGCGTACTTTTGCAGTTGAGAAAGCTCAACTAATTAAAGGAACGGTGTGTAGCGCTGAGGGGGATCTATTGGCAGAAATGGAATATAGTATTCATAACTATGTTTTCTTTAGTGTATAATCACCTGAAAATAAGAATTGTTGTGTTTCGTTACCTTAGAATGAGCTGTTTAGAAGCAAATAGACGAAACTCCGGTGTTTTTTGACAACAGCAGCTTTGGACCGAAAACATAGGCCATTTCGGTAGATCATAACAATAGAATAGAAATAATTTAGTTTTACTTTTGTACGGCACTTTTTAGGTTTTACTGGTGTCCGATAGTCCAAAACGGCAGAAGCGTAGCTTTGTTACTGGGCGCCGATGTTGCAATGGAACAATTGACTTTCACTTCTTGGCAATATACATTCTTTGATTTATATCTCCATAGGGAGCAGGTCCTCTTCACGCAGCTGTCCGCCATGTTCTTACATTAGTCCAGAACAGACAAACCAAACACTGGCTCTAGATAGGACCATTCACGTTTTCATGTTGGCCACCATAGTTCTCCTACATGCAGTTTCAGTTGGTTGCAGTCCACAACCTCACCACTAGATGCAGCCAAATCCAACACACTGCACCTTTAACTAAACCAAACAACAACAACAAACAAACAACAACAAACTAAAACATAGAAGTTGTGATTTATTTAGAAAATATATTTGAATTTTTTCCACATATGTGCGTTAAGGAAAATAGGATTACAAATTGTTGCTGTATATTTAGCTGCCAACCTGAGACAGTTGTAACACATCAACACTGTGTGTTGCTATTAAGAGTGCATGAAAACTAGGTAGCAAGCAGAAAAGTTGAAATAGTGAGCTAAAGGTAACAAATAAACTGCTGAAATAGCTAAATGTAAAGGATAAATGGTTGAAACGTCCAGCTTTTGCCACTCAAAGTGGTAACAGTATGAATGGTAGGCTCAACCAAACCACTTAAAAGTGCTAAATTCCAAATTCAGAGCATTAATGCTCTGAATTGAAACAACTATTTGCTATGTAAAGATATAGTGGAGTAATGGCGTCTTGAGCAGAGAATGAAGCCTGATTGTATAAAGTCTATGAGAACATGATCTTACTTCTCACTTGATTTATTACCTCAGTAAATATTATAAACATGATACATGAGCATGATGTTCATTTAGTAAATTATGGTCCCGTTTAGAGTCAAATAGACCATAAAGCAGGGGATGCTTTAGGGCGTGGCTACTTTGTGATTGACAGGTGATTACCACGGCGTTCTGCGTTTTAATCTTACAACTTTAACTCTTTCACAGTGTGTTTTCATTTCATGAAAGTTAATTGTAACATTTTGGTTGCCTAAAAATGTCTTATTCAGCGTTCGGTTGTACTTAGCTCCACCCTCTCATGTCACTTCTGGTTGCATAAAACCAAGATGTCGATGGCCAAAAATGCCAAACTCTGCGAAAACTTGCAAAACGTGAAAAAACTCTTGCGAGACTGACTGCCTGATGACCCATCCTTACCTTAACTATTCATGGTCAATGCATAACCTTAACCATCTCACAAGAGTTTCCCAAATTGTGGGTTACCTTCTAGACATGGCCCCAAAAAAACAAGATGACGACGGCCAAAATGCCAAACTCGAGGCTTCAAAACTGTCGTCCACAAACCAATGAGAGATGTCACAGTGACTACGTCCACTTCTTATATACAGTCTATGCTCCCGACCCACAACATCGTCGCGGAAGCATAGCACCCAGTTCCCCCTCAGGTTAACACTGTTAGCTCTGTCGACACTGTTATCGTTGTTTGAACTGTACGTGCTGTTAACACCGTTAGCAGCTCAGCCATCGCCATGTTGAGAACTGTGTGGAGGCAATCCCTCAATCATATTTATGCTCTGACTTTCAAATTTAGCACATATAACATTGATAATTCAATCGTTTGAAAAAAATATTGTAACAGTAACCACTTTTATATAATTAATAGTGTTAAATAACATCTAATCCAGTCATAAGAACGTATTTAGAACATGACGGATGGTGCCAATGAAGGGATACTTTATCTAAGAGGGAGTAGAGGTTGAGAAGCACGGATGCAGATGCACACACCACATTTATCACTACAAGAATTGTCAATATACTCCTATATCACTGTGACATATCAAATTTACTATACTGATTGTGCTTCCAGAAATGGAACAATGTAATTCAATACCACTGCATATCTGTCGTTATGAAACTGCCTCTGCACTCAAGGCATTGCAGGTGTGCAGGGGACTGATAACAACCAAAAAAAAGCCAGTCCCCTGATGAGCGAGGAGCTTAATGACTCGATAATCCCTTACCTCGATTATCTCCAGCATCTCCACTCTGGTGATTTTGCCGTCACCATCCAGGTCATACATGTTGAAGGCCCAGTTGAGTTTCTGCTCAAAGCTGCCGCGGGATGTGATGGACAGAGCGCAGATGAACTCTCGGAAATCAATGGTCCCGTCTCCGTTTTTATCAAAGGTCCTGAAGGCGTGCTGTGCAAATTTTGATGCATCGCCGTAAGGGAAGAACTGCAAAATGTGGGAGAGATGTGTGCGTTCAATAATTCAACCAGGGCTTTAAAAAGACTTACTAGGGCATAATTACATGTTGAGATGATAAAAGAAGAAAGGCGGCGGTTCACACAAACCTTGACATAAAGCTGCTGGAACTCGTCCAGATTCAGCCTGCCAGTGGGGCAGTCTTTCAGGAAGCCTTTGTACCACTGCTTCAGCTCGTGTTCATTAAACTCCGTGTTCTTCACCAGATCCTCCATCACCTCGGGAGTCAGCTTGCTGTTCTGCTTTCCCATGATTCCTGTGGTGCAAGAACACGTGAATAATGCATTTATTTATGCCTGAGCGATGGCAGTATGCACATCTCCAGCGTTTATATTTTCACTTCAAACACGAGTACAGAGTAAATGTGTGTGTGTTTTTTGGGAGGGGGGGGTTGGAGTAGGCAGCAAATATTTCCCTGGTGCTCTTGTTCTATTTCCGTCCCCCCCTCTCAGCCTGCCTGTGCCGGTCTGTGGCCCGGGTTTAGCACTGACCTGGATCATCTCTGTCAGAGCCGATCCAGTTCATTAAATGTTCGATCGTTGCTATCAAGTTTCCACTGCAAACACTGTCCTATAACCTAACAATGACAACAAAGCCTAGTTGTAAGAGGGGGCACTGCTGCAGCAAATCCACAGACCTGAGCGAGGACGGGAAGCACACAGCTGTAATCTGGATCAGGCGTGACTATATGATTGAGTCGTCTGTATATAATATAGTGTTTAAACCACACAAATCAGCCTGGATTATCCACACTATAGTGAAGTAGCAATCATGACAACTTGAGCAAACCACACCAGAGCAGCCTGATTCATTAATTATTGACTCATGATGTGGCAAATGACATAAAAAGTGGCCAAGAATGCGTCAATCCTTCGATACATAATTTAACAAATGAAACAGCAGAATTATATTTGCATAACAGAGCACAGGCCATTGTGGGAACCACCACCACCACTTGAGACCAACATATGGTTCACACATCTCTGCAGCAGCAGCAGCAGCAGCAGGCTGGATGGACAGCTCCTCCAGCAGACAGACAGCACTGCATTGGCTCAGGCCTTCCACAACAAACAGCCAAAAAATCAGTGCAAAAAACCACAGCCTTTTAATGTGCACCAGCATGCATGTCATGTAACCAATCCTGACCAGCACGGTTGGTTATTACAGGAGCAGATCTTTGGTTTAATGTGTGAGATGCTCTACAGTGAATGACCTTGAGGACAAACATTTTTTTTTTTGCAGTTTCGCAGAGCTGAGAGAAAAAACAGCTCGCCATCATCATCATGCAACTGCGGCGTTTTTTTTTTTTTAGAGAGACACATAACGCACAAGGCCACAGGTATATGAATGACTTTCTGCACTAAAACAGAGATGCTGTTTTATTTCACGCCTTGTGCAATGACATCCGAGTTAATGCTATTAAAGCTAACCGCCTCCTGTGAGCAGAGAGATGGAGAGAGGAGCAGAGAGATGGAGAGAGGAGGAGAGAGATGGAGAGACGCTGCTGCAGCTGCATTCCGATGGAAACGACGCAGTGAATGTTTTCAGATCCTGCTCCTATAATGACATCTTTACATGCGCATTGGTGCAAAAAAAAGACATGCAAAAATGTCATACAGACCTATTTATAAAACACAAAGCAGCTCTCCACTCGGTGCCACCAAAAAAGGCGCGTAAAAGCCAATTAATTGCACAAATCTTGATGATCTTAATTCTCCCAGGCTGTCTTATTTCCAGGCAAGACGCAGTGGCTTTATGTTTTTAAGGGATGCGCAGGTGCATCCCTCTCTCTCTCTCTCTTTCTCTCTGTGTGCTCATTCATTCAAAACACACGGAAAAAAAATATGAACACAAATTTTCATTCACCGACCGAATGGAAACATCTAACACATGACACATCTGCAGGCGATCACTCCTTACCTGATTATGGAGCCTATATTTGGTGAATCTCTACCGGAATAAAATCTGCTCTGGCTCTTCTTCTGCAAAACCCCTTTTCCGATTGGAAACGTTTTTGCAACAAAAAAAGGGGGATTATTTTCGACACTGCTCGCCTTCTTTAAATGAAAAACACACCCAGCTAATGAAAATTTCTGGATGATTTTTTTCTCCCGACGTTATTCCAGATGAGGCGCAGCAGGGACCGATCCCACGCCAGTCTGGTGATGGTGATGCGACTTACAGGAGCGCGGCGTCACCCAGTGTGCATCATCACAGCCTCTGAGCAGAAGTTCACTGTTCACTCTGATGCTCGTCGCCTTCGGCTTCAGCTGGATCCTGTCACGTTAAAAACCGGATCTCTCATCGTGATGAGGATGATCAGCAGGAAATTTCATCAGGAAATTAAAAAATAAAATAAAAAATGTTTTGGCCCCTGATGAAATCAGGAATTATATTCATTAAGGAAAGTGAAATGTTTTAGTTGTATTGTCAATAAACGTGGCTTATAAGAAGAAGAATGGAATTTAATTACAGTACTAGAAGTACTGAGAAGTGAAGCCAATGCTGAAGTGCCTTAAATAGCCAGCAGGGGGCGACTCCTCTGGTTGCACAAAGAAGTCTGATTGTATAGAAGTCTATGGGAAAATGAGCCTACTTCTCACTTGATTTATTTCCTCAGTAAACATTGTAAACATGAGTTTATGGTCTCAATCGCTAGTTTCAAGTCTTCTTCAATACAGCATGATATTCATTTAGTAAATTATGGTCACATTTAGAGTCAAATAGACCATAAAGCAGGGGATGCTTTAGGGCGTGGCTACCTTGTGATTGACAGGTCGCTACCACGGCGTTGTCCGGTCAGGGAGTTGTCCATGACAACTGTAAATACGAAAGAATGTAAATGCGCTTATTTCCTTAAATGTGAAACTATTATATTAACAGCTTCATTTTTTTTCTGTCGATGTTGGACTTAAGCCGCCCACACATGATCAGCGGTCAAATAGCTCTGTGCTGGTTGTGCCATTGTTTTCCTATAGGGAGAGCCGTGACGCACGACTAGGCGGAAGCGCTACCCTTGGTGTGGCGCAACGCTCGAAAAATGCCACAGAAAGCTGCGCCCTTTTTTCAACTCTGACCTTGGTTGTCACTGACCTTTCAAAGCGCAAACAATGATAACAGCTGCAACTGTTATGTTGCCAAGAAACAGTGAACAGCATTCCTTGTTCTCTTTTTGATGTCATAATACTTCGCTACGCTTTGCCTTTGCAAGTCTCTGTGCCCGACCTCAGGGTGAGCAAAGAGCACATTTCTTATAATGTAAAGGCAGCTTCAGCTATGTTGCATACTCCTAAACTAATTTATGTTACACAGCAGACCTGGGTTCAGGTCATATTGTAGGATAAGTAGATTGATAGTGTAGATAGGATGCTCAATCACAGCAGCTCATTTTTTCCCTGTGGCTCCCAAGCTCATTGATCCAGACATGACTAAAATCATACCATATACCATTCATTTGACTCAATCCTGGTGATGATACAAGCACATGCCCAGAAAATTTGTGAATTTTACCAGAATTATATGGTCTAATGTGGGATGACTGGACAGCCAATTAGACTGTTGTCAGGCTATTACATTTTTTAAATTATCAGTGGCTATAAGTCCCATAGATGTGGCTCAGTAGGGGCCGACTACACCCACTAGTAGGTTTTATCATCTATTCACATGGTAGATCACGAAATAAGGTATAAAAGAAGACGACAGCGACCTCTAGCGACCGTAGTAAATATTACTGGAGCAGAAGAGGAAGTCAGGCGCTCTAGTATAGACAGTGTGAAACTCCATAAAGGGTGGAGGACGGGGAAGATTGATTGGACACAAAACACAGCTTTGTTTTCACCCTGGAGACCGGCGTTTGCATCCCGTGTGAAACCAACAATGTGTAGCTGTCTTTGTGTTTGTAGTTATCTTAACCCAAAACACAATGTTTTCTGCCTACACCTAAAGAAGTTCTAGTTTTATTGCCTACACATAAAGAAGATGTAGTTTTATTGCCTACACCTAAAGAAGTTGTAGTTTTGTTGCCTAAACCTAATGAAGTTGTAGTTTTGTTGCCTACACATAAAGAAGATGTCGTTTTTTTCCCCTAAACCTAAAGAAGTCGTAGTTTTGTTGCCTAAACCTTAAGACGCCTTTTTGTTTGTGTTCAAAACAATGTTTCATTCGGTTTTACAACATGTTAGAACGTGTTGCTTTCAAGTTTCTCGTTCACTGTTACAACGTAGTAGGCGTAGTAGGCCCCTATTGACCCACATCTATGGTGCTTATAGCGACTGATAACGCCTATTTAATAGCCTGATGACAGTTGTGAAACAGTGAAGAAGGGAATCTGTTCCTGATTTATGGGGATAAGGTCCCCTGGAGGACAGATATAGGTCACCTTTGTTAAATCATGTGTGTTGAAGCACAGATGAGTCTCCCAGCCAAAATAATTCTCAGACGTGTGGACCCACATCCAAATCTGGAATCCATTTAAATTTAGGTATAAAAACAAGAGATAACCTCCATCACAGCTGCATCCTATCGAGCAGAATACAGACACTAAAACGATGGAAATAAAAAGTCGACCTCGCACGCAAATCTCTGATTACTTGATTTCTTAATTTAATGCTCACATACAGTACAGTATACACATAAGATTTCATTTACATCTCACAAACACAAAAGCAAACAGTTAAATACATAGATAACTTTAGCACCAGCATAGAGCACTGATCCACTCAGCGTCCTCTAAAACTCTTATTCGTAGTGATTTTCAAAATAAAACACCTCAGCTTGATCTCACTAGGCATGGCTTACATGGAATATCTTTACAGCAGCATTCACTTACAAAGGTTAATTGATTAAAAAAGGATGCATACTGTACACCAAAGGTGGTATACAAAAGCAATACTATATTATATACCCATTTACATGGCCGTTTTCTCAGTGTAACATTTAAGTGTGTTTTGACAGCTTCTGTATCAACACTGATGTTTAATAAAAACATAGAAACATATGAATTTTAAAAAAAACGTATGCGTATACATGAAGAGCCTATGGAGATAATTGGCATGTAACAATCTTGCATATTGAAACATAAATATATCACGTTCACAATGCTCTCATTTTTCTTTATATATTACTAACAAGAGAGCTACTGTCTTTCTATGTAGGCTATGTTTTGTTTAGGTTACAGTGTTTTTTTTAATATTAAAATTATAGTAAAAAAAGAAATCCAATGGGAACATTACTTTTTTGTTACACAGTAATGTGAAAAAATAGTATCAAAATGATTTTCTATATCTCTCAATCGAAAAAGCAATGTAGTAATTAATGCACCGTTTCAGTTATAGATATGTTTTCAGTTTGGTAAACATGAGATCCTAAAGTGAGATTTGACAAAGTGAGAGTTTTTTAAGGTATAAAGTGTTTTCTGTTATACATTTCTTGTCAGATTATGAATATATATTTATAATGAAATCTGCATGCAGCAGACAGATGTGCTGCTCAGGGAAGGTTTGTGACACAAACACTTGGCCTTCTTTTACTGATTACATTATGTTAACACATGTATGAAGGATGCGTTCCACAATCTCACAGTTTTTTAGTTCAAAATCTGTGCCAAAAGTAGAGAAAGTCAATAAGTATGTGGGTGAATTTGTGATTATCACTACATGACATCATGGAAATCTTCAGCAAAATGTACCGAGAGGGTCCGACTGTGGGACTCATGTCTGGGGACCCCGGGTCTGCAAGCCAATGGGAAGAGAGAAGGGTTTCACATATGGGATGTGTCACTTCCTTTAGCGGTCTATTTCCCGCCTTTGTCTTACCAGATTAGAACAATCAGAGTTTCTCTGCTCAAGACTTTAAAGCTCCTAGAGTTTTTTTTTATAAATTGTTTTATGATAGTATTATCAGTAGCCATGTTTCCATTCAATTGTCAAGCAAACTTTAAGCAAACTTTTGAAATGTGGCAAAAAAAGAGAAGCGAATTAGGAGCATTTCCATCAACTGGTGTGGAGCAAATAAACTTGGCTAAAGTGTAATTTGGTCAGAAGTTGGCGCTATAGGCTACGCATGGCTGTAATCCACCAGTAAACAGAGTAGAAGAAGTAGAGGTTGCGAACCGGAAAACAAAACAAGTCGGCTTGGCCATCTAACCATCTACGATAAAAAAATGGAAAGAGGTCTTCAGGAATTTGGTTCAATTGGGCAAGTTTGAATTGTTCTTCCGTGTCAGCTAGTATTGGCCATGTTTCATGTTGTCCACAGACGAAAACAAGCATTCGCACTTTATGGGAATATCCGAGAAGACGCCAACAGCGGAAACAACTGATCAGTCATGTGTGTTAAATATTTGCTGCGTAAGAATTTATAATCGGAAAAAGGCGTGCAGCTTGCCTCGGCTTTACAGAGCTTTATTGTCTGGCGGTAATTTTATTGTTTTGGTTCACTCCCATTGCTCTCATTGCATAATTTTTGGCTGCAGCTGTTTTAGGAGAAAAAGCTCTAAAAAACCCACTGTACACTTCCTGCTTAGCACCAAACAGCAGAACGACACAGTTAGTGAATAGCTGGTGAACATGGCGGAGCATTTAGCAACTGAAGAGCCCGATTTTTATTTTAAAGAGAGTTAATATTGGATTTACATTATTGTTGCATTAAATCGAAGAACGCTTGCGGTGATCGACTGCGAGCAAACTCATACAAATAGTCATGTTTTTCTAGATCTGGGTACAAAAAGGATCGAATGCAGGTATCGTTTGACTGGAGAAGTTTCGATACTACTTGGCACTGGGTTATTTGGCAATACCTTAAAAGGTATAGAGAACCGATACCCAAGCCTACGTATAGGCCTGGCATATTTTACACAGAAGTTACCCTCTCTTTCTGAGCAAAAAGTAGTTGAATTAACCGTAAAAGTTGCAGCCCATTTGCTTTTATACTTTTAAGGCAGAAAAGGAAGTGATGCATCTCACGCCTGGGTACCTTACTCTCTTCCCTTTGGCTCACAGACATAGAGACTGTTCTCAAATGCATTGTTGGATTTAAAGAGGGGGAAATTATATCATAGAAGGTTTTCAGAACTTAGTCTGCTTTAGTTTGTCGATGTGGTAGCAAAGCTTCAAGGCCGGCCCCAGCTTCAGTCCGAGGTACTTCATGATCATGTCGCTCTTTAGGAGTAACAAAGCGTTTCCATCGATCTCCTGAGAGAAGCAGGAAGAAGACGTTTGTGTCAGATCAGCAGGAAATGAGGCGACCAGACAAAGTGATCAGCAGTGAAACATGTCAGCCTGGAAATGGAGAACGAACTTACATGTTTCCTAAAGACGTCTGAATGGGGGCCGAGAGCCTGCGGGTCGGCATCCCTGATGAACCAGACAACATCGTCTACAGACCAGGTGGATGGGTCCTTATTGGGTGGAGGCTTGGACTCCTGGGGCTCTGAAGATGCATTATAACCTCCTGGACGAACAAAGGAAAGAAAGGAGCTTTACTTTCAGAGAAATAAACATCAAAGGAAACTTTGTTTTGACTTTCCGTGACTCCTCACCTGTCCGGTTGCTCTCTGGGAACGTGTTTGGGCTGGTTGACGACTGCCTGCACATGCTCATGGAGGCCGTGCCGTTGGAGAACTGCTGTGACGAACGAAACCCATAGGAGGACTTTGGCGTGTAGGACGAGCTTATGGAGCTGAAAGCAGAATCGCCGGGGTCCAAGGAGTAGCGTTTGCCGTCGGACTGGTCTAAATGGTAGTCCTCGGCCATAGATGTTTCAGCTGAAGACGAGATAAGAGTCAGAATTAGCTCAATGAATTTGTTGGTATCAGCTTAGTAGCTTCTGTTAGACAGATTTAGAAGTACCATCTGACGGGTAGGAGCCACCACTGTGCTGGGTAATGGGCTGATCGCTGAAGAGGTTTTCACAGTGCAAGCTGCGACAGAGCTTCTTCAGAAAACGGAGCACATAGTCGATGCTGTTCACCACGGGGAGGCTGAGAAGATGCTGCTTCCCATCAAATGTGGCTGGAGGGGCAAAACAGGGGAACCACTTGAAACAACATCACGCACAAATTAGGTCATTAAACCTTTACTAATGCATTGTTTCTACTCAATGCCACCTCAGGTAAAGTGATGAAAACAAAAAGATACTGAACAAATTGAAAGCAACACCTGATGGAGGTCTTTGTACAACACCTGATATTTTTTCTCCCCCGTAGCCTTGCGTTAGGAGAGTGAAAACTGTTTTCTGCTGGAAGGCGCTGTCGATGCAGCCTTGGACGGCCTGCTGAAGCACCACGGAGGGCCGGTCGGGTCCGAAGTGATCGGGGAGCTGCTGGATCTTCTTCCTGTCAAGGTTGGGGCCCGTGTTGGCCTGCTTGTTGATGTAGATACAGACTGATGCAGGGGGGAAACACAGGTGGAGTTTTGAGAAGAGATACCTACATTATCTTACTTATAAGTGTCTTTTAAGCAAATCAGGACTGGATTGTAGGGTCAAAAAGGGTATCAATGCTTCTTACACAGGGTTTAGAGTGTTTTACGTCCTACCTGTAAGCACCTGGGGCGTGGCAGAGTGGGGGATGGTGGCGGCATCCTGAGGAATAGAGCTCATATCGGGCTCAGGGGTGCTGCTAGGTGGAGAGATAGCCAACGGTGTCATCACCATCCTGGGTTTGAGCTGCAGAAGAAGAAGAAGTTGCATTTCTATGTTTATTTCAGGCATATCATTTATTTACTAAATCATGCATGGAGGGGGATGGTGGGGATTCAGGTTACTAAATCTATATAAAGCTGTTGTTTTTATGCTACAGATGATGGCTTTTACCCGTATTTAAATGTAAAAACAGACATATTTCCCTTTTTGACATGCAAATATCTCCATAACATTTGACTACAGCAGAACAAAGCCTCACAGATGTTAAGTCTCTCTCTGTTACACTGGGGTCCCACAAAATGTGAAGGGCATGGAGCCGGTGTGTCTGTGTCTTTCTGTGTACACATGCATTTTTAAACACACTGCATCCACACAGCTCATCCCCCGGTTAACCCCCTCATGTGGCTGACCTTGAAGCCGGGCTTTCTCCCCCTCTTCTTTGGCACTTTGAGTGGAGGGAGCGACTCGGGGTAACGATTTGGAAAATCCATCTTGGCGACATTGCGGAGCGGGGGTCTCCCTCTCTTCCTGCCCGGTATCTTCCCCGACTGGCTGGGGATGAAGGAGGGAGCCACTGCAGCTGATTGCATTTCACTGTCTGATTTCTGTGCCGTTGCTGCAGGTACACTCATTTGGAGCTGGAGACAAAGGAAGCAACCATTGAGCTCAAGCTATAGAAACAGCAAAGAAACATGCACTGTGCTTGCACACTAATCCTCCTCCCCAGCAACTACACATTAGAGAGCAGCATTAGCATCATTTTAGAGGAGGCAGAGTGGTTTGGCGAGGGTGAACAACAGCAACATCCACACACTAAAGAGACTGCAGGATACTTAGCTGAGCAATGCGGTGAGAGGAGCAGCATTTAGCAGAGCATCATAATAAGCAAACAACACAAAAGGCAGCCATGCATGAGCTGTGGAGGAAACAGCACCTCCATCCTGCACTGATAACACACTAATAAAGGAGGAGGGGGGTGTCTATTACCTGCTGTCTTCTATTGTGAAAGCCCAAGAGCCAAGCCCTTTTGTTTTAAATCCCAGGAGCCTAAAGGTGACTATAAAGCTAAATCCCTAACAATGAAGGGAAAGCCATCTTGCTCTTGCTGTATGTGGCTTTTTCCTCGTCCCCTTTTTGGTTAACACACTACTGCTGCCTCTGCCGCCACCGCTGCTGCTGCTCGGCACACAGGCTGCAGACATCTCATTAGACTAATGCATTCAGCAGTGGCAGAGGGAGGGGGAAATTGACTTCACCATGGCTACCCAGCTATGAATTACCATTACGATGACAGCTTCCACCCTAATCTTTTAAAAAAAAAGGAGAAGCAGCAAGGAAACAAACATGTGGCACATCTCCCATGCAGCAGGAAGGAACCGATTGTGTTTCATACCTCTGAAATGTCTCTTATTTTAAGCAGATTTGGCAAAATGGACACAGTATGTAAACAAACAATAAAGCGGTCAGCAGGAACTCACCATCCAGAACAGATGTGGAGTGTCCCTACGCTCCGTGCTGGGTTTCCTATATATTTCCTGAGCACGGATGTCAAAGCAAGGCGGTCTCCAGTGTAATACTGTATATATAGTATGTGTGTGTGTGTGTGTGTGTGTGTACAACAGAGACAGACAGACAGAGAGTGACAGTGTGCATGTGCGTGTGCGTGTGTGTGTGTGTGCATTAAAGAGAGATGGAGAGAGAGAGGGAGAAGGGCTCCTCTGTTGTCATGGCAACAAGCCTGTAAGCCCCTGTAACACCCTGTCGGTTGTCTGCCATGTTTTTTTGTCTGCTCAGTGCTGTGGAGGTATAATTAGACTGAGGACAGAGTTTCTGCTCTTTTAATTTTAATGAGAATATTCAAATGCTATTTTTCCTCTATTTCTGCGGCGGGTTTCTCAGTTGTAAAATATCATTGTGCGGCTTTTAATTTATATTAAGGAATGATATTATTTAGAGCTTAGACGGTTAATCGATAATTCAATGTAAGAAAAATAATCGGCAATTGTTTTGATAATCAAATGATCATTTCAGTCATATTTTTTAAGCATAAATGTCAAATATTTGCTTCTCAAATGTGAAGAGCTGATGTTTTTCTTTGTCATACATGATAATAAATAAATATGTATTTGGGTTTTGGAGGCATTTGAGGACATGAACCTTGAGCTATTTTACAGGCAAAATGATAAATCAAGAAAATACTCTGCAGATTAATCAATAATGAAAAACATCTTTCATTAGTTGCAGCCCTTAGATATATTATTCAAACTGCAGTATCCGATATTACAACAGATAATAATATTAAAGCTGAAACTATTAGTCAATTCATTATTTTAATTGACATAACATGCATCAGCAGCAATGTTTAAGTCATCTTTTTAAGCATAAATAACAAAATATTTGCACCTCAAATGTGAGGATTAAAGGATTTTCTTTGTCATATATGATAATAAACTGAATGTATTTGGGTTTTGGACTGTTGGTAGAACAAAACAAGTCATTTGAAGACATAAATCTTGAGCTGTGGGAAATTATTACAGGCATTTATCCATATTTTTATATTTATATACTATGCAATTAATCAAGAAAATAATTGTCAGATTAATCGATAATGATTATGATAAACATATTCTCTTGTTTCAACCTCTAAAATATGATAGTGTGCTGCTTTTCTTTGTTTTCCATCATTGTAAATTGAATACATCTATTTAAAATACATAGCGTTGGGATTTGGGGCATTTTTATGGGCATTGTTTTTTACTGTTTTCTGACATTTTAAAGACTAAAATAACAGTCAGATTAATCAATTATAACAATAATCATCAACTGCAGCCCTAAATATTATATCATAAAAACCATAATAATGTTTGCTTATCTATTAATGAATATATGCCCTAAATATTTTAATCACCGCCTTTTTGATATGATCTTGAATATTCTTGTGTTAGTGAGTGGGAGGGCTCAGCAGTATTTTCATTTCAGTGATTTGCATAATATTTGCAGCTTCTCTGCAATCCCTGTTTCTGCCACATGAAACACAACAATAGGTCATTTTAGGTATTTCATGACTCGGACGCAGGTGTATATGTTCTAAATTTAGCCTAAATTAACACCGTGGGACACTCATCTTCCATTTTCAGTAGATGCTACTACACTAGTGGGTATAGTCATACATCTATATAATGGCAAATCAGTTGTAGTGTAGTGTATTATGCATGCTTGGAAATAAGACTGCAACTAATGATTATTTTCATCATTAATTAATGTATCAATCATTTTTTCATTTAGCATAAAAAAATTCCAAAATTCCAAAACAGTCTAAAACCCAAAGATATTCAGTTTACAATCATATACAACTGAGACAAGCAGCAAATCCTCACATTTAATAAAGTAGTTCCAGAGAATAGTTTTCATATTTGCTTGATAATTGACTCAAAATTGTGCAGAATGATTTTCTGTAGATCAACTAATGATTAATTGGCTTTTTGTTTTAGGTCTATGGGATAAAATACAAAAGAATAGGGTGAAAGAAATACAGTAAAATAAATAAACCGCCTCTGAAAAAATGCTGTTCTCAACAAATATCGGATTGATTCCTTTAAAATGAGGCTTAAATGTTGCCACTGCTTTTGATAAAAAAAAAAATCTTTCATATCATGAACTGCAATTTTTATTCTTATAATGAATCTGTTTTATTCAAGTTTAACTTATTTAGCATCTATTTAATTTTACTCTTTTAAAATCAAGATGATTAATAAATAAAATAAAATAAATAGGAAAAAAAAGGAAAATAGAAAGGGGAAAAAGGTATATATATATATATATAAAAAGAAAGGGGAAAAAGATAAATATATATATATTTTATTACTATTTTGTAACTTAATTATTTCCTTGTTTTTCTTTATATATTATATATATATATATATATATATATATATATTATATATATATATATATATATATATATATATATTATATAATTGTATTTTCTTGTTTTTCTTTATAAAGAAAAACAAGAAAATAATTAAGTTATAAAATAGTTATAAATCAACAAAAATAAATAAATAGTAATAAAAAACTAAATATGTTCCCAAATGAAGAATGGCTTTGTTGTTGACAGTCTTGCTCTGAATTTATCAGCACATTTGCAACCTTTCACTATGATAGAATAGAATAGAATAGAAAGCTTTACTGTCATCGTATTAAATACAACGAGATTTACAGTTGCCACTTCTGGTCAGTGCTTTAAAACAAATACTTGACAAAACTAAACGAGGCAGATAAAACATATAACAGGTAAAACACACAGATATAAATCAAATAAAAACAGGTAAAGTAGATGTAATAAATACAATGTAAACAGAAGTGTTACACTAGAAGTATAAAATATAAAATAGATGTAATGTAAACAGAGGTAATTGCACTTGTAAAATAGGTAGGGTAGATGTAATAAATAAAATGTAAACAGAAGTGTTACAATAGAGGTATAAAATATTTAAAAAAATACTATCATAAAATATAAATAAATATGTAAAATTATAAAATAGTATAATGCTGTATTAGTGTGATATCATAATAATTATTATTATAATAAATGTGAAGCCTCGCCCCCTGCTGGCTGACAGCGGTACACACTTCTGTTTGTTTTGTTGTTTGTTAATAAAGTTACGTTGAAGGAATTTGGAGCCAAGATGGCGTCATGCAGCATACCGCTGTCAGTGAAGATGTCACCCTCAGCTTTACTGGGCTTTAGGTGTCTTTTAACTCAACAATATTCATCCAAAAAGCTGCTCAAATGTTTGACAGAGGTCTGCAGAAGAGGTGAGACCAGTTTTTGGTGAGTTTGTGTTGATAATGATGGAGTTAGAAGAGTTTATCCAGGTGGAGTAAAGAAGCTACTGGAAACTCCACCTAGCTGCTTTTAATTAACATTTACTCTCTTAAAGTTAACCTAATGTTACTGTAAATATCTGACCTTCTGTACAAACTTACCTTGTTATTCTCACTGCTTTTATCAGCTGTCAAACTAGCTGCCACAAATGTAAACAAATGGAGCCAGCTATCTAATCAGTGTTGTTGTTATAATGTGAATGAAGGTTACTCAGTGGGAGCCCAGCAGCAGCAGCAGCAGCAGCAGCAGCAGCAGCAGCAGCAGCAGCAGCAGCAGCAGCAGCAGGCTGTGGTGGAGGACAGCGGTGTAAGTCCCGCCGGGTTCCGCGGTCCTCTGGATCACTACACCGGGCTGATCAGAGATGGGACACTGCGGGAGGATGAGCACCAGAGAGCGGTGATGCAGACTCTGGATCAGCTCCACAAAACAATCAGAGGATACAGCAACACACCCACATCCTTCTTCTCCAAGGTACAGAGAAGTCACTGATGTTTACATCCTTTTATCATATATATATATATATTTTTAATTTTATTATTTATTTATTTATATATTTTTTATTTATATATATATATATTTATTATATATATATGTATTATATATATATATATATATATATATATATATATATAATTTTAATATATATATAATTTTTTAATATATATATATATATATTTATATTTTTATATATATATATATATATTTATATTTTATATTTATATTTTTATATATATATTTATATTTATATTTATATTTATGTCCTTTAATGAGATAAAAAATAAACAGTTTACTGCTGCCACTTCTATTATACCTTGTTTATATATCTGTCTGTCTATATATCATCCTGTTTATACTTGCACACTATCACACTACACACACATCTGTGTTTTACTGCCTGTAAATAGGCCGTTAAAGCAGGGGTCAGCAACCTGCGGCTCTTTAGCCCCTCTCCAGTGGCTCCCTGTGGATTTTTAAAAATGTAAATGAATAACTGTTTTTTGTTTACATTTTCATTTTTATTTATCATTGTTGTAGGTCTATGGTACGACAGAGTGTTAGGGCCACATTAAGGAAAAATAAATAAGTCTGAGATTTCGAGAATAAAGTCATAATATTATGAGAATAAAGTCATAACTTTACGAGAAAAAAAGTCGTGGTATTACGAGAATAAAGTATATGACTCCTGCACCAGTTTAAGTATTTGACTTTATTAATTAAAGAAAATTAAGTGTTGTATTCTTTTATGCTGTGGAGATTTATTTAATTGGAGATAATTTTGTAACACCAGAACCTCTCTGCTGATATTTTGTCTTTCAGTTTTTCACAAAACCGAAGGCTCCAAAAGGTTACTACATCTACGGTGATGTTGGTAAGAGAGATGGGACACAGAGTTCCAGTTATAAATTAAATTTCTCTGACATTGAGTGTTAGAAAATAAATCCTTAACTCACATGCTCTTTATTGTTTCAGGCACAGGAAAAACTATGGTGATGGACATGTTTTATTCATACGTTGAGACTGAAAAGAAAAAGAGGGTTCATTTCCACGGCTTCATGTTGGACGTGCATAAAAGTGAGTTCTCTTCTTGTTTGTACTAAGGGTGTTAATAATGTTCATAGTTATATTGTTTTTGACTTTCTTTGCTCCAAACAGCCACTAGGGGGCAAATAGTTCTTCAAGCTTTCAAGCTACAAATGTATGTATGAATGAATAAGTTCAAAGTGGAGGAGGTGTCCTGCATCCAGAAAGTGGATTGTGTTCTCTCAGCTGCAAAAGGCTGTTTGGTGCAATGGGAAGAAAAACTACATTAGCAGAAGCTTTTTTTTTTTTTAAATCCCCCCAGGATATACCTTTATCTCCACATTGTCAGTTAAAGGCAGGGTCGGTATCCTTGAGAAACTAGCAAGAGTACACTTTTTTTAAATGTTCAAACCGGAAAACCCAGCCCAGTGTGGCCAACTCTTTAACAATGAAAGTCAGCAACACTGACAGTCTGTCCCTTCAGGCCTCCCCCTAAAGCCACTCCCACACAATTATCATTATGAATGTAAACAATGAACATGGCTATTGTTGGTACTCACAACTGTCAACCTAGCAGCTTGTGGAAAACTCCGGTGATGTTCAATGAGTGCACGGGCAGAGTGCTTGCAGGCAGGTAGACAGGCAGATAGCCCGTCCAATCATTACATTCAGGCTGAATGAAATGATTGAACAGATTTATTATAGTCCTGCGACAGCCACAGATACTGGATTGTTTCCTTTTTTTGTCAGAGCATTTGACTTATTTATTGCGGTTGAGATGTAATGAAAATTTCAACTAATAAAACAAAAAAGTTTCCAAAAACTTTACCAACCCTGCCTTTAACCAGATTTACATAAACATTTGTCTTGTTTTTGTCTTTCTAAGCATTTGGTGATGGCCTTTTGTTCTTATGAGGAGAGAAAAATATCAACCCACACCCTGTTGCATTTCTTCATTCTTGTCACCGTTGAGCAGCTTTTCAAACTCTTCCTTTTAAGCCAAATGTTTTGTAATTCCAGCAGGCATCAACAGCCTGGTGTATTTTACCAACAGCTTTAAGTGTATTTCACATACGATCTAAGTTACCAAGAAGAAAAGCACGCCTCCATAAAGTCCTCTGCACTGTCAGCATTTTATCCTGAGAGGATCTACATTTTTGCTGTTGCATTTTACTGTGCAGTATAATGCTTTAATTTCTATACTGGTGTAGAACAATGCAGCGCTGTGGTTGCTGAACTGAGCTTATATTTCCGGTTTCAGCCACCACATTTCAGTTTTGGTACATCTTAAAGCACTGCTTACGTGTTGTTATATATATATATATACATATGCATGCTGCTGACGAAGCACTTTAAATGGGTCCAATAAAGGTCTTGAGTATTATCCTCTTATAAAGTTGGATGCAACTATAAAAATATATAGCAAACAGCTCTCACTCTATATTGTTATTGTATTGAAAAGATATAAGATATATTTAGCTCAGCTGTTTGTACTGTAGTATTCATTTGTACTTAAACTTAATCCTACAAAGCCAAGACTAATTCTTGCTCTCTTTATTTTGGTCTTTAGGGATCCATCGGCTGAAACAGAGCATGCCAAAGAGGAAAGCAGGGAAAATGGCCAAATCCTACGACCCCATTGCTCCAGTTGCTGAGGAGATCAGTGAGGAGGCTTGTCTTCTCTGCTTTGATGAGTTCCAGGTAATTCTCTTTTCAATGTTTCTGCACACCACAGTAGAGAGACATTTATGGTAGTATTTTTTGTGCATGTATCATTTAACCTAAACAGTGTTGTTCTGATGCTTTACCCAGAGTTTATTTATTTGTAACATTCAGGTGACTGATATTGCTGATGCCATGATCCTCAAGCAGCTCTTTGAGAATCTGTTCCTGCACGGTGTCGTCGTTGTGGCAACTTCTAATCGTCCCCCTGTAGGTGAGTAACAACATATCCTGAACATTTTTTTTCTGTCCGAATGCCTTCAGAAACTTTTCTCGCTGCTTGACTTTGTCACAACTGATCTCAATGTTTCATGCCGTTGATCTACATCCAATAACTCATGGTGTCAAAGCAGGATTTTGGTTTTTAAAGTCAGTATGTCAATACCACTTTTCTGTGGTATCTCAGACTGCTTTCACACCTAAGCTGTTGGGTTCAGTTAAAACAAACTCAGGTCAGTTTGCCAAGTTAGTACGGTTCATTCGGGCTGGTGTGAAAGCTGTCAAACAATCCCTGGTGTGGAACAAACAACCAAACCGAGACCGCTTGAAAAGGTGTGCCTCGGTCCTCATCCAAGGGGACTCTGGTGCGGCTCCTTTGTGGTGTGAAAGCAAATGAACCAACTTCAGGATTTTACAATAGCAGACATGGGATTTTAGCATGAATTTAAAAGCAAAACTACAAACAAATCCATCTGCTGATAGGGAAATCTGATTAAAAAAAATTGTGAAAGCAACTCATGACCCACTCTTTCCTCCTCAGACTTGTATAAAAACGGGCTGCAGAGAGTCAACTTTGTGCCGTTTATTGCTGTGCTGCAGGTAAGAAAGGAGACATATATTAGATTTCTTCTTTTTATTTTAAATGCACCTGTTGTTAATTGTTTGTCTCTCACATGCAGAAATATTGCCAAACTCTCCGACTGGATTCTGGGATAGATTACCGCCGAAGGAACAGACCGTCTGCTGGAAAACTCTACTTCCTGTAAGAAATCCACAAAACATTCAGTCATTGCCAGCTATATTTTGATCTGTTGTTTGCATGTTTTGTGTTTTTAATGTTACATTTCCTGCAGCTCCAGTGAGCCTGATGTAGAAGCGACACTAGACAAGATGTTTGATGAGCTGGCATTCAAGCAAAATGACAGTAAGTGGACATTTGACTTAATTCTGCAGCTGATATGTAGTGTGGTTATCATTCAGTCTTTCATATCCCTCTGTGTACTTACTTACATACTGTTTATCTCCACAGTAACACGACCAAGAGTTATGAATGTTCACAACAGGAAAGTCCGTCTGAACAAAGCATGTGGGACCATTGCAGACTGCATGTTTGAGGAGCTGTGTGACAGAGTAAGTCTCTCTGACCTTTTATGTTTTTGAAATACATATTGTGTGATGGAAACAATGACATAATTGTGGCAAAACTCTGTATGTGGATCAGTCTTGACTTCTTTTGACATCTGTCAGTGGATAAAAAATAAGTTGTTTGTCACTTTTTTTGCTTGGTTTTGAATTCTTTAAACACAAATCATGTTTTTGCATCATATTGTTGTTGGTGAACAATGACACTTAATTGTCTGCATGTTATTGTTGTATTGAATGTCCATTATTAAAAACTAACTTGCATGTGAACATGAGGATATCTAAGCAGCGCTCATAATGCACAAACCATTTTGGTTTTCCCAGGAATTTCAGATTGATGGTGAAAACTGTATAGGGTTTGCATTATAGCTGGATTTCTACATACTGTTGACACAATCCAGCTGTAATGCCATTATAAATTCATTATAAAATCTGATGTCGCCTTAAAAAGTCCTTGTACTGTGAGCTTCAGAGTCAAAAGTCCACACAGTATGACAGTATCACTAGCTGTATACTGAAGCTAAATCATGATAATAATGAAGGAAATATTAAAGCAGCTCATTTTTACTGCTACACTGTTACATAAAACAGAAAAATCCAGTTTTATGGTGTATCACTTTATACAGTTTTACCTGTATTCAGCCTCAGGTGTCTTTTTGAAACACTGGGAACTCAACCAGAACTTAAAACAAAGTTAAACAGGTTTGAGCAGTTCTTGGTTGTGTTGAGTGATTTTAAATGATTGACTCACAATTTGGCTCTGTGGCGGCTGAAGCAATCCAAAGAAGCATTTTCAGACAAAGTGTAGTTTTATT
Source organism: Sebastes umbrosus (assembly GCF_015220745.1). Lineage (NCBI taxonomy): Eukaryota > Metazoa > Chordata > Actinopteri > Perciformes > Sebastidae > Sebastes > Sebastes umbrosus. Next base: position 25,125,038 of record NC_051284.1, on the reverse strand, counting down.
AAAAACCAGGAAATGGAAATTGCACAGCAACTTAAACCAGGGTAACATGCTTTTTTTTTTTTTTTTTTTTAGGGCTGAACGATTTTGAAAAAGTATTTAATAAGAGGGAATGATTATTTTTGCATAATTATTCTCATTTTCACTCAAAAACATATTGAAATGATTATGGTGTGATTTTTGTGGGGATCTTAATAAATACAAGCAATATTATTGTGACATTCAGTGTTTGAATGAAAATGTTTCAGCCTCTAGGAGCCAGCGACTACCTGGAGATATCCAGGCTGTTTGACACCGTCTTTATTCGACACATTCCTCTGCTGACGCTGAACAAGAAAACTCAAGCCAGGCGGCTCATAACGCTCGTGGACGCCCTCTACGACCACAAGGTACACTGCCGTTATTTACATACGCACTTGACCTTCACTGAAACACCAAACTTGACCTATTTGTTTGGGACTTTTATATTCATTTGATCTTGTTTCAGGTGCGGGTGGTGATTCTTGCAGATCATCCACTGGATGATATTTTTGTACACAACGGTGATCACGGTCACGACGAGAGCCACATTCTGATGGACGACCTGGGGCTGAAAAGGGTGAGAGCGCCGACTCTGTTTTCACAGTTGAACCAGTTTTTCATGTTGGGTGTGGACGTTCACTCGTAAAGTAGATGATTAAGCTGGCTGAGGCTGTCGGCTGTCACTGAATGGAGATTAAAACACAGCTGAAAGTTAGTCAGTGAAAAATCATATTAACCAGTACTTCTTAAGTTAAGTCTTAAACTGAGTCTTAACTTATTTTAAATCAAGTAGTAAGCCGTCCTCTAAGTGTATTACTTTTATAATAGAAATCAGTATCAGTCATTTTTAAACTGCGTCTAGATTTGGATTAGCATTAGAGGATACACAGTGATGAACAATCATGGGATACGTGGGCCAGGTTATTTAAAGTGAGCTCCTAAAAAATGAGAAATGTTCCAAAATACCCCGTCTGTCAATGTTAATGAATCCATGGATTAACAGATTTTCCTTTACACCAAATTTCAGCGAAATCTCTGGGATATGCTGCTAGATCTGCAACAATTAATCAATTAATTAGTTATCAACAATTAAATTAATCGTAAACTATTTTGATAGTCGATTAATTTGTTTGAGTATTTTTTAATTTTTAATTTTTAATTTATTTCTCGTTGTGAAATCTGGAAACGTCCCTGGCCGAGGGGTTAACACTCAGACTAGGGCTGCAGCTAACAATTATTTTCATAGTAGATTAATCTGTTGATTATTTTCTTGATTAATCGCTTAGTTGTTTGGTCTATAAAATGTCAGAAAATGGTGAAAAATGGTATTTCCCAAAGCCCAAGATGACGTCCTCAAATGTCTTGTTTTGTCCACAACTCAAAGATATTCAGTTTACTGTCATAGAGGAGTAAAGAAACCAGAAAATATTCACATTTAAGAAGCTGCAATCAGAGAATTTTGCCTTTTTTTTTTTTTCAATTACTCAAACTGATTAGTTGATTATCAAAATAGTTGGCGATTAATTTAATTGTTGACAACTAATCTATTAATCGTTTAATCGTTGCAGCTCTAACGCAGACCATGAACTGCAACGTCCCCCATTCAAGTCCACCAAGGGACATTTGCTGCATCTTTCTCTCCCTTGTTTCCTTTTTTCTTTCTAAAGGCATAAAACGTTTCTTTAGGATCAGAATATAAAATTGACTGAACATCAGATAAAACATATAAAATGTGTGGGTGCATCAAAACCTAAGAAAGGAAAAGATCTGTGTAAATGTAAAGATAAAGGATAAAGACTTGGTGTAATAACTGCAACATGTGAGTTTTCTTTCTGAATTGTCCGTTTAATTAATGCCCTTATTTTGGACTTTGCATCCTGAGTTTGACTAAACTATTTAATGTTTAATTTAATCTGCTGTTGTTTAACAGGATGAAGCCAGCAGTCTGTCCATCTTCAGTGGAGAAGAGGAAATGTTTGCCTTCCAGAGGACGGTGTCTCGCCTCACAGAGATGCAGACAGAGGAGTACTGGTTGGAAGGGGACAGAAGCGCCAAATCACAAGTGTAACATTAAGAAAAGTGGACCATGTTACACAGCATCCATTTACTCCATAAACTTTACTCCTCTCTGCCAAAAACAGCCCGGAATGAACACTACTCCTACTCGTCTTATCCAGCACAAACCCGGCGGGAAATGTCGTACAGAGAATATTTATTAAAATCTTAAGACCATTTATTGTGACATTGCACTTTACGGATCATTTTTAATATAAACTGTAGGGTGTCATATTGCTTTTAGCTCCGTATCATATAGCGGTCCAACTGTATTTACTTTTATAAATGTGTGGGAAAAAGCTGGACGGCTTTTGGAAATGGATTCCCGGAGGACTATTATGAAGATTTAAGGGACATTTTAATCTTCTGTCTTTATGCATCTCAATGAGTTTGTTTATGGTTCTAATGCAAACATAAATACAGTGGCAGCAGATTGATTCAGAGATTTAAAGCTGCGTGTTTATTTCTGATGATTTATGCGGATGGTGCTTGTGAAATGTTTATCTCAGAACATTTCACTGAACAATAACATTTGACTCCATTTATCAGTATTTTCATTTGGTGGATTATAAACAAAACATGTATCACAGGAAGTGTTTTTGTTTATATATTACTTCCAGGGCGCTATATTGTTATGTATCCATCTTCATAAATGAAACAAACAACGGCTCAAGTTGGTTTGCCCTTTTTATATGAATCATTTCTTTATTTAAACACTCAGTAACACACACCGTCGTACAAAAACAAAGGAGCAGTGTGGGAAGTGAAAGTGAGAAAAATCGCCAAAGTTAATCTCCTGTACAAAAACAAAAGTGTTATTAGGACAGACAGTTGGTGGTATTTAATTTAGAGGGATCTGTGTTATTTTGCGCAGAAACTAAATCTTAAGACATTTTTAAAGCTGTTACATGTTGGAGGATTTAACTGCCTTCAACTGTCTGCTGTGTCAGTGAGGTTAACAGCTACAGTACATTGTACTCTGTTTGGTCTAGTCAATTTTATTAATTTTGCCAAAATACTAAATGAAATCATTATTGTAAATTTAACTTTATATTATTTGGGAAAAACAATCAAATTCAAAGATTTTAGTTAATTTTCAGTAAATTCTTATTTATTATTACTTTTGTCAGTTTCAAGTTATTTCAGTGACCATTGTGGGTTTTTCTTTCTTTAACGGAAGGGTTCCAACAATTTTGTCCACGTGTGTATATGTGTATATATGTATATATATACATATATATATATATATATGTGTGTATATATATATGTATATATGTATATATATACTGTATATGTGTGTATATATATGTATATATATACTGTATATGTGTGTATATATATACTGTATATGTGTGTATATATATGTATATATATACTGTATATGTGTGTATATATATACTGTATATGTGTGTGTATATATATGTATATATATACTGTATATGTGTGTGTATATATATACTGTATATGTGTGTATATATATGTATATATACTGTATATGTGTGTATATATATACTGTATATGTGTGTATATATATATATATATATATATATATATATATATATAAAATATTATATTTTATTGTTTCTTATTTTAGTTTATTTAGTTTTACTTTATTTTCCTTTTTCATTGTTGCTTTTTTGTTGTTTTTTTAAATGTTAGTATTTGGGAGTATTAGAGACTTTAATGTGCACACACAGTGAGAGAGAGTGATTAAATATTTTAAGATATAAAGATATTTTTTTATATTTTATATATATATTATAGATTTACAGTATATGAATATATACTATAGATTTGTATATAAATTATGTATGTACAGTATATATATTATATGTTTATTTATTTATATATATATATATTAAAGGTGAATAGAATTTTATTTTCAGTTACAATTCCAATAGAAATTTATTTCACCTATTGTATTTTATTGTTTCTTGTTTTGTTTTACTTTATTTTCTTTTTTAATTGTTGCTTTTTTTTGCATGTATTTTTAAATGTTATTATTTAGGAGTATTGGAGACTCCTCTGGTCGTATTAATGTGCACACACACACACACGGTGATGTCAGTGGCCTGCAGACATCTCCATACTGTCACTTTAATTCCAGAGCCGTCCAGAGGAGGGGGGGCAGGACCAGCACCAGGATCAGGATCAGGATCAGGATCAGGATCGTGAGGGTTTTTTCCTTCTCGGACTCTGCAGCTGCAGTAGATTGAATGAAGTGTGTTTTTGCAGGCTGCTGCTGTTCCACACGGAGGACTACAACATGCCAGAGAGGAACAGCCTGAATGCATCATCACATTATTATTATGTGGCTTTTTTAAGCTCTTGTTGAGCTCTTGTTGAGAGGGCGGAGGATCTGAGCCTCGACACATTTCTCCAGTTAGGTGCGGGGCCTTGAGAGAGCAGATCTCCTCCTTGATGCTATCTGGACAGCAGCAGCAGCAGCTCCTCTCTGCACAGCCGACTGGCAGCAGCTCTCTGCACGGATGATAAAGAACTTGGAAGGGAAAGGAAATGGTCAAGATGGCAGCAGCTGATGTGGAGGCATTAGATGTATAGTAGTAATTCTCATTTCTCTCTCTCTCTCTTTGGCATGCACGTCGCAGGATCTCAGCGCAGGACGCTTGTGCAGGAATTGGATTCCTCCAAACCAACAATCTTTAATTGCCAAATTGCAATGCATGTTGTCCAGCAGGGTGTGGGCTGTGCACGAGAAAAGGCAATGTTTTGTTAATGCTGGTCAGCCTCTGCGGATAGACAGACGCCTTTGCATTGCAGGAGGAGGAGGACAGATAAACGGACACGTGTTTGGGGGCTGCAGGATTTGGACTATTTTGCATACCAGTGCATGCATATAATAAGTAAATATATATATATGAAAAGCTGCACACACTTATTGATGGAATGGAGTGATTTTATAAGCCTTTGTGCAGCAGCAGCAGCAGAAACCGAGATATTGTTTTTAACATGGCTGCTGAAGAACCGCGCGACGACTCCCCCTTAAACGTGGAGATAGATCCGGATTTCGAGCCCCAGAAGCGGCCGCGCTCCTGCACTTGGCCGCTGCCTCGTCCGGAGTCTGGTGCGGACAAACCGCCCGCAAATGACACTGACGTAATCCCCGAAGAAGAGGATGACAGCGATGCACAGAAAGAAGCCAACAGTGTTGTTAAATCTCGTGTGCCAAGCAGCAGTAGTGGTTCCTCCAGCTCCACCTCCCAGCCTGTGGAGGTCCAGCGCGGCCCCTGCAAGGAGGAGGCCGGAGATGGCTCTCCTTCCTCGGCGCAGACCCCCTCCGCGGCTACGGGTGGTTCTTCTGCGTCCCAGCAGCTGAGGAAGTCGTCCGCCCGCAGGAACGCCTGGGGCAACTACTCCTATGCAGACCTCATCACACAAGCCATCGAGAGCTCTCCAGAGAACAGGCTGACCTTGTCCCAAATCTACGACTGGATGGTGAGGTCTGTGCCATATTTCAAGGACAAAGGCGACAGCAACAGCTCTGCTGGCTGGAAGGTGAGCATGGTGACATGCTGCTGGTGCTGTCATCATAACATCATAACAAAGACCAGATGGTGGTGGTCATGTAAAGACACACACAAGGCACACAGATAATAATGTAGAGATGGAGGAGGGTGCAAAACACAGGTTATCTGCAGATACCACCATATATAGGATGATTTTAAGTTTATTATAAGGCATATTTGGGTGTGAATAATTCAAGTCAAGTAAAATTTATTTCTATAGCACATTTAAAACAACATGAGCAGACCAAAGTGCTTTACAGACATAGGCAGAATAAAAACAAGTCAACAGTGCAGGCAGCAAAATCCATGAGTAAAAGACTGTTATAATGAGCATTATAAAAAAAAGGCCAATTAGTAATCACAATTCAAGTACATTCAAAAGCCAAAGAAAAGAGGTGGGTCTTGAGCTGTGCTTTGAAAGACTCTGTAGAGGGAGCAGATCTAATAATTAACAGGGAATTGAGAAATGTGGGTTTTTTCCTGACAAACACATGGTGTAAAATGACCCAAGTTGCATGTCAAAAACATAAGGACATAGTTTAGGGATGCACCAATCCAGCTTTTTCAGTCCCAATAGTGATACCTGGGCTTTGGGTTTCAGCTGATACCGAGTACTGATCCAATACCAGTGTTTAATTGATAAGCTGTATGCTTCACTGTGTGGAAGTCACTGGGATCATTCTTTTATACATAAAGCAATATCAGACCTGACTCAAACACCTCTTTCCAAATTTACTGAATTATTTATTATTAAAATATATTATTTTTTTATATTACAAGTGTAAACCTTTTTTTTATATTACAAGTGTAAACCTTTTTAAAGCAGCAACAAACTGGTCAAAACTTAAACATGAATTAAAATTGCAAACACTACCATACATAGGATGATTTTAAGTTTATTATAAGGCATATTTGGGTGTAAATAATCAACAGGGAATTGAGAAAGGTGTGTTTTTCCTGACAAACACATGGTGTAAAATGACCCAAGTTGCTGTCAAAATATATAAGGGTACAGTTTAGGGATGCACCAATCTAGCTTTTTCAGTCCCAATAGAGATACCTGGGCTTTTGGGCATCGACCGAGTACTGATCCAATACCAGTGTTTCAATAATAAGCTGTATGCCTCACTGTGGGAAAGTCGCTGGGATCATTCTTTTATGTTTAAGGCAAAAGCAGACCTGACTCAAACATCTCTTTCCAAATTTACTGGATTATTTATTATTAAAATAAATAAATCGTACACCAACAACTTGAAAAATCTTCAAAATTTCAAGTGTAAACCTTTTTAAAGCAGCAACAAATTGGTCAAAACTTAAACAGGAATTAAAATCCCATTATATAGTATGTAAACAGAGACTTGAATTTAATAGATCGGCCCCATTGTCACCGATCCAGCTACTGTATTTGAGTCAGCATCGACCTATTGATGCACACACTAGTACAGTTGTACTAGTGTGTGCATCAAACTACACACATTATTAGTTCTACACCAACAAAATCAGAGCACACTTATACAGTAAAAACAAGGTAGTGGTGGTGTGAAAGTCACTGGGATCATTCTTTTATATATATATATAAGGCAAAATCAGACCTGACTCAAACATATCTTTCCAAATTTACTGAATTGTTATTTATTATTAGAATAATAAATCGTACTCCAACAGCTGGGCAAAAAAAACTTTAAAGTTAAGAGGAATTACAAGTGTAAACCTTTTTTTATGGAGCAGCAAATTGGTCAAAACTTAAACAGGAATTAAAATTCCAATATACTGTATAATGTATATAGTATATCAACATTGAATTTAATAGATCGGACCCATTGTCACTCATATCCGATCCAGCTATTTGAGACTGTATCAGCCTGATATCCGATCCAGTATCAGTATTGATGCATCCCTACGGTTGTAATTAGGGGTGTAAGAAAATATACACATGAGCAGGGTCTGAAATTAAGTTTATTCCTCACCTTTCACTGTGGCAGGTCACTGAACATTTCTACCAGTCAATTATTTTTTCTGCCATTTTTTAAATCTATTTACAACACTTTAGAAGTGTAAACACTGGGTCAGTAGTACCAGACAGTAGAAATATGCAAAATATCATGTAACCTTACTGTTATTAACTTAGGAGTTGATTTTTGAAAATGATGTTTCTTAATATAAAGAAATCTATCAGCCATGGTGGCAGGTGACCTGAATTTTTTACCTGCCTCAGCCAACGTTTACCCTGTATTTTGTAGGTGCTAATTTAATTCCCTGCACATGAGTATCGCGACATTATGTTGTGCGATACTGTATGGATTTAATTAACCTCTTAAAAATCCGACGGTCTTACGGTCTCAACGATCTTTCCAAGGTTGTAACGGGCTCTGTTTTAAAGCTAGAGTGAAGTTACTGGCATCATATGAAACTAGAAAACACCATCGGTACCAAGCATGTCATACTAGCTCGTCGCGAAGGAGGCTAAATAACGCTCCAAAGTTCCGTTAAATTTTGGCGAGGAAAACCTGGCTTACAGTATCGCAATATATTGAACACCCGTATCATGATACGTATCGTATCGCCAGATTCTTGCAAATACACAGCCCTAGTTGTAATAGTGTGTGCATCAAACCACACAATCAGAGCACACACTAATACAGTAAAAACAAGGTGGTGACGGTGTGAAAGTCGAGACTCAAAACAGGCAATGCAAAGTTGATTTCACTTTCAGACGCGCTGCAGCACAAGGGGCTTCTTACAAGCTCCAGCGGGGCCTGCTTCTGTTTGATTTTAAGGATTAGTTCGGCCTGGAAAACCAATTCATCTGTCATGGAATCAAGTCTGATGAAAGCTTTGAGCTTTGCAGGATTTAGATTGGGGGGTAGAAAAACTCTGGAAATAGGTTTGTAATCCCGCACAACTGTAGGATGTGGGGTGCAGGCTGATTTCCAGGGAGTTTCTCCATGAAGGAATCACAGTATTGTGCTTTAAAGCGCATCATGGCCATGTGACATGTTGATGGGAATCAGAGATTGGAATATAAGCAGTGTGTTGATGCTAATAACTGATTAATCTGCACTGAATCAGCTGGTTAGTTGATGCTTCAGATTAGTGGCGGTCAGTTTTCATTCATGTTTTGGATGCATCCAGGCTTATAAAGGAAAGGGTTAATGTTGGGGTTTCAGAAGAAGTGCTGACATCAGCATTTCCTAGGAGATGCTTTGTAGCTGTGACATTCAGCAATCAGCCCTAAAGGGTGGTCATCTGCGCGAGGCACTGTGTGCAGAAATGTCCTCAGCATGTTGAGGGTTGTAAAACCAGACACTTCAATGACGACCTTTGTGTGCAGCTCCAACACGAGGTTAAATCTCTCTCTCTGTTGTGCATCCAAACAAAATATACAGATGACCAGCCAGCGGCTCGACCCCCGCTGTGTGCCACACTGTCTTTTTTCACGTGGCCCGGGCACAAGAATCAATCAGCTGACTATAAATTATGTAGGTCAATGTGTAGCAGTGTGAGAGAAGCTCAGTGTTTCTCTTTGGATCTGGCTCTGGCTGAACTGGCATTGCTCCAGTCCCCGCTCAGAACGAGGCTTTTGCTCAAAGGGTGCTGCAGAGCTGCTATGACTGCGTGGGGGAGGGGCGGCTGCTCTTTGTGATTTATCTTTTTAAAACGCTGTGTGGCTCCTACTGTATCTACCTGTGTGCAGCGTTGAGAAAATGTAACGCGTCTCTGGAGCTTTAAAGATACAATAACAACCACTAGATCGTTCTTTTAAGGAGCAGGCTGGTAGCTTTAGCTGCTGCATGTCACACAGACTGGTTTACTATCCAGAATACAACAGGAATGTTGTGTTTTACACGTATAGTCCAGGATTACTGTTTATCTTATACCACAGCACACCTTAACTACCTGTAAACAGGACGTAGACACAATAAAAGCATCACCTGTGCAGCATAACATATTCAAATTCAACCCCTCTGTAATGAATAACTGCCTTTTGTGCAACATTTTTTTTGTTGCATCAAAGAGGAGAATTGAATTCTTTGGGCATTTTTGAGGTCGTAGATGTGTTTTATATTGTACTGTACTGTGTCATATTGCAGAGTGTAACTGCTATTTCGTCCACCTGCTGTAATATAATACAGTCCAATACAGCAGCACTACAATTTACGGCCTCATAAATGACCACAGAGTTGAATCAAAACCTCTCTGACAGGCTCAACACGCATCGAAATACACAAAGGTTTATTTATTTATTGCAGGGCTGTTGTATTAGATTTCATTAGACTGAACAGGACAGGTGCTGTGATTGTGTCAACTCCCTGCGCTGCTGATGTCTGAGTTTTAAAAGATAAAGTCTGTACATTTCAGCGTTTACAAACGTAACGCTGTTCAGGGCCAGTTGACAAATGTGATATTAGATATCATGTGTGGCAGTTGTTAAGAAAAACCTCCATAAACATACTAGTTAGAACTTGTCACTACTCAAATCCTGCTGAATGTAGGGATGCATCACTCCAGTCTGCTGGATCCACTATTTTCATTATCAGAATTAGATTTATTTGCCAAGTACATGTGCACATCTCTCTCTCAATATACTTACACAGAAATATAAATAACAGCTAGGGACAAGGACAACAAAGCTGGATAAATAAAGGTAAAGGATAGACATAATTTATGTACACAAGTATGTGAAAAAAAAAAAATATATAAATATATATATATATATATATATATATATATATATATATATATATATATAAATAAAAGCACCAATGACCAACAATAAAATAAGAAATAAAATGTCTACATTATCAATTAATCACACCATTATTGTTTCAATTAACCAATTAACTGTTTAGTCTATAAAATGTTGGAAAATACGGAAAAATGTCAATCCAAAGTCCAAGTCAAAGGTGACCAGCAGTCCAAAACCCCAATTTACCCTCCCCTCCCCCCAAAAAAAGCAGTAAATATTCACATTTGAAAAGTTATAACTGGTAGGACTGTCCTCGACCCAAAATTTTTTTAGTCGATTAACAAATTTTATACAATTTTTTGCTGACTAATTGATTAGTTGATTTAATCGAGAGATCTGAGTTTCTCCACAAAGAATCCCACAAAAGCATCACTTTAAATCTTGTGTTTACCAGAAAATAAGAAATAAGTCATTCAGCATGAAAAAAAGCATAAAGAATTACTAATCGACGAAAGAAATCTTAGTCGATTAAGACCAAAACAACTGATTAGTCAACTAAACGACTAAGAGGAGGCAGCACTAATAACTAGGGATTTAATTTTTTTCTTGAAAACGACTAAAACAATGAACTAGTTACTAAGATAATTGCCATTATTCTGTTGAACAACTAACCAATTTATCAGCTATTTGTTTTGTCTCTTAATTGGCAGACACCCTGAGTTTGGGTATGTTTTAGGAATCTCTATTGGGAAAGAAAAAGCCAAAAATAAGATATTCTCATGGTTTCAATCCATATATGTTCTCTGACAAAACATATTTGTCTCTGATGTTTCTAGAGAGTCAACAAAAAGACAAAATACAGTTCAGCGGACTATAGAGTTAAAGTATTGGGCTGACCATAAAGAGGCTAAAGCATGCATGGGTCTTTTATTCTGAAGGGCACCTGAGCAAACACTAACACAGGTAAAAGCTTGAGGGGAAATTCGGCGACAAAGTAAATCAGAAAATGTTAAAAGCTTGGATCTGTTGAGGAGGGACTGACTGGGGAGATAAATGTATTTATAGCGCACATTTAAAAACAACAAATGTTGGCCAAATTGCTTTACAGAGAAGCTGAAATTACTATTAGATTATTAATATGAAAGTGGTTTTAATGCATTTCTTGGTGCACAAACTCAGTGCAACCCTTCATACTTGTTAAAGGATAATTCTGGTTTATTTCACCTCGGCGTATTTCCCATAAATGTGTCTCTTTCCCATAAATGCAGTTAGCTGTAATGTCCCTTCCAGATGGCTACTTTCTGTGTTTAATTTTGGTCAAACTCAGAGACAACTGTTTGAAATGACTCATGTAAAAATCATGTTTATTTGGAAAGCCGTATGAGGCTCACACAGCTTCCCCTAATATTCGTTGTTACAACAGAGTGGAAAGTTGGAACAAGCCACAATAGACACATTCACTGGAAATAATAAATAAACCGGAATTTTGTTTTAATGCCAAATCCAAAACTTGACGATTGGCAAAATGGTATTAAAAGCGCACATGTTCTTAAGTATAACTATTGTTAACCATATTAATGATGGTGAAATCATCATAACAAAGACCATTCTGTGGACTTTTAAGACACACAGCTACCAATAATATAGAGATGGAGGAGGCGGGTGCAATCACAGGTTATTTATAGATGCCACCATATGTAGGATGACTTTAAGGTTTATTATAAGGCATATTTGGGTGTAAAATATTCAGCAAGGAATTGGTAAATGTGTGGCTGCCTGACAAGCACATAGGCTAGTGTAAAATGACCCAAGGTGCTGTCAAAATATAAGGTTACACTTGTAATAGTGTGTGCATCAAATTACACACGCTATTAGTATATATTAATAACAGTGAAATCATGACCTTGTGTTGTCCTCTATAGCTGCCTTTAGTCACAATAGCATTGGTGTTAGTGGAATCAGTCTGTTTGGGCTTAGAGGTGTGTCCTCAGCATGCAAATGGTGTTAAAAAGTGCATCCTTGCAGCAGCAGTTTGGGTTTTCCTAAATTGTTAATTTATCCTTGTTGTTTTATGGACATTTATGCAGATTTTCAGCCAAATTAAAAAAGCGAAACCTCTCGAGAAAGATTCTTCCGTGAGGCTCATTTATTGATCAGCCTTTGGGGAAAGACTAAACTCTAAAAACATCCATATTTTATCCAGTCACAGGTGCAGGCGAAGAAAACGAAAACAAAGTCTGGTGCACTCTTCGTTGCTCCCTCGTTGCACCCTCGGTGTGTTTTATTAACACCTGCACTGTTGTGACATTTGGAGCGCTCTCTTCATCTTCTTGGCACTCTTCATCAAACAATCGGAGATTTATCTACTTTTAATTATCAACTCAGCCTTCTGGTTATAAACCCAGCAACTAATGGAAGTGGACACATTTCAGCTGATGAGGAAATGTAGATTTACATGAAGTGAGATCAGTTAAAGGTCAGGTTAAAGGTAAAATCTGAGGATATTCTATATATATTTATACAAAACTGAATAAACTATGTGAGTGCAACAGATAGCACTAGTCCAAAACGGGGCTAATGAATGAATGACATATACAAGAAGCTATCATTTAGATGCCGAGAGCACATCACTACTGTCTAATCTTTTCTACATCCTTTGTTTTGTGATAATCACCTGCCAGAATCTATCTTTAAATTCCCCATCTCTGTATTCTTTTATTTCTTTATTGTGAAGTGCTTTGTGCTGGGAGATGAAGTGAATGTTTATCAGATGCACGGACGGTGGCTCTGAGTGGTCAAACAACCCTTTTTTGCTTTTTTCAGAAATGTGAAAAAACACAGAAAATTTAACATGTTTTGAAAACTTGAATGACGGATGAAAGTTTTTAAACGTGCAACAATTTCGAACGAACGATACGGACTTGGTGTGCAGAGCCTTAACTCTCGTCAAAGCACATTTCCCAAAATATCGAACTATTTCTTTTAACGTTTACATCTTCAGTAGGAACAAATGTTCTTGTGTCTGAGTGCCACAGTGTAGGGAAGTTGGAAAGTATTGAGAAATGGATTAATGCACTGTTGGTGTTTTTTGTTTTCATGGGATATGTTGACCGGAAGAAAAATAGAGAAACACACCAGCCTTATCTTTAAAGTCAGCACTTTTGAGCGATCAGCATAAAGCCACCAACCTTTCCAGCTAACTTATGGTGTGTGGAAATAAGAAAGAAAAGTGCAAAGAGGTAGCTGAAGTTTTATTTCTGAGAGTCACATGTGCTTTGTTGTTGTAATTGATGAAAGTGTTTGCCAGTTAGCCCTAATCCTTTAATTGGCTTGAAGCGAGAGCTTTGCTGGAAGTTTGATGTCAGCGGGTCATTGACTCACTGCATTCAGAGGAAAAACTGAGGCCGACGCTCGTTTGTGATCTCTCAGTCATCACAAAGCTGGAGAGAAACTTTCCTCACAGCTGCCTTTTATAGGATCCATATGGTAAAGGTCATGGGCGGCCTCGTGTAGCTGCAGTTTGTGTGCGTTGAGCTTCTTTAGTGTTTGATTAGTTTAATCTTCTGAGAGATGGATTTAAATAGGACCTCGGTTTACTCAAGTTAATTCAAGCTTAAGAGAATTATGCTGGTCCCTCTCCCAGTGAACTTGGCCTTTGGGCTGCAGAGATTTCTTCCTCTGTTACTGTGCTGTGACTCGGTGCGAGCCGGGCGTCAGCGGGCTCCAGCTGTTTAATTTTGTACATGGTTGGGAACATCTCCGGGGAAATCCTCTAGACCTTTCTGAGCAACCAGAAATAGGTCAGTGTGAGGTGCAAAGAAGAAGTGTTTCTTAGAAAAGCAGCTTTGTTCACAGTACTTGGTTGAGATAGTTCAGTATCAAAAACCTTGAATTATCTGTTGTGGGAGGCTCACAGTATTTATTTCTACCCCTGGTGCAGTGGTTACCAGTGTGAGTGTGAGCCCTCAAAATAAAGTAGTGTCTTCTACACAACGGTTATGAGCAGTTTAACCAAAGAGTAATTTTCCTTCTCCTTTCATTTGAAGGATTTTTAGAGTCCGGAAGAGTTGAAAATATGCAGTATTTCACATGAAAAAACAAAAGAAAGAGAAAAATCCCCCAAAAATAAACACTTGATTTTGTGTCTCAAAAATATCTGACAACCCCTCAAATTTTTCTTGAGACCCCCAAATAATTTCTTACCATTTCTGATCACAAACTACATACATCTACAGACTGACAGCTCCACAGAAAGGCCAGTTATGTCTCTTTATTACACCCTGGCTGTCACATGTAGTTGTGAGCATATACCGTTTCTTTCAGATGCACTCACTCTCTGTTTTACCTCCAAATAAAATGTAGAGAATGTGGCTAAACTGTTGGCTTGTTCAAAAACTGATCATTCAGCTGCCTCCTTGGATTTGTGTTGTGGCGATGTATAATTACATATCAGAATCAGCTTTATTGATCAAGTATGTTTAGGCACATAATGAATTTGACTCTGGTTTCAATTATCTCTCATTAGCTCTACAGGACGAACAAGCATTAAACATGCATTTAATTGTTTTAATTTGTTTTCGTTGCAGAATTCCATCCGACACAATCTGTCCCTCCATAGTCGCTTTGTGAAAGTCCAGAATGAAGGAACAGGGAAAAGCTCGTGGTGGATGGTCAACCCAGAAGGTGGGAAAGGAGGCAAAGCTCCCCGACGACGAGCCGTATCCATGGACAACAGCAAGTACATCAAAGGAGCCCGAGGACGCGCCACCAAGAAGAAAGCTTCGCTGCAGGCAGCTCAAGAAGGCAGCTCAGAGAGCTCCTCCAGCCTCTCCAAGTGGACAGGAAGTCCCACCTCCCGCAGCAGTGACGAGCTGGACGCCTGGACAGACTTCCGCTCCCGGACCAATTCCAACGCCAGCACGCTCAGCGGTCGTCTGTCCCCGATCCTGGCTAACCTGGAGCTGGACGAGGTGCCCGACGACGACTCGCCTCTCTCCCCGATGCTGTACTCCAGCCCCAGCAGCATGTCCCCGTCCACCGGGCCCACGGGCCTCTCCGACCTGGCGGGTACCATGAACCTCAACGACGGGCTCTCTGACAACCTGATGGACGACCTTTTAGACAATATCAGCCTGACAGCATCCCAGCAGCCTCCTCCTGGAGAGGAAGACAACGGAGCCGACGATCAGGGGAGCTCAGTGTTTACCTTCAGCTGCTCAGGAAGTAGTCTGGGTAGCCCCTCTGGCAGCTACGGGCCGAACCCTCTGTTTAGCCCGCCGTCCATCACGAGCCTGCGCCAGTCGCCCATGCAGACCATCCAGGAGAACAAGCAGACCACCTTCTCCTGCATCTCGCACTTCAGCGACCACCAAACCCTGCAGGATCTGCTCAGCCTGGACTCCCACGGCCACAGCAACGTCATGCTCACCCAGTCCGACCCGCTGATGTCGCAGGCCAGCACCGCCATCGCCCTGCAGAACTCCCGCCGAAACGCCATGCTGCTCCGCAAAGACCACTTGTTGGTGAACCAGACCAGTGCAGGCGAGGCCCAAAGCGCCTCAGTGCCTGGTTGGCAAGCTGGCTTGTCGACCTCTGACAAAGACGCCGGCCACCCCGACGCCAAGCAGCCGCTCCTGAAGTCTCCCAGTAAGAACGCCTCTATGCAGCTCGGCTCTGGCTTGTCCGGCCAGGACCGCTTTCCCGCCGATCTGGACCTCGACGTGTTCAACGGCAGTCTTGAGTGCGACATGGACTCCATCATCCGCAACGAACTGATGGACGCAGACTGCCTGGACCTCAGCTTCGACTCTCGCCTCTCCTCTGCCCAGAACGCCAACAGGAATTCAGGAAGCTTCTCCAGCTCCAAACAGACCTCTCCGCACAGCTGGGTGCCAAGCTGAGAAGCTCCATCAGAGCTCAGCATGGGTATAAAAACAAAGTTGGGGAAATGTAAATTGGGGTTCATTGTGTCCTGCGTTGTGCAACTAGAGGGAAGAAAGTACGTAAAAGTGTATCATGTAGTATTTTTTCCATTATTTTTAATGTGAGGCATTAAGTTCGGTACTGTTTTTCAAGTGTCTGAGACACACAATGGTGTCTTCACAAAGGAGGAAAAAAATTCTTTAAAAAGATCAATGCCTGGGCGGTGTGAACAACAGTATCGACTGGAAGTACAGAACATTTTGTTAAAGCTATATGAAAAGCATCAACTCGTGTTAGTCTCAGGGAATCACTCATGCAGTATCACTAAGTGATACACAAAACTGAATTATGTTTTTCACCCTGCTTTCTCTCCTCTTTCACACCCTTTCATACCTAAACCAACGTTTTTGCCAAACCAGCTGTCAGCCTGTTGTGAGTGACAGCCTGTTTACAGAAAAAAGCTGCAGAGAATGTTACATTATTACGTTCCAGTGGAGGATACTTGACAAGCTTTTTTTTATTTTAAAGTTTCTTTGAGAGACTAAATGGACTAAAAGATTTAATGAAAAGCTTTTTTCCCCCCTTCCCATTGATGCACAGAGTCACGCACCAAATATCAATCTGTAGAGGTTAATATGTTATCAAGATGTGAACTGATCTACATTGTGTGGTTTTTGTATGTAATGTTTTATTTTTACTTAGCGGATTTTACCCTGTGATTTTAGTGACATTACTGTGAATTCTGTTCCTTCTAAAGAGGTGCATAACTGAAGTCTTGATAATATGGTGTTTCTGCTGCAGATCCCTTTTCACCATCTTCCCCCCTCCTCCTCTTCCTCTTACTGCAATATTGGAAGTACTGCTCAGTACACAGAGTTTAGGACCGTGTATAGCAAGAAACATGATTTAGCTCTAGTTACCATTAGTAAACACGTAGGACTATTTGGATTAAAGTAACCACACTTAGAGACTCCACAGCACTCAACTACAATATTTTGGTGTTTGTTAATTTGAAGGAGTTCTTGGTGCTATAAATAAGAAGATAGCAGGGAGTGGCTGCAGATGGAGCAGCATTAGTAGCCTCCCCTATGTTATCAGCACTATAGCAGGTGCTGGGGTCAAATAGTGTTTCCAACCCTGTGAGAGGTCGTGTAGTAACGTAGAGCCATTTTTGCCATTTGAGAAACCACAGTATTTTAAATATTGCCAAAATATTTCTGCATTTAACTAAGTGGAAATAAGAGGATATACAGTGTATAAAATAGTAGGAACCAGTGCTATAAGGGCAAAAAAACAAACACATCAGCACAGTTTTTGTAGGAACGGCAGGATGAACTTTTTTTAGTTTACATTTTTATCAGCTGGAAACTGTCAATTTTCACTGAATTTGTCTTGTCAAATGAAATTTTATTTATTTTCTTTTCCACATGTGCATATTTTGGTGCTTTTCCATATGACGTGTGGTCGAGCTGTGTAAAAGCACTTTTCTTTGAATGGTCTAGTCAACATTTTGATCACCTCAGTCGGGTATTGATCAGGACCGACAACGAACGGCAAATGGTGCCTGAAATGGTGTCCCCCTTTAAATCTAAATGTGACACCCTGTTGAATTGAACTGACAATAATGTCACAGAAATATTGAGTCCTATTTGCTTATTTTTTTTTATTTTTACAAAAATATATTTTGCACATTTGTGCTTCCAAATATCATTTTTGTAGCTTCACATGGATGACTTGAAGCTTCAATTTTTTTTCTACATTAATCTTGAGTAACTCTCACTGCCAATATTCAAACTCCATTTCTTCCTATTGCTCCTACAAAACAAAAAGAAGACATCAAGTTGACATTGCCAGTTGTAATTCCTATCTTGGCTGTATCAGAGATGGTGCATGTAAATAAAGCTTAAAGAACCACTGAAAATCTGGGGTTTGTTTCATCTACCTTTTGTTTTATTTCTGTCTCTAGAGGAATTGCACAGCTGCAGACTTGACTCTGCAGGCACCGAGGAGGCGATTTGCTATTGGGTAATCACATCATGAGCTAAGAACCAATCACACACTGTATCCAAGAGGAATGGACCCACTGAGATTAAGTCATGGGTTTTGAATGCATGATTGCTGAGGTAGGTGCTGCTCAACAACTGGTGCATGATTGTATATTTACATGCTGTATTGTAGATTACAAATTACTGTTAAAGTGGTAAGTATTTAAAAAGCCCAACAGCATTTGATAATCTAACAAAAGCACTGCAGTGTAATGTTAGAGCCCTCTACAGATCAAAAGCACTCACTGAGCCCAGATGAAGGACAGGAAATGGGTGAGGAAGCCCTTCAGCATGGATGTTTGTCTCCATGGATACACCACAACAAGTCAGCATGAGAAGGCAGAGATTTGGCAGAACTTAAAGAAGTGTTTTTTATGTTTTTTATGTTTGGATTTCCCAGCTCCTAAACGTGTTGATCCTGAGCCATGTGTGACGTGTACAGAGTTTCCTCCTCTGTCAAAGTGGAGCAGATGGAGGCAGATCTGTCGCGTCAACTCTCAGCACTCAGGGCGGAAATTGAGGAGAATGGATTTCCTCGAGGAGCAGTGACCTCCAGATGTTACAGGTGTGGAATCTTGGATGATGCTGGTGATTACTGTATGTGTCAGATAACAGTTGCAAGCTTGTTTTGAACTGGCTAGATTGCCAGGTAGGTGGAACTTAAAGCTCCCCTACACTCAAAAATGCAATTTGCTTATTAGTTGGATGTTTGACCTTCACTGTGCAGAATGATGTATGTGCAGAGTTTTACACTAGAAGGATGTTTTTAAATTCATCTGCTGAAAGAGGAACATTTCTGTGCTCACCATAAATTTGAGTTTTAGACGTAAAGGATTAATTTGTGACATCACAACTAGTGTGGAAGCCAATCGTGGTCCAGCAGGCAATTTACACAAGTGTGATGTCCTTGTTTTTGTGGAAAACTGTGTGCTGTAGACTCTTAAGTTTTGTTAAATGAAGTATTTTAAACATAACATACAAAACAAAATCCACTGTGGCCACGACAAGGGTAAGTTAAAGTTAAAACATGATCACAAGTCCAGTAAAATCAGCTAACCGCTAACATTAAGATAAGATAAGATATAACTTTATTAATCCAGAAGCAAATTCTTGTGCCAGAGATTGCTAAAAAAATACAAAACAATTACAACAAGTTCAAGTGTATAAAATTCAAGTGTATAAAATAAAAAAGTACTATTTCTAGCACCAGTGCCTAATAATAATAATAGAATAACAATTAAGTAAGATACATTTAGTAAAATGATAATAAAAAAGGTAAAGTAATCTAACAAACAGAAAAATAAGTAATATTGCACATGTTGGACATTAATATTGCACATGAGAATGTAAAAAGTAGTATTGCACATGATATTGATATTATATCTGTACTAGGTGTCCAGTGTTTTCAGCTGTCCTTCCTGCAGAAGGGGGAGGAGTTATAATTATAATATATAATATATAATAATAATAATAATAATATAATTAGCTACCATTAGCTAACATTAGCTACCATTAGCTACTGGTAGCAGACAGAAGGCTGTACAGTAGCAGAACACCCAAGTGTGTTGAATTGAGCAACGATGCATTTTATTGCTGATTAATTCAACTTTTAATTTGTTTGAGGATTTCATTATGTCAGAAAAGCTACGAACGCTCTATTTTTTATTTTTATATATATATATGTATGTAGCAATGACTTGCTTTGTTCAGGTTTTGTTCAGTTTCCTTTAAACTTATTTTTTTGTTATTAATGTTCTTGTTATTTCAGAATGATTTCATATTAATAGAAGCAAGAACAGAAAGGAAAAACCTCCCTTTGCTGTGTTTGTCAAAAATCCCTAATCCAGCATCTCACTTGTAAATATCTTTGTCTTATGTGATAGTAAACTCAATATTTATAGGTTTGGGTTTTGGAAAACTAATTTGGAGACTGCAACCTTACTATTTCAATTCAATTATAATAGAATGATTTTCTTTTGTCCTTAAATCACCAATATTGAGTGAGATTGGCTCATTGCCCTCCTCATATTTTCTCCCTTTACACTCGTGCAGTAGCAGAAAATGAACTGCAAGGAGGATGAGCCACCAGAAGAAATTTCTCCTGTCATATTGAGTCTTGATGTGCTATTTTTTTAAGTGATTAGATTGATTTCTTTTTCTTAATTTAATTTGTTTTCTTTGTTTCAGCTCTGTTACACCTCCAAAAGAGATTTCCTTCTTCCATGTGGAGAGGGAACATGCACTGAGGAGAGGGCTTCAGGTGAGACTGAAAATTCATCTTTTTATCTCTTTCAAGGACAGTCTGAGGGCTACAGAAAGAAAATTTTTAGGTCGTCAGAAACTGTACAGCCTCTTGTTGATATGTATGGTAACTCATTAGTCTTTCCTGGGCTCCATCTCCTCCTGGTTGCAGGTGGCTGAAGCTTTGCCGGTTCAGTCTCCGGCTGACATCATGCAGAGAGAGCTGGATAGTTGCTTGAGTTTAGAGTACACTCCTGACAGTCTGCCTCCACTACTGCACCAGGTGAGGACACTACAAACACTCCAGAAAAATAAAGATCATTAAAAGAAGTGTTAATATGCATCATAACCTTTATTTAACTAGGAGGTCACATTGAGATTAAAACCTCTTTTACAAATGAGACCTAGCAGAGACAGGGTCAGATAACAGCATCCGACACATAAAAAGACAACATTGAATCACGACAGCAACAATAGGTACGACAGAATACATTACATTATTATACAGTGCATTAACAGTGCAGCATGTTGGTCATGTGTTTGCTATTTAATTGAAACAACTGCAGCTAGCAGTGACCACTTCCTTTATTCTGTTTAAAATCATTTAAAGAGATAAGGGTCTCAATATGCAGTAGAAAAGAATGGATATGAAATTCCTTCTTGTATATTTCTCCACAGTTCTACACCGACAGATCATATCACCTGGCTCAGATCAAATATCTGCTCATGCTGAGATGGAGGAGATTCTGCCGCCACACCAGCGTCATTGAGAAGCTTTATCCTCATTACAAGGTGACAACCTAAGTCTCAATTTGCCGGCACTTCAAAAATAGCACCTCAAGAGTCATTATGACAGGAGATTTTCTTCTGGTGGCTCATCCTCCTTACAGTTCATTTTCTGCTACTGCAGGAGTGTTAAGGGTGAAAATATGAGGAGGGCAGTGAGCCAATCTCACTCAATATTGGTGATTTAAGAAAAAGAAAAGAAGATCCTTCTATTATAATTGAATTGAAATAGTAAGGTTGCAGTCTCCGAATTAGTTTTCCAAAACCCAAACCCATAAATATTGAGTTTACTATCACATAAGACAAAGAAAAGCAGCAAATATTTACAAGTGAGATGCTGGAATTAGGGTTTTTTGACAAACACAGCAAAGGGAGGTTTTTCTTTTCTGTTCTTGCTTCTATGAATATGAAATCATTCTGGAATAACAAGAGCATTAATTGCAAAAAAATAAGCTTAAAGGAAATATGTAAACATACCAAAAGCACATGAAAAAGATTTTTTTAAGTAATTGTTTGCAGGAGAATGCCCTTCTCTTTCTTTCTCGTCTTGCTAAGAATGATTGAAGAGAAAAAAACAACCATAAAGGAACACTGATGGCTTCCTGATTAATGTTTGAAAAATTATAATATTTTATTGCCTTCACACAAATTTCCCAGCTGATCCATCTTCAGCACATCACATCCGACTTGTTGTCCCTCAGGATCAGGTGTCATGTTTGACGAGTGAGTACGAGGACGCCGTTCAGAGGGCTCGCAGACTGTCGGCGAGCAGAGAGAAGGTCCTGACCGGCCAAGGAAGCCCCGCCAACATGCTCACTCAGGACGATGTGGTCATTTATCTGCGGTGGCTGGTCTGCCATCTGCACTCTGTTCAGACCATTCACAACTTCCTCAGGGTAAAAATCCATCTGTTTCTGTTATCCAAAGCTTTTGATGTTTTATTTTACAATGTTGATTTCCTTGTTTGAATAAATTGTCATGTACAAATGATATAACTAACCAAGTTAAAAAAATACTTATTTAACAGGTGCTGCACTACATACCAGCTTGTGAAAGAAAAGATAAAGAACCACAACCAAAGGTTCATGAGGAAACTTCTCATGTTGACGGTGAGAGTCAAACCAGCAGTGTCCTTCTAATTTACACAGAGACTAGATTCAATTCCACTGTCATCAAATATATAACAATATTTAACAGTCACAACATACTGAACTTGGGTAGGATGCTCCAGCGGCGTGGAGCATAAAAGCTAAAGTCAGTTTCACCAATTTTCGTGGAGATAGATGGATAACCAGACGGCCTGTTCCAGATGACCTGAAGGGTCTAGCCGGTTCATAGCACAGGGGAGCCAGACCATGTAGGGCCTTAAAGGGATAGTTTGGGTGTTTTGAAGTGGGGTTGTATGAGGTACTTATCCAAAGTTGGTGTATTACCTACAGTAGACGGCGGTCGGCACGCCCTCAGCTTGGAGAAACAGACAGAAGGTACTGCACAGAAGCAAACAATGTACAGCTGTGGACGGGGCCGGCAGCAAAACATATTTTAGATACTTAAAAGAAAGACCCACCTAAAAAAAATCTGTTTAAATATACGCTATATTTAGAATATTTCCGTTGGTTTTAACAGGTATATCAGGACTGGCTGGTAACGTTCCCCTGCACACTGTTAACCTGGAGGAGTTTCTACCTGAGCTGCAGTCTTTGATCGCTCATTTCCACCTGTCCTATGACACTCGTAAACTCAGGACCACTGCAGACGAGATGGAGTTATTCAGCATGGTAATGTTCTCCAATGCAATGGACAACTGATACAACAATATTTATGAAAGGGCATCATTTAAGATATAATGTTGGTTATCAGCAACATGTCAATCTGAATCTGTCTCACCAGGTGTGGAGGGAGTTCAGAACGATTTTCAGACAACAAGAGGAAATGAAAACGTTTCCTCAGTACGACGGTTCAGAGGTCAAAGAGAGCCAGTGGGGGAGGAAGAGTGCGAGGCTGGCTCTTGGGAAAGAGGCCAACTGGATCCCCTTCATTCAGGTGAGAGTAAAAAAATTAAATAGTGATAATAATCTCTCAGTTTTTCTGGGCAGCCAGATGGTTTGGGGTTCGTCAGGGAGTAACAGAGTTTAAACTTTTTAATCCAACCCCCTTTCGAGTACTTTCTCCGTCAATCTTTATGTGTTTCAGGTTGTAAAAATATTACTTTGTGTGTGTGTTTTTATGCATTTAAGGAAAGTAGATGCTGACTGTTTGGATTCTGTCCTGTAGGTGAAACCCAAACCAGATCCGTGGCAGCAGAAGCTCGTCACAAAGCTGAAGGAAAAGAAATCTATTGATGAGCTGCTGAAGATGCACAGCAGATTTCTTCAGGTAACAGCGACATCAGCTCTGAATCAATGTCTCTATATAATTACACATACAGTTATCATGTATATAGTAGATTATCAAGAGCCTGTACAGTCATTTTTTAGTCCTTTTTATCTCTAGAAATACTAGATATCTAGATCACTTGGTGCCCCACATGTTTTCTATAACACATACAACCTACATTTGTATCATGAAGTTTAACTTGTGTATCAGGAGTTGAGTTGTCTTTTCTGTGCTTCTCATCAGGTCCCTGATCTGCTCCATGTGGCTGCGGCTATTAAAGAACACGCCGCTCATGTTGCTGACTTACAATCAGCTCCGACCTCATCGGTCTCACAAAGCACTAAGACAAAACGACAAAAGATCTCCGAGATCTGGACGAGTATTTACAGCGCTGCCTCTCTCACCCAGGCATGTATCATCCACTTTTCTGCTTAAAGAGATGGGGAAAAAGCCCTCTCTTGGAAGACATTTTAATTTTTTTTATTTAAATTAAAAATTTTTAAAAGCAACATTTTTCTTTTTAGGAAACACATGATCAGTCGACCAGATCTAGAGGCAGAGTAAGCTACGATAAGCAGAGTTTAAAGAGTCAAACCTCAAGCGCAACAATTGAAAGGTGTGTATTACTTGAGCAGAGAACATTGCTACGTTATGAGTTTGTTTGATAATTAATTTATTGTTTTTAATCACTAAAAATACTAAAAAAATGTGAAGCTCATCATTCTATCTTTCTAATTGTTTTGGGTTAGTTTCTAGGTCTTTATTTGACCTCTTGATAAATTCATGAAAGTCCTGACATCAGCTACTTTTCACTCACCTTGGATGCAAAAATCACAGGAATATTCAGATTTCTTGTGCCTTTGTTCCCCCTTTTAAAACACAGCTGCTCCTTCGAGGACAGCCTGCAGCTCCTGGGTCTGGATGATAGTTTAGAGGAAGCAACCTCAGATCCCATCGTAACCAGAGGAGCTTACCTGTCTCTGATTCACCTGCGTCATCTCAAACTCAGACAGCTCCAGGTGAGGCAAACGGCATCACGTTATGATGTAGCTTAGATGTTACTGGATGTTATAGGTACGTTTATCTTAACTTCCCCCGTCCACAGCGTATCTCTCTTGGGTTGTTGAACTACCTGCGCTCCGTGGAGAGGACTTTGACCTTTGACCTGGCAGGTCTGCAGCTGGAGGAAGGAGAGCTGTGCAGCACAGCGGAGGAAACAGGCTGGATGAACGCAGCCAGAGGAGGAAGAGGGGAGGCAGGAGGTCTCGGCTCGCACCAGTACAGCCACAACACTCCTGTTGACTGTAAGGTAAGAACATGTGAAAGTATACAGCAGCTGATAACTGAAAACGTGTTTGACTGGTAAATCTATCTACTATGCATTTATGGAAACAGCAATACAATTTAACAGTTTCCAGCTTCTTAGTTTCAACCTCCAAAGCTTCTCTAAAAAGTGCAGAAATGGTCATCTGTTTATGATCTTTCCTGTTTGCATGTATACAGTATGTGACTTCTTCTTATCACAGGTCCATTGCTCAGAGTTCATGGAGTTTGCAGAGGTGGAGAACCTTCATGATTTCTACAGCGCAGAGGAGCGGTTTGTCCACACTCAAGACCAGAAGGGGTTTTACATTGTGTACGACGCTGCTCTGAAGGACCTGGAGGAGCTGGAGGACGAGCTTCTTCTAGTCGGCTCACGCTTCATCCAGAGAGACACGATTAAGAAAATGGGAAATGATGAGAGAGCCGCCACCTCGACAGCAGACATCCACACCCGGGCCGGGACAGATGTGGATCGTGTTGCAGTGCTGCTCGACTTGTGGACATGTGAGACAGAGTTTTTGGAGAGCAAAGTTCAGGTACAGTGATTAAGATCAAGACTATGGACGTGTTCATTGGCTTTTCACATCTCTTTGTTGGCTGTCTTCTCATTTACTTAGTTGCTTCGTATGATCAGTCACTGAATGTACAGTATTTCTACACCTTTTAAAGCACTTTTAGTACATTTGATTGAATTTTATAGGACCAATTTTGAGATGAAATAATTTTAATGAATGAGTTTTGATGTTTTTCTTCATATTTCTCAACTGGAAATATGTATTTGTCTGTTAAATTTCTCATTTTTATGAGTCAGGTTCATAGATCAACAAGCTGTTTTGGTTTGTCCTCGTTCTCCAGCTCTTGAACTGTTACTTCGAGGCCTACCAGCACGCAGCAGGGACTGAGGAGAGGTTTGCATTGGCTGAAGTCATTACTGATATCATGCACAGTAGACCACAACTGGACCTGAACCAGGATTACTTTGTTCAGACCTACAGAGCTGAGATCAGCTGCCTGCGAAGCCACCAGCAGCTAATCAGAGACATTTTGGACACTCAGGTGAAAACGCAAAGTCTGTAAAGGATTATGTTAATATGTGAATATGCAGAATACAAACGTATTGAATTAGAAATGCAACAGTTAGTAAATTGAACGAAATTTAATCAGCAACTATTTTGATAATCAATTAATAGCTTCAGTCAAATATTTGCTGGTTCCAGCTTCTCAAATATTCTGATTTGCACATATCTTCGTCATACATTATCGTCAATGAAATCTTGTTTGGTTTTGAACTGTTAGTCAAACAATACAAGCAATTTAAAGATTTCATTTTGGACTCTGGGAAGTTGTGATGGACATTTTTCAAACCAATCTCAATGTGTAAATTTCTTCTTTGATACTAATACACCTTATTAAGTTTTGTCTTGCCTACTGGTGTCATCTTTAGCTTGCATGTTATGACAGATTGTGTTGTTCGTCTCATCAGATTGAAAAACAGCGGCAGTACCTCCAACGCATCTGGAGGGACGACCGCAAAGGCTCCGTTCATGACTTTGGCCTTCCACCAAAATACATTCCCAAACATCTGGTCTCACTTGGAGGCAGCAGGCAAGTAGATACAGAAGTCTAAATGTATTTGGTATCTTTCTTTATCTATATTTTGTTGTCTTAATACCTCCATGTTTCCCGTCTTGTGTTTGCAGCCCTGCACTGATGAACACATTCCTCCTGGAGGTTCATCCGTCTCTCTGTCTGGCTTCTGCAGTCTATCACAGCTTAGTTCAGGCTCACTCAGAGCTCTGTCAGCTGCACCGAGCCACGAGCATCACTGAGACGCTCGTGCTGCGACAGAAGCTCCTGCAGCAGGCCCTGCAGAGCTGGAACCACCTGGCTTCACCCGGAGCCTCCTACAGCTCTCAGATACAGAAGGATGTAGGTTCTTCTTTTTATTGAGAATCTATTTAAATAAATTTACAAACAATAATGAAGCAAATAACTTACTTTTCTCCTCTGTCAGTTGTTCTCAGATGTGTTTTTTGAGGACCCGATTTTGGTCCAGAAGGTTGGGCTGTCGTTAGTAAGATCTGCGGAGATGAAGGACATGACGCAGGGAAGAGAGAAACAGTTGTATGCTGTGGAAACTTTCTCCAAGCTGCTGGAGCTCGTCACCATCCGCCATCGTTTGCTGGAGTCAGCCTCAGAGACCGCACATCTGGCACAGTTAAGATAACACACTTACACCAGGGGAAAAGGGGACTTTCAAAGTGATACGCGCATTTGTTTTTACATTCTCAGTATAAAATTCTGAATAAAAATCTTATCTCGCTGCCAAGAGAGGCATCAATAATACTGAGATACAGACGAGCAACAACAGAGAGCACAAAATAAACCACAAATCAGAATTTGACAGAAATACGATTATAGAATCATAACTTTCTATAACAATCAGATAAAATATCATATCATAGAGGAGTAAAGAAACCATAAATATTCACATTTAAGAAGCTGGAAACAGAGAATTTCTTTTCTTAAAAAAATTACTCAAACCGACAACTAATCGATTCATCGTTGCAGCTCTAGTCCAGTTCAGTGTCACGTCAGACTGTAACATTCAGTAATTCTTCACAGGTTGTACAGAAACGTGGCGTCAGAGCTCGGCTTCGATGAGTTCCATCTTTATCTGAGGCCGGTTCAGTTTGAGGTCGCTGAGCAGAAAGACAAAGCCGAGCAGAGGCCTGTTTTTATCACAGCGATATTGGAAGATGACAGCTCTGTAGACAGGTAAATAACTACACTGTGGCTGATCATCCAGAAGCTGTACCTGCAACGTGTTCTTTACTAATATGAAGCAGATGTTAGGATGTGTCTTGCAGGCGGACATGCATGCCCTGCCTCTCCACATGTGCTCAATTATTTCTGCTTTTCTACAAGAGCAGTGAAGTATGTTTGAAAGGGAATTAAAGTGCGCTGTCTGCTGCAGGTTCACCCCGTCCCACCTGCCTCTGAGCATCCAGGAACTGGACGAGAACCAGACCGGGAGGTTTAGCTTCAGCTCAGAGGAGGCAGTTATTCATGTAAGTTCAGATCAAATGATGGAGTTTATTAGCCAATGAAGAAATCAAGCTATTATTGACCGAATGTATTCCTTTTCTTATCTCTTCACAGCTTATGAACAAACGGAGCATAGAAAACCTTGAGGTGACTCTGGCTTGTCAGGTTACACAGAAGAACGCTTTGATAAGTGCTGTGAAGCTGGTTTGTCTTTGTCACTGGGCAGAGAGTGTGACGTCTTCAGCTCAGGTTTGTATTTGTTCAGTGATGGGAAATAACTAAGTACATTTACCTAAGTACAAGTACTTCTAATTCACTACATTTCAGAGGGGAATATTGTACTTTTTACTCCACTACATTTATCTGACAGACAGTTACTCTTCAGATTAAGATTGAAGGGCAGCTTCCGTGCCGGTACTCCTGTCTGCTTCTCCAAACCGGGAGCATAACCCTCGTTTTTTATATTCTTTCCTGTCAACATTAATCATCACAGGACCCCTCAGATTCATCTTGTGACCCTGTGAGGGGGCCTGACCCCTAGGTTGGGAACCAATGGACTTTATACCAAACTGACTTTTCCTTGTAATGGAGTATTTTTACATTTATGTATTGCTACTTTTACTTAAGTAAAGGATCTGAATACTCCTTCCACCACTGGTATTGTTCACACATAAATAAACTGCTGTTCAAATATTTTAGTTTGTTTTCCAATTTATTCTCAGAGTGAAATCGCTCATCATTCTGATAAAGATGTGAAATTGGACTCCAAACCTGGAAGCAACACCAACAACCTGCAGGAAAAATCAAACTCTCCACCCTCCAAAGGCTCAGCAAGAACTCCCACCACTGACAAGGAGAGGTAATTGTCCCCACTTGAAGAACAAATTAATCTGGCGACGATTAACAGCGCTTTAGTGCTGGCTCTTTAATAAACAGTCTTGTTTGTTACTCCAGGCTGATGGAAGCTTTCGTGTCCATCCAGCTGGAAAAAGTGGGTCTGCGTGACGAGATGCTGAATTCATTTGTGAAGAAGAAACAGGCCGTGGGGGGTCTTATAAAAACCGCAGTGAGTTGCACACAGTCACTGAGCAGGATGATAAGTGATTGGCTGCCCGTGAAGTAAAATTAATTTCTCTCACACCGCAGGAGGAAGCAGCAAAGATCAAAAGGAGCCTCATAATCGACTTTCTCAAGAAGTATGTCCATGAAAATCATTCCTTTAGATACAAGACAGGACAGGTTTTTCTCTATAAGTCACTCTAGATAAGAGCATGTTGGAGGTAAATCTGTGTGTTTCTCCTCAGATTCAGCACACAGATATCTCAGTATTGTGTGAGAGCACAGATTGTGGCATATTACCACAGTCTAACCTTCCTTTTGGACGACATCCCCTCCATCCGTCAGTCCCACTTCATGATTGGAAAAGCAAACGAGCCTAAAGTCATTTTGGATTCAGGAGTTAACCTTTGCCCCGACCCCAGGTACAACCAGCTTGAATTTTATGTATCATTGATTTACAAAATAGAAGAATAACTGTGTACGTCTTTCTGTTTACGTACACTAACAATACATTTATGTTTTCAAGGTTTCTGAGAGACTTATCACACCTTTCTCTCCAAATAGGACCTTTCAGTGTCGGCCCCAGCAGTTGTTGTCTGCAGACGGTAAAACTCTCCTCAACTTGTGGTACATCCCCCACTTCTCTGAAGTGCTTCACGTGTTCAAAAATGTTTCGGTGAGATGCTTAAACTCATAGTTGAGACTATTAATACAGCAGCACAACACATGATGAATTTAGCTGCTTTCACTTTCACGCTTTTCTCAAGACCATGAATAAGTTTGAATGCAGAGATGTGTTTGTTTGTAGTATTTTAGTGCTTGCTTTTGTCCTCCTGGGTCACATGTTATAAACCACACAAATGTCTTTTATTTTCTTCTCAATAATTTGCTCTGAATTTAACAGGTGTGTGTCGCAGCTCTCCATCACACTCTGCAGATAGTTTCAGCTCTTCATGACATCATTTATTACCTGGTTAGTTTCTCCAGATTGGGAAACACAGAAAACTCTGGTAACTGCAGAAGAGGACAGGAAGCACCGGGTTCACTTGCAGCTGACTGGGGCGGCGCTGAAGGCATCGGTAGGTGGATCTTGTAAACAAAGCATCACATCTGCCCATTTGTAAATATTAGTACTAATAGTAAACATTTTTTTGCATATTCTTAATACTGGGACCCTTTGTGTTGTACAGGAGCAGAGCTGCTGGAGATCCAGCGTCAGGTCGACCGTCTGTCTGATCCCAGCAGCCCAGAGTCGGTCGGCCGTCTGCTGCAGCTGCGCAGGCAGGTCGTCCTCCTGCAGTTTGACACCGCTGTGAGACACCTCATCAGGTCAGTGAGGAGTATACACACTTCATCATGGAGTTGAGCCATGTTTCATCTCTCTCTCTGCCCTCACTGACTTTCTATCACACATTATTTAAAAGCACTTGTGAATAGGGCTGTCCTCGACCAAAGAAATTCTTAGTCGACTGACACTCATACGATTTTGACGAGAAATAGATTAGTTGATTTAATCGACAGATCTGTTAAACTGAGTTTCTCCACAAAGAATCACACAAAAGCACCACTTTAAATTTTGTGTTTACCAGAGATGTGCTCGTAAGTTTCTTGGAAATAAGTCATTCAGCATGAAAAAAGCATAAAAAATGATTAATTAACTAAAAAAATCTTAGGTGACTAAAACCAAAACGACTGATTAGTTGACTAATCGACTAAGAGAGACTTCTGCAATTGCTGATCCATTTTCATATTTTGCTTTCTTGTTGGTGGTTTGTTTTGTTATGCTAGCATGTCAACTGTCTCCCTTTGGCTGTGCTACTTATGGACTTTTGGAGCATTAATGGATTTGCGATTTTCCACAGTAATCATTCACAAAAAGATGTGTCTCTCTTCCAGGCCATAAAAAAAATTCAAAAGGAGTCCAAATTTAGCTTCATATCATCCCATTTCCTTCTTGCTCAGGGCAACCTAAAGTTTCCCAATTGAACTTTATACAAAACCTGGTAGTAACAAAGTAGTAATGAACATTATTATTAAATCGTTGGTTGATGTTTGGTCAGTTTTTAACACCTGATATTACATGGAATGTAATACTGTTTGGGTGCCCTGGTGGCTTAGGGGTTAAGGCGCAGACCATGAAACACAACTTCACATTTCTTGTCTTCTCTTTACTATTCTAATAAAGGACAAATATTAAATGGTCAGACTTTTCCCTTTCTGTCATGTTTCAGGGAGGTGTTCCTCTCCTCTGGTGATGTTGCTTCTTACCAGAGTGTGAGTGACAACATGGCGACCGCCCTCCCCCCGATGAGCGACAGTATCCAGACTAATGTGTTCAGTCTCACGCTGCCTGTGCCTCCACCTCTAGAGACTCGAGGCTGTCAGGTTAGTTTATAATATCATATCAGTATAAAGTATGAATACTACATGTCAAAATGAGGGGAAATCTATTTTATTATATTTGCCTCATGATGTTTCCTCTGCAGGCACAGAAGATGTTTCCATGGAGAAGTTTCATAGCCTGTCATGGATTGTTCCCTCTAGATGTTTGGGACGTCCCTCCCATCGAATACTGCATGCAGGTTAATATGTTTATTCTCTTAATAGTGTGACCTAAGGATGTCAATGTAAAGTTTCTTCATTGAGCTCATTGCTGTGACATTTGAGGAAAATATTCTGAGTCCCCAGATGATACCTAATGACATCCTTTACCACTATTATCAGGACAAAACATGTACAAAACAAATATTAAATTCTAGCACACAGATTGCTTTGAAATAAACACACAATCACTCTCCCTAGATGATGATGAAGAACGCTTACCATTAGCGAAACTTATGCCCCTCAGGACAAATTGCCAATGTTGTACACAAGATATCTCATTATCTAACAGAATGGTTGTTATGAAGCTCGCTGAGCACATTACCCTTTTTATATTTTATATATATATATATATATATATATATATATATATATCTTTTATATATTTTTGTGTTTTTCATTACGCTTTTGGGTTGTCATCCGTCTGTCCGTTCCATTCTTGTGAGCGCGATATCTCAGGAACACCTGGAGGGAATTTCTTCAAATTTGGCACAAACGTTCACTTGGACTTAAAGATGATGAACTGATCAGAATTTGGTGGTCAAAGGTCACTGTGACCTCAAAAACACGTTTTTGCGATAGCTCAATAATTTTAATTCTAATTATGACAATTTCACACAAATGTCTAACAGGATAAAATGATGAAGTGATGACATTTTGGACAGACATGGATGTAAGCTGGTTTTACCTTTACTTTGCTTTTTACCTTACTCTATTTTTGGATTCTCAAATTGATTTAACTTCAAATGTTATCTGAAACATTGAGCTGCATCTATTGGAAGGTGACTTAGAGAGATTAAAAACACCTCGTATTAATTGTATGTCTTTATGGAGAGATAAACAAACAAGGTCTACTAAAGATAATAATACAGATGAGTTGTGTTTGTCTGCAGCTGTGTCTGAGTGGTCTGAGTGATCGCAGCAGACTGCAGGCCAATGCAGCAATCCTTGGCGTGTCGCTGCTAATAGAGGACGTCCTGAACGGTGGAAGAGAGGCAGAGCCTGTTTGTCTCCATGGCAACAAGGATGACCTTCTGCACGATGGAGAGCCTGATGAAGTAAAATACTGTTTTATTAGTTGCAAATTCATGATTAGGCAGGCAAACGAGACAAGCTTTAATTATCTGTAAATGCAAACTGTAAATAATTACTTTAATGTATCTACAAGGCTGCTTATGGCTATAAACCCGCACAGTTATTATTATTGTAGGTCACATTATGTAACCATGTTTTGTCTTTGTTTTAGAAAGCTGTAGAAGAAACGAAGAAGACTTGTGTGACTGTTCCTCTTCAGGATCCAGTCAGAGTCCAGTCTGTGCTGAAAGGTTTCCTCCTGCTGACGAAGCAGCTTCAGGTGTTCAAGGAGAGCTGGGCTCGAAGACGTTTTGGTGCTGAAACGTTCAGGACGCCCAGTTTGTATCAGCAGTTTGTGAAACTCTACAGGTACTGTGAGAAGGATTTTATTTGATTCAGACAGCTGTATGTAGGTTTGCTTAGCCTTTGTTGATAAATATCAGAGCACTACCACCTGGTAAGAGGCTCCGGGGTAGACCCAGAACATGCTGGAGAGATTATATATCTCGTCTGGCCTGGGAACGCCTCGGGGTCCCCCAGGAAGAGCATGCAAAAGTTGCTGGGGAGAGAGATGTCTGGAATAACCTGCTCAACTTGTTGCCCCCGCGACCAGGCCTGGTACCCAAAACAGTAATTGTTTTAAATACACTATTTAATCCCATATTTAAATTTGTTGTACTTCTTTTACAGAGCTGAAATCTTTTACCCCAGTATGAGAGCTCTGGCTCAACAAATGGGTAAGGAGCGGGACTATGAGGTCTTAATATCTGGCAGCCAGTCTCTCCTGCCCCCCCCTGGAGCTTCAGAGGTTGATGTGAAAGCCTGGCAGGTACAGTACAACTACTTAACTACATAAAATATTCTCTTGTGTATTCTTAATAAAACCTCATGACCTTGTAAAATACACTGTCATCCACTCAGCTTCACAAACTGCTGGAGAGCACCGAGTGTGATATGATCAGAGCGGTGCAGAGGAAGATTAACAGAGAGTTGACGCTGGTGGTTTCAGAGCGAACTCGACAGGACACAGGCCTCCCTACAGGTATCCAAAAAACACTAAATCTACCTTTAAGCACTGCATTAATATAAAACAAAAAATAATAGAATTGGTGTTACAATAATGACTTTCTGTGTGTGGTCAGAGCTGTGGAAGAAAGCCCCACTGAAGTACAGTTTGTCCCCCGAGCGGCCGCAGATTGTGGAAACTTTCATCCAGCAGCTGATGGAGGGAGCTGAAGAGGCCAACGGACAGGTACACTGTAGGCCAAATGATGCACAATAACTACGCTATGTCTTACTGCAAATAACATGCTGCAACTGTATTCTCTTACATAGAATTTTTTTTATCTTTTATAAACTAAAGTACTTAAAAATGTCCTTATTTTTTCACAATTTCTTATCTTTACACCTCCAATATGGTAATGTAAACAAAGTATTTCTGATAAAAAATAATCTCTTGGATTCAATCTCTAATTACAGTTTTAGTGAGGTAACTAGAAATTGTACTCTGTATTCCTATACTCTTACATTTGCCTTCCAGTTTTGTTACGTTCACTGTACAGAAGTTTCTACACTGAGTAATAAGACTCCTGAGTGTTTCTTTCCTTCAGCTGACGGTCTCTCAGGATCACCTCCAGCAGTGTCTCACTCACCTCGGCTGTTCTCTGACGGAGCGAGAGCGTCGCAGCTTTCTGCTTTACTCGCAGTTTTATGAACAAATCCTGCAGCAGCAGACTCAGCTCCTGTATCAGAGAGAACAGGTACATGTGGGGATTATCACCCCATCATACAACAAAATGTATTTTATTGTCTGCTTATGGAGACATAATTTATTTACATTTTTGCGTATGTGAAATAACTTTCATTAAATTGACGACTCACTGAATCATGACTGTATTATTCTGTAATAAGGTGTATGATTCTCTTCTATTTTTAACCTCAGGATTTAAAGAATCTTGAGGACTCTCAAACAAGCAACTCTCACAAAGAGGTAACTACTGTCATTACAAAATGTGGCTCATATCGTACTATCACAATAATGTGAGATAAAGTGACTTAAATCCTTAAATCTGAGGTTTATACTGAACTCTGGGGATTTGTGCTGAGCTGATTTGTGCTCACACATAAGCCACGATGGTAGCAGGGCTCAAGGAATGCAATGCTGGTCAGTTAGTGCAGAGGGAAATAAATAATAATAACTAGTGTCTGTATCTCACTAATTGATTACCTTGAAATATTGCACAGTATTTGGACAATGCCTTGTCATTATGAAAACATATTGAGTCTTACTGTAATTGGCATTTCCCCTCGTCTAACACTTCATGACAGAAAACCTTTAAAACTCGCTGTATCACCGAATTCCCGTCTGCCTCAGCTGTAACTTGAAATCAAGGCAAACAAGTGCCTTCCTAAAAATAAACAATGTTATTGTTCCACAGGTGGATGTCGTATGTCGTGGGATGATGTTGGAGATGTCAGCGCTGCAGGCAAGAGTTGCTCACCTGGAAGAAGAGAAGAGAACTGTGGAGGAGCAACTCGGTCTCAAATTCAAAGAACGCTACGACCCTTTGGTCCGACACCTCTTCTCTACCTGCATCCAGCTAAAGGTGAGGAATTTGATCTGTAACATTTTACCCAAAACAAAAGTGTAATATCTGCAGCAATGAAGGACATATCATATCATCTCTGAGTGTTGCTGGTTTTACAGTGCATGTGGCTCAATTAGTTAAAACTCATTCTATTAAAAGTATTTTTTTACATTGTAAATACTGTAATCCATACTTTTTAAAAACGTTCCTACATGTAGGACTATGTTTTAAAACGGTGACGTTCTAAAAGTAAATTTGCTGTATTAAATATCAGCTGTTTGTGGCTGCATTTGTCCAATTCCCAGGTTTCATCTTAATTTTAATCTGATTCATTCCTTGAGCTGGATAAAAGTTGTATTTGTCCTCATTGTATCTCAGGCCCAGCTTGACGAGTACCACCATCAGATGGAGCAGGATGTGAGTGAGATGGTGAGCAGAATAAGACAGGAGGGAGTGGACCGGATCATCAAACTCAAGAAGAAGTACGGCTGCACCAAAGACAATGATGGACTCCCACAGTTAAAGGTACCGTAAGACAGACAGTGCAAGAATCTGGACTTACAAAAGGAAACGGGGGTTTGGCTTTGCATGTATAATGTACAGTAGCTTATCAATTTTGTTGAGGAAAACAAAAATACAGCATTTTTCATGCAAGAATTGAATGTTTACGTTCATTGATTGAATTTATTTGATGATTAAAAATACAGAATAACTCCCTAGGTAGCTTATGTGTTAAAACTGTCAACCTTTTCCCCTTGAAACGTGTTCAAAACAATTTTAAAATTCCTGCTCATGACCATTTTAAACACACCAGTGTGCCTTACCTGTCTTGTTAGAAAGAAGACGTCCATGAGTTGAGCCTGGAGAACAGCCGGCTGACTGCTCTGCTCTGTAAACAGAAGGCTCTGAGCTGCTGGAGGCAGGCGGTCGACCAGGAGAAACTCCACCGACAGCTGCTTCAAACTCAGCAGGTCAGCAGGAATATTCAATACTCACAAATCAAATTCATCCCCCCGCAGGAGGACAACAGTGTGTTGAGTTAAAGAGAACTCCAGGAATCAAAAGCTTGTGTTTGCTGCCTGTGTTGTGTCCTTTCAGTACACACTCTTAACAAGTTAATTTTGACTCATTTTATTGTTGTAATATCTGATGATGTCAAAAGCATAATTGAATACATATAGTAATATAGTTAAATAAGCTTAATTGATTAACGTAAGCTTCAGGTTTCCCCTTAACCTTTGCAATCAGTTGAGAAAGTAAATTCATTTTCCTCTCATTTATCTTTTACTGGATATTTTCTATTTTCAACTTTGTTCAGTTGTACCACACTTAGGTCAATTATGTAATTCACATTTTATGCCTCAATTTTTTTTATTTTCATTGTTGCTTATATGTCATATGCATACTATACAATTAATCTTTCATGATATTTTTAAGGGATGCTACACTATGACTTGATTTTTCTTTTTTTACTTGGCATATTATACTATGATTTTTTTAAATGACATTTTTATGACATAATATACTACAACTTTTGACATTTTTTATGGTATACTCTGACTGTTTTTTTTCTTATTTATTTAATTAACTGATTGGAAGTGAATGAAAATAAAATATCTTATTTTTCTTAAAATACATCATATTTTTTATATATTTATTTATGCATTAAATTATACTTTTGACTCATCAGATGGCTTCTTTGCAATATTTGTCACTCCATACTCCCCCCTTCTGAATTTATAATTTTTTTTAAACATCTTTATTTCATTGTGTCTGAACTTTTTGTGTTTATCCTACTGCCATATATTTAACATAAAACTTTTTCAACATTTTTCATTCTGTCCAGAGGGAGGTTAGCTGTCGCAGCGAGGCCCTCAGAGTGAAGATGACATCAGAGGAGGAGGTGGTAATCCTGCAGGAGGAGCTGCAGGTCGTGAGGACGGTGTTGATCCGCTGTCAGGCCGAGTGCAGCAGCACCAAGAAGCTGCTCAGTAGGAAGGTACGTAAAGTCTCATTCACACCTCACTGCTGCTCAAACATGAACATCAACTGTAGAGCAAAACCTACACACAGATTTCTAGAATCTAAGTTTAAAAAATGTAGGTAAAACAACAATTCATTGAAAACCACAATGTTTCTTACAACTGAATTATCTACTTATTCACTATTCATTAAGCTTATTGTGGAGGAAAGTATGTGTCTTCAAATGATTCTGACTTTAAAGGTACTATATCTCTCTCTCTCTTACGTCTTGACGGAGTTTTTCATTTAACATTAACAGAAAATAATCACATTTAATAATCATTGAATCATCAAAATTGTTTGTAACAGCTGTAGTAAGCCTAAATAACAAAGTCTAATTGTAAATGACAGTAGATTTGCTGTATATGAAAGATTTTAGTACTGTAGGTAACTACCACATTATGGTGTGAGGTCTTCATCTGGGTTCCCTCTCATTAAACATTTTTCTCCTATAGATTCGTATAGAACTCTACAGTGAAATGAGCAAAGACATTTTAAATTGTCAAACGCTGAGAGGCAAAGAAACTATGAAGCTTGGATGTTTTTTAACTAAATACCCACTGATACACAGACTGAGGAGCTCCAGGTGGTCAGGCATCAGTCTGCACGGGAGGCCCGCAGCAGGCAGGAGCTGGACAGCTATCGAGTGCAGAGCCTGGAACAAATGCGAGCCGACATGGAAGACCGTGAGACACAGCTCAGGGGGCTCAGCGAGCAGCTGGACAGAGGCAGCAGGATGAACCAGTTACACCGACAACGCAGTGCCAAAGAGATCAGACAGGTCTGTAAATTATCTTCATTTGACCAATGTGTGTGTGTTGGTGCACAGATAATTACAGACTGCACAGAGGAGTGTTTTTCTCGAAGTTGTCCTGTGAAAACCCTTGTACTGTAACTCTAAAACTGTTTCATGAGATCAACAAAAAAAAGGCCTTTGTCACCTTGGTGACGATGCACTTTTCAGATAATCCAATGGGTTTTTATTGGTTTGTTCATCTTAAGAAGTAAGAGAATTTCTCAACGCAGTTTATCTGAAACATTTTTCGATCACCAACATTTCCTCACTGAACAGCAATGATATGCAAAAAATGATAAAGAAAAAAAGAGACCTAAATACTGAAGAACCAAATTTTAATCAAAACACATGAAAAACAATCAATTACTTCAAACATTAAAACACAGAGGCAGAGAAGATGCTCTTTAGTTTGGCGCCTTGTGAAAAAAAAATTCCAAGACAGCCAAACAAAATTTTTCCGGACAAAAACTTTTATGACTTATTTAAATAATATTTAAATTGCCTTTAATGATTAAACAGAAATTTCCATTGCAAGTGAAAAAAAACTAAGACAAAGAGTTTACAGCGGATGTACGTAGGTACAGTGGTGCTATGAGTTTAATAGCTAACATGCTGATGTTTAGGTATAATGTTTACCATCTTAATTTATCTTGTTAACATGCTAATATTTGCAAATTAGCACTAAACACAAAGAAGCAGAAGCTGATGGAAATTGCAGGTATTTGGTCATAAACTAAAGTATTAGAGATATTTCAATTTTGACCTGATGATGACGCTAGATGAAAAGACAAGGGATCACCAAAGATATTACATATTCATCCTGAGGGGGGCATGAATGTCTGTACCAAATTTCAAGGCTATCCATCCAAAAGTTAATGAGACATTACTCTCAACAAACATTTCATTCTGGACCAAAGTGGTAAACAAACCAACTTGTCAAATAATAAAATGTATACCTCTAACTTCATGTTTTCTGTTGCACCTGTTGTTGTGTGGATCTAGGTGAGGGGCCAGCTACAACAGGAGCTCGGCCTCAAACAAGAAGCCTTCCAGCGAGTGGATATACTGCAGGACCAGGTGAACGACATGGAAGCAGCATTCTCCAGATGCACCTCTACAACAGGTACACATGAACTGAGATAGACTATATGATAGAGCCTCCTTGTGCCTCTCGATGCTAGCCAGTTTCTCAGATTAACTGTGTTTCATTAGAGTTATTCCAATTGCTTCAAATTATTTGACCTAACATTTCACTCCCAATTCTATCACAGGGCAAAGCAGGACTTATTACATGCTGTCAGTGAGCAGACTGAGCACTAGAAGTCCCTCAGCAGTTACTGTACTGACCACAATATTTTAGTCTTACTTTCATCTCAGAACGGTGAAGTGATAATCTGCAAAAAATCATCTCTTGTGAGATATACCTTGATTTGTAGCTGCTCATGCGGTTCAGGAGTCAAATTAAGACCATCATGCCATCCAGAAACTCATAACTTTTTGTGATGACATTTCAAATTCCATTATATATTGTATTTTCACCCTGCAGCGTGGAGCAGTAAAGCTCAGTTTCTGTTATTTGTCGGTCTCAGGTCTACGCAGGGCCAGTCAGCAGCAGCAGTCTGCCTTGCAGCTCAGCAGCCTCACAAACTACACCACACTTCAGGACTTTGTTACAGAGCCACGACACCAGAGAGCAGAAACAGCCAGGAGCCGCTCTTACACAAGAATGGACAGACGTAAAGCAGTGAGTGAACCTGAGAATCACAGTGTATTTTAAAAAATGTAACTAAATTTTGAACTCCTAAGTACTGTAGTTAAGTGTGGGGAAGAGGGCATGCTCAAAATATAAAAAAGTCATAGTATAGTATGTCATAAAAAAATGCAATAATAAAGTCATAGTATAGTAGGTTGAAAAAAAGTCATAGTATAGCATGTCTGGAAAAAAAAGAAAAAGTCAGTATAGCATATTGAAAAAGTTCATGAAAAAAAGTAGCTTGTGTCGAAAAAAAAGGCATAGTATAGTACGTAAAAGAAAAGTCATAGAATAGTATGTCGAAAAAAAGTCAGTGTAGTACGTTGAAAAAATGAAAAAAAGTCATAGTATGGTATGTTGAAAATTGAAAAAAAAATGATAGTATAGTATGTAAAAAAAAAGTCATAGTATAGTATGTTGAAAAAAAGAAAAGAAAGTCATAGTAGTATGTTGAAAAAAAATTATAGCATAGTATGTCGAAAAAAATGTATAGTATAGTATGTCGAAAAAAAAGTCATAGTATAGTATGTCGAAAAAAAAAGTCATAGTATAGTTTGTCGAAAAAAAAGTCATATTATAGTATGTTGAAAAAATTAAAAAGTCATAGTATGGTATGTTGAAAAAATTAAAAAAAAAATCATACTATAGTTTTTCGAAAAAATGAAAAGAAAGTCATAGTATAGTATGTTGAAAAAAAAGTCATAGTATAGTATGTTGAAAAAATTAAAAAAAAGTCATAGTATGGTATGTTGAAAAAATGAAAAAGTCATAGTATAGTATGTTGAAAAAAAAGTCATAGTATAGTACGTAGAAAAAATGAAAAAAAAGACAGTATAGTATGTCGAAAAAGTGAAAAAAAAGTAATAGTATGGTATGTTGAAAAAATGAAAAAAAAAGTCATAGTATAGTATGTCGAATAAAAAATCATAGTATAGTACGTCGAAAAAAAGTCATAGTATAGTTTGTAGAAAAAGTGAAAAAAAGTCATAGTATAGTTTGTAGAAAAAGTGAAAAAAAGTCATAGTATAGTTTTTTCGAAAAAATGAAAAAAAAGTCATAGTATAGCTTTTTTGAAAAAAAGAAAAAAAAGTCATAGTATAGTTTTTTCGAAAAAATGAAAAAAAAGTCATAGTATAGCTTTTTCGAAAAAAAGAAAAAAAAGTCATAGTATAGTTTTTTCGAAAAAATGAAAAAAAAGTCATAGTATAGCTTTTTCGAAAAAAAGAAAAAAAAGTCATAGTATAGTTTTTTCGAAAAAATGAAAAAAAGTCAGTATGGATTTTTCGAAAAAATGAAAAAAAAGTCATAGTATGGTTTTTTCGAAAAAATGAAAAAAAAGTCATAGTATAGTTTGTAAAAAAAGTGAAAAAAAGTCATAGTATGGTTTTCTCGAAAAAATTAAAAAAAGTCATAGTATAGTTTGTAAAAAAAGTGAAAAAAAAGTCAGTATAGTTTTTTCGAAAAAATAAAAAAAAGTCATATTATGGTTTTCTCAAAAAAATGAAAAAAAAGTCATAGTATAGTTTGTAGAAAAAGTGAAAAAAAGTCATAGTATGGTTTTTTCGAAAAAATGAAAAAAAAATGAATAGTATGGTTTTTTTCGAAAAAATGAAAAAAAAGTCATAGTATGTTTTTTTCGAAAAAATGAAAAAAAAAGTCATAGTATGGTTTTTTCGAAAAAATGAAAAAAAAGTCATAGTATGGTTTTTTCGAAAAAATGAAAAAAAAATTAATAGTATGGTTTTTTTCGAAAAAATTAAAAAAAGTCATAGTATGGTTTTCTCGAAAAAAAAGTCATAGTATAGTTTGTAGAAAAAGTGAAAAAAAGTCATAGTATAGTTTTTTCGAAAAAATGAAAAAAAAGTCATAGTATAGCTTTTTCGAAAAAAAGAAAAAAAAGTCATAGTATAGTTTTTTCGAAAAAATGAAAAAAAGTCAGTATGGATTTTTCGAAAAAATGAAAAAAAAGTCATAGTATGGTTTTTTCGAAAAAATGAAAAAAAAGTCATAGTATAGTTTGTAAAAAAAGTGAAAAAAAAGTCATAGTATAGTTTTTTCGAAAAAATAAAAAAAAGTCATAGTATGGTTTTCTCAAAAAAATGAAAAAAAAGTCATAGTATAGTTTGTAGAAAAAGTGAAAAAAAGTCATAGTATGGTTTTTTCGAAAAAATTAAAAAAAAATGAATAGTATGGTTTTTTTCGAAAAAATTAAAAAAAAGTCATAGTATGTTTTTTTTGAAAAAATGAAAAAAAAAGTCATAGTATAGTTTGTAGAAAAAGTGAAAAAAAAGTCATAGTATAGTTTTTTTTCGAAAAAAAGAAAAAAAAAGTCATAGTATAGTTTTTTCGAAAAAATGAAAAAAAAGTCATAGTATGGTTTTTTCGAAAAAATGAAAAAAAAGTCATAGTATGGTTTTTTCGAAAAAATGAAAAAAAAATTAATAGTATGGTTTTTTTCGAAAAAATTAAAAAAAGTCATAGTATGGTTTTCTCGAAAAAAAAGTCATAGTATAGTTTGTAGAAAAAGTGAAAAAAAGTCATAGTATAGTTTTTTCGAAAAAATGAAAAAAAGTCAGTATGGATTTTTCGAAAAAATGAAAAAAAAGTCATAGTATGGTTTTTTCGAAAAAAATGAAAAAAAAGTCATAGTATGGTTTTTTCGAAAAAATGAAAAAAAAGTCATAGTATAGTTTGTAAAAAAAGTGAAAAAAAGTCATAGTATAGTTTTTTCGAAAAAATAAAAAAAAGTCATAGTATGGTTTTCTCGAAAAAATTAAAAAAAGTCATAGTATAGTTTGTAAAAAAAGTGAAAAAAAAGTCATAGTATAGTTTTTTCGAAAAAATAAAAAAAAGTCATAGTATGGTTTTTTCGAAAAAATGAAAAAAAAATGAATAGTATGGTTTTTTTCGAAAAAATGAAAATAAAGTCATAGTATGTTTTTTTTGAAAAAATGAAAAAAAAAGTCATAGTATAGGTTGTAGAAAAAGTGAAAAAAAAGTCATAGTATAGTTTTTTTTCGAAAAAAAGAAAAAAACAGTCATAGTATAGTTTTTTCGAAAAAATGAAAAAAAAGTCATAGTATGGTTTTTTCGAAAAAATGAAAAAAAAGTCATAGTATGGTTTTTTCGAAAAAATGAAAAAAAAATTAATAGTATGGTTTTTTTCGAAAAAATTAAAAAAAGTCATAGTATGGTTTTCTCGAAAAAAAAGAAAAAAAGTCATAGTATAGTTTGTAGAAAAAGTGAAAAAAAAGTCATAGTATAGTTTTTTTCGAAAAAATGAAAAAAAGTCATAGTATGGTTTTTTCGAAAAAATGAAAAAAAAGTCAGTATGGTTTTTTCGAAAAAATGAAAAAAAAAGTCATAGTATGTTTTTTTTCGAAAAAATGAAAAAAAAGTCATAGTATGGTTTTTTCGAAAAAATGGAAAAAAAAGTCATAGTATAGTTTGTAAAAAAAATGAAAAAAAAGTCATAGTATGGTTTTTTTCGAAAAAATGAAAAAAAAGTCATAGTATGGTTTTTTCGAAAAAATGAAAAAAAAGTCATAGTATGGTTTTCTCGAAAAAATTAAAAAAAGTCATAGTATAGTTTATAAAAAAAGTGAAAAAAAAGTCATAGTATAGTTTTTTCGAAAAAATAAAAAAAAGTCATAGTATGGTTTTCTCAAAAAAATTAAAAAAAGTGAAAAAAAATGAAAAAAAAGTCATAGTATGGTTTTTTCGAAAAAATTAAAAAAAAATTAATATTTTTTTTTTTTTACGAAAAAATTAAAAAAAGTATAGTATGGTTTTCTCGAAAAAAAAAGAAAAAAAGTCATAGTATAGTTTGTAGAAAAAGTGAAAAAAAAGTCATAGTATAGTTTTTTTCGAAAAAATGAAAAAAAGTCATAGTATGGTTTTTTCGAAAAAATGAAAAAAAAGTCAGTATGGTTTTTTCAAAAAAATGAAAAAAAAAGTCATAGTATGTTTTTTGTAAAAAAAGTGAAAAAAAAGTCATAGTATAGTTTTTTCGAAAAAATGAAAAAAAGTCATAGTATGGTTTTCTCAAAAAAATGAAAAAAAAGTCATAGTATAGTTTGTAGAAAAAGTGAAAAAAAAGTCATAGTATGGTTTTTTCGAAAAAATAAAAAAAAGTCATAGTATGGTTTTCTCAAAAAAATTAAAAAAAGTGAAAAAAAGTGAAAAAAAAGTCAGTATGGTTTTTTCGAAAAAATGAAAAAAAAATGAATAGTATGGTTTTTTTTGAAAAAATGAAAAAAAAGTCATAGTATGTTTTTTTTGAAAAAATGAAAAAAAAAGTCATAGTATAGGTTGTAGAAAAAGTGAAAAAAAAGTCATAGTATAGTTTTTTTTCGAAAAAAAGAAAAAAAAGTCATAGTATAGTTTTTTCGAAAAAATGAAAAAAAAGTCATAGTATGGTTTTTTCGAAAAAATGAAAAAAAAGTCATAGTATGGTTTTTTCGAAAAAATGAAAAAAAAATTAATAGTATGGTTTTTTTCGAAAAAATGAAAAAAAGTCATAGTATGGTTTTCTCGAAAAAAAAGAAAAAAAGTCATAGTATAGTTTGTAGAAAAAGTGAAAAAAAAGTCATAGTATAGTTTTTTTCGAAAAAATGAAAAAAAGTCATAGTATGGTTTTTTCGAAAAAATGAAAAAAAAGTCAGTATGGTTTTTTCGAAAAAATGAAAAAAAAAGTCATAGTATGTTTTTTTCGAAAAAATGAAAAAAAAGTCATAGTATGGTTTTTTCGAAAAAATGAAAAAAAAGTCATAGTATGGTTTTCTCGAAAAAATTAAAAAAAGTCATAGTATAGTTTGTAAAAAAAGTGAAAAAAAAGTCATAGTATAGTTTT
Organism: Sebastes umbrosus; assembly: GCF_015220745.1. Classification (NCBI taxonomy): domain Eukaryota; kingdom Metazoa; phylum Chordata; class Actinopteri; order Perciformes; family Sebastidae; genus Sebastes; species Sebastes umbrosus. The sequence continues at coordinate 25,080,265 of NC_051284.1, read as the reverse complement.
TTTCGAAAAAATAAAAAAAAGTCATTGTATGGTTTTCTCAAAAAAATTAAAAAAAGTGAAAAAAAGTGAAAAAAAAGTCATAGTATGGTTTTTTCGAAAAAATGAAAAAAAATGAATAGTATGGTTTTTTTCGAAAAAATGAAAAAAAAGTCATAGTATGTTTTTTTTGAAAAAATGAAAAAAAAAGTCATAGTATAGGTTGTAGAAAAAGTGAAAAAAAAGTCATAGTATAGTTTTTTTTCGAAAAAAAGAAAAAAAAAGTCATAGTATAGTTTTTTCGAAAAAATGAAAAAAAAGTCATAGTATGGTTTGTAAAAAAAGTGAAAAAAAGTCATAGTATGGTTTTCTCGAAAAAATTAAAAAAAGTCATAGTATAGTTTGTAAAAAAAATGAAAAAAAAGTCATAGTATGTTTTTTTCGAAAAAATGAAAAAAAAGTCATAGTATGGTTTTTTCGAAAAAATGAAAAAAAAGTCATAGTATGGTTTTCTCGAAAAAATTAAAAAAAGTCATAGTATAGTTTGTAAAAAAAAGTGAAAAAAAAGTCATAGTATAGTTTTTTCGAAAAAATGAAAAAAAAGTCATAGTATGGTTTTTTCGAAAAAATGAAAAAAAAGTCATAGTATGGTTTTTTCGAAAAAATGAAAAAAAGTCATAGTATGGTTTTTTCGAAAAAATGAAAAAAAAGTCAGTATGTTTTTTTCGAAAAAATGAAAAAAAAGTCATAGTATGGTTTTTTCGAAAAAATGAAAAAAAAGTCATAGTATAGTTTGTAAAAAAAATGAAAAAAAAGTCATAGTATGGTTTTTTCGAAAAAATGAAAAAAAGTCATAGTATGGTTTTTTTCGAAAAAATGAAAAAAAAGTCAGTATGGTTTTTTCGAAAAAATGAAAAAAAAAGTCATAGTATGTTTTTTTCGAAAAAATGAAAAAAAAGTCATAGTATGGTTTTTTCGAAAAAATGGAAAAAAAAGTCATAGTATAGTTTGTAAAAAAAATGAAAAAAAAGTCATAGTATGGTTTTTTCGAAAAAATGAAAAAAAAGTCATAGTATGGTTTTTTCGAAAAAATGAAAAAAAAGTCATAGTATGGTTTTCTCGAAAAAATTAAAAAAAGTCATAGTATAGTTTGTAAAAAAAGTGAAAAAAAAGTCATAGTATAGTTTTTTCGAAAAAATAAAAAAAAGTCATAGTATGGTTTTCTCAAAAAAAATTAAAAAAAGTGAAAAAAAATGAAAAAAAAGTCATAGTATGGTTTTTTCGAAAAAATTAAAAAAAAATTAATAGTGTGGTTTTTTTCGAAAAAATTAAAAAAAGTCATAGTATGGTTTTCTCGAAAAAAAAGAAAAAAAGTCATAGTATAGTTTGTAGAAAAAGTGAAAAAAAAGTCATAGTATAGTTTTTTTCGAAAAAATGAAAAAAAGTCATAGTATGGTTTTTTCGAAAAAATGAAAAAAAAGTCAGTATGGTTTTTTCAAAAAAATGAAAAAAAAAGTCATAGTATGTTTTTTGTAAAAAAAGTGAAAAAAAAGTCATAGTATAGTTTTTTCGAAAAAATGAAAAAAAGTCATAGTATGGTTTTCTCAAAAAAATGAAAAAAAAGTCATAGTATAGTTTGTAGAAAAAGTGAAAAAAAAGTCATAGTATGGTTTTTTCGAAAAAATAAAAAAAAGTCATAGTATGGTTTTCTCAAAAAAATTAAAAAAATTTGAAAAAAAGTGAAAAAAAAGTCAGTATGGTTTTTTCGAAAAAATGAAAAAAAATGAATAGTATGGTTTTTTTTGAAAAAATGAAAAAAAAGTCATAGTATGTTTTTTTTGAAAAAATGAAAAAAAAAGTCATAGTATAGGTTGTAGAAAAAGTGAAAAAAAAGTCATAGTATAGTTTTTTTTCGAAAAAAAGAAAAAAAAGTCATAGTATAGTTTTTTCGAAAAAATGAAAAAAAAGTCATAGTATGGTTTTTTCGAAAAAATGAAAAAAAAGTCATAGTATGGTTTTTTCGAAAAAATGAAAAAAAAATTAATAGTATGTTTTTTTTCGAAAAAATGAAAAAAAGTAATAGTATGGTTTTCTAGAAAAAAAAGAAAAAAAGTCATAGTATAGTTTGTAGAAAAAGTGAAAAAAAAGTCATAGTATAGTTTTTTTCGAAAAAATGAAAAAAAGTCATAGTATGGTTTTTTTCGAAAAAAATGAAAAAAAAGTCAGTATGGTTTTTTCGAAAAAATGAAAAAAAAAAGTCATAGTATGTTTTTTTTCGAAAAAATGAAAAAAAAGTCATAGTATGGTTTTTTCGAAAAAATGAAAAAAAAGTCATAGTATGGTTTTCTCGAAAAAATTAAAAAAAGTCATAGTATAGTTTGTAAAAAAAGTGAAAAAAAAGTCATAGTATAGTTTTTTCGAAAAAATAAAAAAAAGTCATTGTATGGTTTTCTCAAAAAAATTAAAAAAAGTGAAAAAAAGTGAAAAAAAAGTCATAGTATGGTTTTTTCGAAAAAATGAAAAAAAATGAATAGTATGGTTTTTTTCGAAAAAATGAAAAAAAAGTCATAGTATGTTTTTTTTTGAAAAAATGAAAAAAAAAGTCATAGTATAGGTTGTAGAAAAAGTGAAAAAAAGTCATAGTATAGTTTTTTTTCGAAAAAAAGAAAAAAAAAGTCATAGTATAGTTTTTTCGAAAAAATGAAAAAAAAGTCATAGTATGGTTTGTAAAAAAAGTGAAAAAAAGTCATAGTATGGTTTTCTCGAAAAAATTAAAAAAAGTCATAGTATAGTTTGTAAAAAAAATGAAAAAAAAGTCATAGTATGGTTTTTTCGAAAAAATGAAAAAAAAGTCATAGTATGGTTTTTTCGAAAAAATGAAAAAAAAGTCATAGTATGGTTTTCTCGAAAAAATTAAAAAAAGTCATAGTATAGTTTGTAAAAAAAGTGAAAAAAAAGTCATAGTATAGTTTTTTCGAAAAAATGAAAAAAAAGTCATAGTATGGTTTTTTCGAAAAAATGAAAAAAAAGTCATAGTATGGTTTTTTCGAAAAAATGAAAAAAAGTCATAGTATGGTTTTTTCGAAAAAATGAAAAAAAAGTCAGTATGTTTTTTTCGAAAAAATGAAAAAAAAGTCATAGTATGGTTTTTTCGAAAAAATGAAAAAAAAGTCATAGTATAGTTTGTAAAAAAAATGAAAAAAAAGTCATAGTATGGTTTTTTTCGAAAAAATGAAAAAAAGTCATAGTATGGTTTTTTCGAAAAAATGAAAAAAAAGTCAGTATGGTTTTTTCGAAAAAATGAAAAAAAAAGTCATAGTATGTTTTTTTCGAAAAAATGAAAAAAAAGTCATAGTATGGTTTTTTCGAAAAAATGGAAAAAAAAGTCATAGTATAGTTTGTAAAAAAAATGAAAAAAAAGTCATAGTATGGTTTTTTCGAAAAAATGAAAAAAAAGTCATAGTATGGTTTTTTCGAAAAAATGAAAAAAAAGTCATAGTATGGTTTTCTCGAAAAAATTAAAAAAAGTCATAGTATAGTTTGTAAAAAAAGTGAAAAAAAAGTCATAGTTTTGTTTTTTTCGAAAAAATAAAAAAAAGTCATAGTATGGTTTTCTCAAAAAAATTAAAAAAAGTGAAAAAAAATGAAAAAAAAGTCATAGTATGGTTTTTTTCGAAAAAATTAAAAAAAAATTAATAGTGTGGTTTTTTTCGAAAAAATTAAAAAAAGTCATAGTATGGTTTTCTCGAAAAAAAAGAAAAAAAGTCATAGTATAGTTTGTAGAAAAAGTGAAAAAAAAGTCATAGTATAGTTTTTTTTCGAAAAAATGAAAAAAAGTCATAGTATGGTTTTTTCGAAAAAATGAAAAAAAAGTCAGTATGGTTTTTTCAAAAAAATGAAAAAAAAAGTCATAGTATGTTTTTTGTAAAAAAAGTGAAAAAAAAGTCATAGTATAGTTTTTTCGAAAAAATGAAAAAAAGTCATAGTATGGTTTTCTCAAAAAAATGAAAAAAAAGTCATAGTATAGTTTGTAGAAAAAGTGAAAAAAAAGTCATAGTATGGTTTTTTTCGAAAAAATAAAAAAAAGTCATAGTATGGTTTTCTCAAAAAAATTAAAAAAAGTGAAAAAAAGTGAAAAAAAAGTCAGTATGGTTTTTTCGAAAAAATGAAAAAAAATGAATAGTATGGTTTTTTTTGAAAAAATGAAAAAAAAAGTCATAGTATGTTTTTTTTGAAAAAATGAAAAAAAAAGTCATAGTATAGGTTGTAGAAAAAGTGAAAAAAAAGTCATAGTATAGTTTTTTTTCGAAAAAAATAAAAAAAAGTCATAGTATATTTTTTTCGAAAAAATGAAAAAAAAGTCATAGTATGGTTTTTTCGAAAAAATGAAAAAAAAGTCATAGTATGGTTTTTTCGAAAAAATGAAAAAAAAATTAATAGTATGGTTTTTTTCGAAAAAATGAAAAAAAGTCATAGTATGGTTTTCTCGAAAAAAAAGAAAAAAAGTCATAGTATAGTTTGTAGAAAAAGTGAAAAAAAAGTCATAGTATAGTTTTTTTCGAAAAAATGAAAAAAAGTCATAGTATGGTTTTTTCGAAAAAATGAAAAAAAAGTCAGTATGGTTTTTTCGAAAAAATTAAAAAAAAAGTCATAGTATGTTTTTTTCGAAAAAATGAAAAAAAAGTCATAGTATGGTTTTTTCGAAAAAATGAAAAAAAAGTCATAGTATGGTTTTCTCGAAAAAATTAAAAAAAGTCATAGTATAGTTTGTAAAAAAAGTGAAAAAAAAGTCATAGTATAGTTTTTTCGAAAAAATAAAAAAAAGTCATTGTATGGTTTTCTCAAAAAAATTAAAAAAAGTGAAAAAAAGTGAAAAAAAAGTCATAGTATGGTTTTTTTCGAAAAAATGAAAAAAAATGAATAGTATGGTTTTTTTCGAAAAAATGAAAAAAAAGTCATAGTATGTTTTTTTTGAAAAAATGAAAAAAAAAGTCATAGTATAGGTTGTAGAAAAAGTGAAAAAAAAGTCATAGTATAGTTTTTTTTCGAAAAAAAGAAAAAAAAAGTCATAGTATAGTTTTTTTCGAAAAAATGAAAAAAAAGTCATAGTATGGTTTGTAAAAAAAGTGAAAAAAAGTCATAGTATGGTTTTCTCGAAAAAATTAAAAAAAGTCATAGTATAGTTTGTAAAAAAAATGAAAAAAAAGTCATAGTATGGTTTTTTCGAAAAAATGAAAAAAAAGTCATAGTATGGTTTTTTCGAAAAAATGAAAAAAAAGTCATAGTATGGTTTTCTCGAAAAAATTAAAAAAAGTCATAGTATAGTTTGTAAAAAAAGTGAAAAAAAAGTCATAGTATAGTTTTTTCGAAAAAATGAAAAAAAAGTCATAGTATGGTTTTTTCGAAAAAATGAAAAAAAAGTCATAGTATGGTTTTTTCGAAAAAATGAAAAAAAAATTAATAGTATGTTTTTTTTCGAAAAAATGAAAAAAAGTCATAGTATGGTTTTCTCGAAAAAAAAGAAAAAAAGTCATAGTATAGTTTGTAGAAAAAGTGAAAAAAAAGTCATAGTATAGTTTTTTTCGAAAAAATGAAAAAAAGTCATAGTATGGTTTTTTCGAAAAAATGAAAAAAAAGTCAGTATGGTTTTTTCGAAAAAATGAAAAAAAAAGTCATAGTATGTTTTTTTCGAAAAAATGAAAAAAAAGTCATAGTATGGTTTTTTTCGAAAAAATTAAAAAAAAGTCATAGTATAGTTTGTAAAAAAAATGAAAAAAAAGTCATAGTATGGTTTTTTCGAAAAAATGAAAAAAAAGTCATAGTATGGTTTTTTCGAAAAAATGAAAAAAAAAGTCATAGTATGGTTTTCTCGAAAAAATTAAAAAAAGTCATAGTATAGTTTGTAAAAAAAGTGAAAAAAAAGTCATAGTATAGTTTTTTCGAAAAAATAAAAAAAAGTCATAGTATGGTTTTCTCAAAAAAATTAAAAAAAGTGAAAAAAAGTGAAAAAAAAGTCATAGTATGGTTTTTTCGAAAAAATGAAAAAAAATGAATAGTATGGTTTTTTTCGAAAAAATGAAAAAAAAGTCATAGTATGTTTTTTTTGAAAAAATGAAAAAAAAAGTCATAGTATAGTTTGTAGAAAAAGTGAAAAAAAAGTCGTAGTATAGTTTTTTTTCGAAAAAAAGAAAAAAAAGTCATAGTATAGTTTTTTCGAAAAAATGAAAAAAAAGTCATAATATGGTTTTTTCGAAAAAATTAAAAAAAAATTAATAGTGTGGTTTTTTTCGAAAAAATTAAAAAAAGTCATAGTATGGTTTTCTCGAAAAAAAAGAAAAAAAGTCATAGTATAGTTTGTAGAAAAAGTGAAAAAAAAGTCATAGTATAGTTTTTTTCGAAAAAATGAAAAAAAGTCATAGTATGGTTTTTTCGAAAAAATGAAAAAAAAGTCAGTATGGTTTTTTCGAAAAAATGAAAAAAAAAGTCATAGTATGTTTTTTGTAAAAAAAGTGAAAAAAAAGTCATAGTATAGTTTTTTCGAAAAAATGAAAAAAAGTCATAGTATGGTTTTCTCAAAAAAATGAAAAAAAAGTCATAGTATAGTTTGTAGAAAAAGTGAAAAAAAAGTCATAGTATGGTTTTTTCGAAAAAATGAAAAAAAAGTCATAGTATGTTTTTTTTTAAAAAATGAAAAAAAAAGTCATAGTATGTTTTTTTCGAAAAAATGAAAAAAAAGTCATAGTATAGTTTTTTCGAAAAAATGAAAAAAAAAGTCATAGTATAGTTTGTAGAAAAAGTGAAAAAAAAGTCATAGTATAGTTTTTTTTCGAAAAAAAGAAAAAAAAAGTCATAGTATAGTTTTTTCGAAAAAATGAAAAAAAAGTCATAGTATGGTTTTTTCGAAAAAATGAAAAAAAAGTCATAGTATGGTTTTTTCGAAAAAATGAAAAAAAAATTAATAGTATGGTTTTTTTCGAAAAAATTAAAAAAAGTCATAGTATGGTTTTCTTGAAAAAAAAGTCATAGTATAGTTTGTAGAAAAAGTGAAAAAAAGTCATAGTATAGTTTTTTCGAAAAAATGAAAAAAAAGTCATAGTATAGCTTTTTCGAAAAAAAGAAAAAAAAGTCATAGTATAGTTTTTTCGAAAAAATGAAAAAAAGTCAGTATGGATTTTTCGAAAAAATGAAAAAAAAGTCATAGTATGGTTTTTTCGAAAAAATGAAAAAAAAGTCATAGTATAGTTTGTAAAAAAAGTGAAAAAAAAGTCATAGTATGGTTTTCTCAAAAAAATGAAAAAAAAGTCATAGTATAGTTTGTAGAAAAAGTGAAAAAAAGTCATAGTATGGTTTTTTCGAAAAAATGAAAAAAAAAATGAATAGTATGGTTTTTTTCGAAAAAATGAAAAAAAAGTCATAGTATGTTTTTTTTGAAAAAATGAAAAAAAAAGTCATAGTATAGTTTGTAGAAAAAGTGAAAAAAAAGTCAGTATAGTTTTTTTTCGAAAAAAAGAAAAAAAAAGTCATAGTATAGTTTTTTCGAAAAAATGAAAAAAAAGTCAGTATGGTTTTTTCGAAAAAATGAAAAAAAAGTCATAGTATGGTTTTTTCGAAAAAATGAAAAAAAAGTCATAGTATAGCTTTTTCGAAAAAAAGAAAAAAAAGTCATAGTATAGTTTTTTCGAAAAAATGAAAAAAAGTCAGTATGGATTTTTCGAAAAAATGAAAAAAAAGTCATAGTATGGTTTTTTCGAAAAAATGAAAAAAAAGTCATAGTATAGTTTGTAAAAAAAGTGAAAAAAAAGTCATAGTATAGTTTTTTCGAAAAAATAAAAAAAAGTCATAGTATGGTTTTCTCAAAAAAATGAAAAAAAAGTCATAGTATAGTTTGTAGAAAAAGTGAAAAAAAGTCATAGTATGGTTTTTTCGAAAAAATGAAAAAAAAATGAATAGTATGGTTTTTTTCGAAAAAATGAAAAAAAAGTCATAGTATGTTTTTTTTGAAAAAATGAAAAAAAAAGTCATAGTATAGTTTGTAGAAAAAGTGAAAAAAAAGTCAGTATAGTTTTTTTTCGAAAAAAAGAAAAAAAAAGTCATAGTATAGTTTTTTCGAAAAAATGAAAAAAAAGTCAGTATGGTTTTTTCGAAAAAATGAAAAAAAAGTCATAGTATGGTTTTTTCGAAAAAATGAAAAAAAAATTAATAGTATGGTTTTTTTCGAAAAAATTAAAAAAAGTCATAGTATGGTTTTCTCGAAAAAAAAGTCATAGTATAGTTTGTAGAAAAAGTGAAAAAAAGTCATAGTATAGTTTTTTCGAAAAAATGAAAAAAAGTCAGTATGGATTTTTCGAAAAAATGAAAAAAAAGTCATAGTATGGTTTTTTCGAAAAAAATGAAAAAAAAGTCATAGTATGGTTTTTTCGAAAAAATGAAAAAAAAGTCATAGTATAGTTTGTAAAAAAAGTGAAAAAAAGTCATAGTATAGTTTTTTCGAAAAAATAAAAAAAGTCATAGTATGGTTTTCTCGAAAAAATTAAAAAAAGTCATAGTATAGTTTGTAAAAAAAGTGAAAAAAGTCATAGTATAGTTTTTTCGAAAAAATAAAAAAAAGTCATAGTATGGTTTTTTCGAAAAAATGAAAAAAAAATGAATAGTATGGTTTTTTTTCGAAAAAATGAAAAAAAAGTCATAGTATGTTTTTTTTGAAAAAATTAAAAAAAAAGTCATAGTATAGGTTGTAGAAAAAGTGAAAAAAAAGTCATAGTATAGTTTTTTTTCGAAAAAAAGAAAAAAAAAGTCATAGTATAGTTTTTTCGAAAAAATGAAAAAAAAGTCATAGTATGGTTTTTTCGAAAAAATGAAAAAAAAGTCATAGTATGGTTTTTTCGAAAAAATGAAAAAAAAATTAATAGTATGGTTTTTTTCGAAAAAATGAAAAGAAGTCATAGTATGGTTTTCTCGAAAAAAAAGAAAAAAAGTCATAGTATAGTTTGTAGAAAAAGTGAAAAAAAAGTCATAGTATAGTTTTTTTCGAAAAAATGAAAAAAAGTCATAGTATGGTTTTTTTCGAAAAAATGAAAAAAAAGTCAGTATGGTTTTTTCGAAAAAATGAAAAAAAAAGTCATAGTATGTTTTTTTCGAAAAAATGAAAAAAAAGTCATAGTATGGTTTTTTCGAAAAAATGAAAAAAAAGTCATAGTATGGTTTTTTCGAAAAAATGAAAAAAAAGTCATAGTATAGTTTGTAAAAAAAATGAAAAAAAAGTCATAGTATGGTTTTTTCGAAAAAATGAAAAAAAAGTCATAGTAGAGTTTTTTCGAAAAAATAAAAAAAAGTCAGTATGGTTTTCTCGAAAAAATTAAAAAAAAGTCATAGTATAGTTTGTAGAAAAGGTGAAAAAAGCCATAGTATAGTTTTTTCGAAAAAATGAAAAAAAGCCATAGTATAGCTTTTTCGAAAAAATAAAAAAACAAGTACACATCCCAAAATGTTAAACTTTTAAAAACATATAAACATCTACAATTTCACGACAACTGTGTAAGATCATGTGACATGATCCTAAACTCCAGAACGGCTCCAAAACAGATCTTGTTAAGATTTTGTCAACTACAGTTCCAAACATCAGGAATGAACTTTAAAGCTCAACAAATACTAATGATGATCAAAAATAGCTTGTGTGAAAATATACAACGCAAATTTGTTTCAATTTACTTGCAATTTTTAGGCTTTCGCGGGCATCATATGAAACTAGAAAACCTAAAGAATCTATTGGTACCAACCATGTCATACTAGCTTGTTGAGAAGGTTAAATAACGCTCCACACTTACCCTAAATTTTGGTGAGAAAAAAATTTCAAAGGTGGTCCATTGACCTCTGACCTCAAGATATGTGAATGAAAATGGATTCTATGGGTACCCACAAGTCTCCCCTTTAATGCCCACTTTATGACAATCACATGCAGTTTGGGGCAAGTCATAGTCAAGTCGACACAGACAGCTGTTGTTGATTTGATGCACATGACTTGAGCATATTTTTATGCTAAATGCAGTACCTGTGAGGTTTCTGGACAATATTTGTCATTGTTTTGTGTTCTTAATAAATATATACTGTACATATGTTTGCATAAAGCAGCATATTTGTCCACTCCCATGTTGATAAGAGTATTAAATACTTGACAAATCTCCCTTTGAGGTACATTTTGAACAGATCATTTTTGATTAATCGCTATTAAATAATTGAATTGATTGACAGCTCAACATAAAACGCTTGGATAAATCAGTCTTTGTTGTTCTTTCAGGATCCGTCTCGACTGCATGTCCGGACTGCTGAGACGTCGTTACCTGACCTTTGAGATACAGCCCCGGGTAGGAACACCAACTTTTTTAGCAGCTGTTTTTCTCTTCTAAATGTTGATACACTATTGAATCTCAGGAGTAACTGTGTGTGAACCGAGACATAATAATCATCATTTGTTGTTCAACAAGGCATTTTTATTATCCAGAACATCATGTAGCACCATTATACTCTATGAATCTGATCAAGAAATATTGATATTTATTTCTACAAATTGCATATATTTCGTTTTACTGCTGTGTATTGTTGGTCTTAGATTAATTAATGTACCGTAGCAGCGTTATCAGTCTGCATTTGGCCCCCACTCAGCTCTCCTGCGGCAGCCCGGTGGTGTACAGGTAGGAGACGGTCCCTGCCTGGATCTGAAACGTTTGTCCCTGGATGTGGTGGCTGGAGATCTGCTCACTGGTCTGGCTGATGGAGATGGGCTGGCTGCTCTGGCTGCTGATGTGAATGGCCTGCTGGCCGTGTTGCTCCCTGCTCACCTGCCCCTGCGACGTGTCCTGAGTGACAGCCAGCTGCTGGATCGGCTGGTGCATCACCTGCAGCTGCTGGACGGGTCGCTGTGCGATGTGAAGGGGCTGCGGTGGACCGTGGTGGGCCTGTAGGTGCTCCATCGCCTCTTTACTCAGAGTGATGACGTGCATCTGCTCAGGCTGGTGCGTCATCTGGCCTTCCAGCATACTGATAGTCTGAATGTGAGGGCTCTGGTCCACCACGCTGCCCTGAGTGACCAGCGCCACATTCTGCACGTTTCCTGCCGACTGGGTGAGGAGGGTGAGCCTGGAGTGGGCCGAGTCCGTCGTCTCCCCCTCTGCGGTGATGATGCTGATCTCCTGGTTCTGACCCGGCACAAAGTTAATGTTGTCCACGTCTCCCGTCACCACCAGCTGGATCTCCTGTTCAGAGCTGGAGGGCAGCTGGTACTGCTGCAGCTGCAGGATGTTACGCACCTCCTCTGGTGGTGCCGCTACCGCTGCATCTGATGAGGCGTCTGTTGTCGCAGCCATTTCCTTGTTGTGGGATTTGGTGTGTGTTTTCAGATTGTCCAGGCGGGTAAATGAGAGGCTGCAGGAGGAGCAGGTGAAGGGTTTCTTCCCTGAGTGAGAGGCGACATGTCGTCGTCTCGCGCTGGGGTCCGAGAAGGATTTGTTGCAGATGCCGCAGTCGTATGGCTTCTCTCCTCTGAAAAAAAGACATTTTGATCAGGTGTTTTGAATTGGGCTTGTATGTGGTACATAGTCATATTATCTACAGTAGATGACGGTCGGCACGACCCCAGTTTAGAGAAGCAGAACGGAGTTACTGCACGGAAGCAAAGCAATGTACTGCTGTGGACGGGGACGGCAGCAAAACGTATTTTAGCCACCTAAAAAAAATCAATATCAGTTTAAATGAATGATATATTCAGAATATTTTCACTGCTTTACCTTGCTGTCAGACAGCCCTTTCTGACGGGGAATAGAAGATATTGTATCCATCTATGCTCTCACCAAAGCCACCAGACTCCATTGAAAAAAACTGTAATTTTACCCGGCAGAACACTGAAGTTGCTGGTGTAGCGCTGCCTCGATCAGTTAATTTGTTTGTGTTATTGAGTAACTTTGGTGAATCTGAACTAACAAAAGTAACACAAACAACCTAACAGCTCAAGGCAGAGGTAGACCAGCAACTCCCGTGTTCTGCGAGGTAAAATTACAGTTTTTTTCAATGGAGTCTGGTGGCTTTGGCGAAAGCATGTTTCACCTTCAGTTCCCCTGTCTGACGGCAAGATACAGCAGTGAAAATATTCTAAATATAGTGTACACTTAAACTGATATTTCTTTTTGGTGGCTAAAATACATTTTGCTGCTGGCCCCGTCAACAGAAGTACATTGCTTTGCTTCCGTGCGTTAACTCCTGTCTGCTATTCCAAGCTTTGGGTAAAACACTGACTATGGATAAGTTCCTCATGAAAAAAAACTAACTATCCCTTTAATGCTCCTTTAATCAATATTTTATAATAAAAATAGATCATAGAAATATTTGTATGAAGGGGGTTGCTCATAAAGATTGACTGCTTTAATTACTTTTCAGTTGAATATTTACATAAAAAAAAACATCTGATAAGCTCATAAAATGCAACACATTGTTAAAGATTAAACTATTTTTATGTTTGTGACCTTTTACAAAAAAGTGTTGAGTTGTACCTCGTCACGTTTCAGATGTCTTTTGATACTTTAATTATATTTTTCTGATAATTCGTATTTTTACACTGTTGTATTGGTGCTTTTACTTAACAGATCTGAATACTTTGTCCTCCTATGTTGATCTTTGTTTAATCTATGAATCAATTAAAGCTGTTAAATGGAAACTTGTGTTGTATTTATTAACTCACCTGTGAATCCTGATGTGAGTCTGCAGCGTGCTCTTGGCTGTAAAACACTTCCCGCAAATCTCACAGGTGAAGGGCTTCTCACCTGTAAGGACATTAATAATGTCATTAAGTGCTTCCACATAATACAGATTCACAGTAATGTCAATAGCTTGTCTGACTTTACCTGTATGAGTCCTCAGGTGCTTCTTCAGCTGAGCCGTGTCCATAAACTTGTGTTGACAGTGAGCACATTCTGGTAATGATTTGCCTTTAATTAAGAAAAAAGAACAAGGAATACATTATCAATCATTTAGAGTGATTATATTAAAATGAACCTGCTGCTGTTGAAGTGATTCTCACCTGTATGAACTCTGTAATGGCTCTTAAGTTGCCTCCTCTGAGTGAAGGTCTTTCCACATTTATCACAGGTAAAGGATTTGTCTCCTAAGGATGCAGGTAAAGAGAAATAATTTATAGTAGAGAACAAGACACTATAGACTTGATTGATTAATGGGAATACTTTTTAACAATTTGATTTCTAAAAATGCAGTTTTCTGATTCAATGTATGACCAAATATAGTTCACTAATCTTTCCAGAATTTCATTTTGTAATCATCAGAAAATAATATACAGTACACAGTAACTTGATCAGATACCTTCATGGAGGTTCATGTGCTCTTGTAGAGCGTGTTTGGTGGAGAGCGCTTTGGAGCAGACGGTACAGACAAACGGCTTTTCTCCGGTGTGCATGCGCTGGTGAACCAGCAGCGTGTGCTTCTGGGTAAAGGCCTTTCCACAAACCAGGCACCGAAAGGGCTTCTCTCCTGCAGAAACAATGACAAAGGTCTAAGTGTGGTATCACCTACAGAGTAGCAACATTGAGGTTAATTTGATCAGTGTTGAGAGACAGATGCTCCAACTCCACACTTTTCCCTTTTCCTGATATAATCAAACATCTGTGATGTGATTAAATCTGTAACACATAAGTCCAAATAAATGTTTGCAGTTGGAAGCATCTTTCTTATGACCAGCTCTGGTTTATTTGGAAGTATGAAGTAAGTATGAAAATAAGACCAAATTTGTAATAGACCGAAATGATCCTTTAGGAGGGTGATCAGGGGTTCTCAAAGTTTTGATGAATAAGTGCATATTTAGGGAGCCAGCATATGATTGAGGGCAGCACAGGAAAAGTACACACACACTATTAATGACATATATATATATATATATGTATATATTATATGTATTATATATTTTATGACATAATATACTATGATGGGTTTTTTTTAAACTGTTTTTATGGCATACTATGACTTTTCATTTTTTTCAACATTCTCTCCTTACTGATTTTTTTTCGACATACTATACTTTGACTTTTTAATAAATTTTTCAACCTGCTATACTATGACTTTTTAAATAATTTTTTCGACCTACTGTACTATGAATTGTTTTTCGACATACTATATTATGACTGTTTTGAATATTTTTTTTCAACATACTATACTTTGACTTTTTAATTCATTTTTCGACCTACTATACTATGAATTTTTTTTCGACCTACTATACTATGACTTTTTAATTAATTATTTTGACATACTTTACTATGAATTTTTTTTCGACAATGCTATACTATGACTTAATTCATTTTTTCGACCTACTATACTATGAATTTCTTTTCGACATACTATGACTGTTTTAAATTATGTTTTACAACATACTATGAATTTTTATGACTATTTTGACATACTGTACTATGTCTTTTAGGATTTTTTTCAACATACTATACTATGATTTTTTTATGACTTTTTTCGACATATGACTTATTTATGACTTTTCTCGAGATACTATAACATGATTTTTTATGGCATACTATACTTTTGATGACATTTTATAGCATACTATACTGTGACTTTATTTTTATAACTTTTTTAATGACATTATGTTGTGACATATACTGTATATTATGACTTTTTTGTTTTACATTTTTATGACATACTTTACTAAGATTTTTTAAAAACTTTTCATGGCATACTATACTATGACTTTTTTATTTTTTTTTTTACTTTTTTATGACATTTTTTATGGAATACTATACTTTAGGACTTTTCCAATTCCTTTTTTTTTTTTTTTTTTTTTTTACTTTTTTACTGACTTTTTATGATATACTATACTATACTATGATTTAAAAAAAAAAAAAAAATGTTATGGCATACTATACTATGTTTTTATACTATGTTTTTATGGCATACCATACAATGACTTTTAAAAACTGTTTTATGACATACTGTACTATGACATTTTTTTACAACAAACTATACTATGACTTTTTTTTTTTTTTTTTTTACATTTTTATGGCATACTATACTATAACTTTTTTAAAATCATAACTCAAAAGGCAGCTTACCTGTATGAGTCCTCTGATGAATCTTTAAGAAGAGGTGGTTTTTGAACACTTTGCCACAGTCCTCACATCGGGCCTCAGTGTCGGGGTATTTCCTCTTCCTGCCTCTCTTCCCAGGCTCTTCACTACCTGCTGTGTCGCTGTCCACCCTGTAGCTCTTGTATTTCACCGGTGGCCTGATTTTGCGTTTGCTCTTCCTTGCGTTGGCTCCTGAGTTACATTCTGCATCGTCTTTAGTTTGTGACTCCATCACTACACAGTCCATATTTGCAGCCAGTCCCTCCTCTGAGCTCTCACAAGGAGCACTTCTCCCCTCCAGCTCTGTTACAAGCACATTCTTCTTTGGCCGTCCTCTTTTGCGTTTCGACCGATCCGGCACCTCTGCGATATCTGCCTTTACCTCCCCATCTCTAATCGCTGCAGTAGAGTGTGTGAGTTCTGTGAGCACCTTGACCAGGTCGCTGACCTCCATAAGACGAGCCGTGGCCAGAATCTGCTCTGTGGCGCTCTCCTCCACAGACACCTGGGCGCTGTAGATGAAATCCAGCACTGCTGCAAACATCTTAGCTGCCATACCATCCAGCCGGTAGGTCGACTGACTGACCCGATCTTCTGCCGTGAACATGAGGGAGAAGTACTCGCTGCTTGCTGCCAGCAGGGCTTTGTGCGCCTTGAAGTGCACGTCTTCCACAACAAGAGTGATGTCGCACAGGAGGTCCCTTTTCCTCAGCTTGTCAAATCTGCTCAGGATGCTCTGCTTATGTGAATCTGAATGAAGGTCAACGAGTGATGAGGTCCTGTCTGTTGCTTTCTGAGACATCTTCTCCTCAAATGATCACGCCTGTTCCTGCAGGGAATGAAAAGAAATTCTCTATTAAAACAAGTTTACAGTGCACAAGACTGAGAGAAACAAACAAACAGGTACAATACACTCTTTTTTTCTCCACAAGTGTGCATTTCAATTTACAACTTTTACTACCTAATTGACTACCTTTTTTCAAGATACTACACTATGACTTTTTTTATTACTTTTTTTTCGACATGCTATACTATGATTTTTTTAAACTTTTTTCGACATACTACACTATGACATTTTTATAATTTTTTTTGACATACTATAGTATGACTTATTTTTTCGACACTATACTATGACTTTTTTATGACATACTTACATTAAAAAAATTATATAAAATAAATAAAAAATAAATTATAAAAATAAATAAAAGGGAAAATTAAACAGAAGAGTAAATTATTACAAAGAAATAAATAAAGAAGCAAATTAAAACTGGAATATCAATTTGTAACATTTGATCTATTAATTAATGATCCATAGAAAGCAAGTGTAGTCTATGAAGGCAATGTCTTCAAATTGCCTTCCTGAACAGTCCAAAACACAAATTAATAATATCAAGTCAGAAAAGGAATTCACACATTTTTATTGAAAAGCTGGAAACAGTGTTTGGCTTTTGTTTAACTCACAGAAACATAAACGATTAAATGATTAGCGAAATTGTTTGCTGATCGATAAATTAAGCTTGCAACCATACTGTGTTATTTACATGACTATACCTTTCACTACATGGATTTTTATGAAATTTTATACAATGACTTTTTATTACTTTTTTTCAACATACTATACTATGATTTTTCTTTACTTTTTTCGGCATACTATACAACTACTTTTTATGACATTTTCTTAGATTTTGGACATACTATACTATGACTTTTTTATGACATACTTACATTAAAAAAATTATATAAAATAAATAAAAAATAAATAATAAAAAGAAATAAAAGGGAAAATTAAACAGCAGAGTAATATTATACTATGACTATTTATGACTTTTTTAATGAATTTTACCGACATGATATACTATGACTTTTTGATTTTTTTGGACATACTATACTATGACTTTTTTTGATTTTTTCGAAAAAACTATACTATGACTTTTTTTTCACTTTTTTTACAAACTACTATGACTTTTTTTCATTTTTTCGAAAAAACTATACTATGACTTTTTTTTCACTTTTTCTACAAACTATACTATGACTTTTTTTTCATTTTTTCGAAAAAACTATACTATGACTTTTTTTCATTTTTTCGAAAAAACTACTATGACTTTTTTTAATTTTTTCGAAAAAACTATACTATGACTTTTTTTTAATTTTTTCGAAAAAACTATACTATGACTTTTTTTCATTTTTTCGAAAAAACTATACTATGACTTTTTTTTAATTTTTTCGAAAAAACTATACTATGACTTTTTTTCATTTTTTCGAAAAAACTACTGACTTTTTTTCATTTTTTCGAAAAAACTATACTATGACTTTTTTTTCACTTTTTCTACAAACTATACTATGACTTTTTTTTAATTTTTTCGAAAAAACTATACTATGACTTTTTTTTAATTTTTTCGAAAAAACTATACTATGACTTTTTTTTCATTTTTTCGAAAAAACCATACTATGACTTTTTTTCATTTTTTCGAAAAAACTACTATGACTTTTTTTTCTTTTTTTCGACACACTATACTATGACTTTTTTATGACATACTTACATTAAAAAAATTATATAAAATAAATAAAAGGGAAAATTAAACAGAAGAGTAAATTATTACAAAGAAATAAATAAAGAAGCAAATTAAAACTGAACTATCAATATGTCACATTTGATCAATTAATTAATGATCCATAGAAAGCAAGTGTAGTCTATGAAGGCAATGTCTTCAAATTGCTTTTCTGAACAGTCCAAAACACAAATTAATAGTTTAAAAGTTAGAAAAGGAATTCACACATTTTTATTTAAAAGCTGGAAACAGTGTTTGGCTTTAGTTTAACTCAGAGAAATATATAAACGATTAAATGATTAGTGCAATTGTTTGCTGATCGATAAGTTAAGCTTGCAACCATACAACTGTGTTATTTACATGACTATACCTTTAACAACATGATGCATGGCTTTCAACAAAGTGTTTTGCACGGTCTACCACATTCATTCAAAGTTTACCTGCAGATGTTTGGTCTCATAACTCTGATAAACTCTGATAAACTCTGATAAACTCTGATAAACTCTGATAAACTCTGATAAACTCTGCAGCTCTGAGAGCAACCTGAAGGTTAGCAGCAAGCTAACTTCCATAGCTGCTAGCAAAGAAACAGGCCAAAAGCTAACAGAGATAGTAAAGTGAGCGGCTTAAATAACGTGTTAAGATAACAACGCTTCACTAATGTTTCTGTTTGTGACGAGATCCAACTATCTTTTAGCACACGAACAGCGTGGTAACTCATGTAGTAGTAGTGAGCTTTAAGGACCTTACCTTCTACTGTGTGTCAACAGTGAATGTGAATGAGTTATCGCGAGATGTGTGATTTCAGACGAGATTTTAGTCACAGTTGATATACTAGTGATGGGAATTCCGGCTCTTTTTAGTGAATCAGATCATTTGGCTCAGCTCACCAAGAAGAGCCGGCTCTTTCAGCTCCCAAACGGCTCTTCGTTTTTACCACTTCTGCCTTTTATAATTCAGCCAAATTTAGCGCTGTTTTGACCTATGATTAGTATGTGTGCACATATATCACTTAAATTATTCAATATAATTATACCCAACCTTATAATTTCCAGAATACCGTAATTTTACATGCTGCTTTGTTTCCAACTGTCACTCATCTTGTCTGCTATTCGCGCATGTTGCGACCTAGAAATATTTTATAATTTACGTTTTATTGACCTGGAATAGATGTTCTCTAAGAGGAATATACTCTAATCTCCCTTTACTGACACTACGCCACTATCTGATTTATGTCATTACCGAGAAGTCAGTTCAGAGTGATGTGATGTCATCAGTCAGCGCAATGTTATTATCGCGAGGTCATAGTTCTTCAGAGTGTTATGATGTCATCAGTCAGCGCAGTAGAGATGAGCGAACGTGCTTGTTGTTTACGTATGTGTGCGAGCAGTTCTGATTGCTTCGTGTAAAGATAACTTCAACAGAACTGGGAAGAATAAAAGTTGCCGAAAGGAGGACGGAGTCATGTTTCTTTAAGGGTGCAACACGCAACACACTCCTCTCTCTCTTTCTCTCCCTCCTGCTCTTTACCTGTAGACCGTCAGCGCGCCGCCCCTCCCCGCCCCTCCCTGCTTGATGGTATGATCCTTGTCTGTCATCACCTGATTGGTCGCACGGACGTCATTAACACAACATTCAGTCATAGTCAGTGCATGGAGTGCCCGTGGCGCGGAGAAGATCGTCCTATCATTCTGCCTTGAATTAATTAAAGAAAAAAAAAAAAAAACGTCTCTCGGACGGGAGCCGGCTCTTATCGTTCACTTAAAAGAACCGGCTCTTATCGTTCACTTAAAAGAGCCGGCTCTTTAAACTGACTCGTTCGTGACCGACACATCACTGAAGTTGATCTACACGGCATACGCAGTAAACTGGTGCAAATTGACACCTGTTTTATAGATCTACTGGTATGTTTACCTCGATCAACCGGCATGTAATGAGCTATATTCGTTCAGTACGTTAACACACAGCTAGTTATCTGTGCAAACGGAACATTTTTTGAACAGTGGAGTTTTGTTTATGTAAATAAAGGTTGTTATTGCTGAGGAGACTTTCTGCAGGACCTGCACGCCCTTTACAGTAAAGGCAGAAGAAAAACATATTTACTGACCTGTCTTCTGTGCAGGGGAAGCAGGAGATCCTGGTTACCATTACAGGCAGGTGGATTTGTGTTTCACATTGACTGCTTTTTTTTTATTTTAATGTAAGACACTTTGTGCACTGGTCCCAGTAGACCACTTACACACCACAGAACTGACAATAACCTGATATTTTCAGGTGGAATTTCATTCGTTCTTTCTCACTGTGCAATATCAGTTTCCACTTGTGCAATTTTGTTAATAGTCTGTTTATTGTCAATACTGTATATACTGCTCCTATTTTTATACTTCCTTCTATTTAAATGGTTCATTTTTTGTTATATTTTGTTTAGCTCTTTTTTACTGTGTTAGCTGATGCTTCTTGTTTTTTGCACTATCCCCTTTGCTGCTGTACACTGCAAATTTCCCCACTGTGGGACTAATAAAGGAATATCTTATCTTATCTCTTATCTTTGTGAGCTGCAATGTTCTCAAATAATAATCTTAAAAAATATCAGACCTTATTTATCCCAAAGGGAAATGTATGTGCCACAGTTGCAATACAAAACAGGAAGAATGCATAAGTAAAAGTCTTAATACCACACTGTGAAAACACTCCACTACAAGTCAAATACCTGCATTGAAAATCTTACTTAAGTAGAATTATGTAATTATTATCATCAAAATGTAGGCTACTTAGTAAAAGTGCTCATTCTGCAGTTAAATGACTATTACATCATGTTTTTAGATTAATCTTACTGCTGAATTAATGTGTGTGTTGCATTTTACTGCTGTAGATGTTTAAGGTTGTGCTTATTTTAAATCCTTTCTATACTGTTGGGTAGTTTAATTTACAGCATAATATAAGGTCATCATATGTTTGTTGTCAACTTTTCATGAGCTAAGAAAAATAGTCTACTATATAGTAGGAGAGTTTTCTCAACCCACAAAAGAGACACACCCTTCAGTTTGTCACAGCAATCAAAAATAAATGTCTCTGAATGGAAATACTCGAGTAAAGTACATTGTATTTGTACTTAAGTGCAATACTTGAGTAAATATACTTATTTACATTCCACCACTGGAATCTAAAACCAGTTGTTAGGAGTTGAGTCGTGATGATAAAAACTTGGATGTAGTTCACTTGAAACTGACTGCTGTCAGGCTGTCACTTTAAAATGATTTGTAGTATTTACATTCTTTATGCTACTGTAGAATAAAAGTACTGTATAGAGGGGAATATGGTACTTTTCACACCACTATTTTTATTTGACAGCTGAAGTTATTAGTGCAGATTAAGATATTATAAATGATCATTTTATAAAACATGATGCAACAGAATATTTTTTTTTAAATATGTAATAAGTGTTTCTTTACACATTCATGTATCAGGATGAAGAATTTAATATTGTAATATATACAAATATAAAGGCCATTCTGCTGCAAAATGAGCATAACTAAAGCACTGCTACTGTAAAATAAAAGGAAAAAGTACTGTAAAATATGGTACTTTTCACCCCTATGTTTATTTGTATATATATATTTATTTATTTCAGCTTAAGTTATTAATACAGATTAAGATATTACAAATTATCGTTTTATAAAATATGAAGCATTGGTACAAATTAAACTGTCCAAAAGAATATAAAAATTAGCTCCACCACCAGCTACAGCATTAAAATGTTTCTTTACAGGTTTAAGCATCAGTTAGAAGAATTTAATAATGTAATATATAATAATTCAAAGGCCATTCTGCTGCAAAATGAGAACTTTTACTTTGAATACTTTTTATTTTTACATTTTAAATGCTTGATTTTACTTGTGATAAAATATTTTTACATTTTTGTATGGCTAGTTCTACTTATGTGATATGAATATACAGTGAGGAAGAAGAGAAAATAATAATAAAAAAAATCCGGTAATGCTGTTTTTATGCTTGTTGAATAGAAACATCAACAAAATGACCCAATTTTACATCAAATAAAAGTCCACAAAACTTCAAACCGCACAAGATTAAAAAATGCTGGACCAATCTGCAGCACGGAAAGCCTCCAGTGGCTGTGTGGGGCCCAGTTTACCATGTGTGTTATGTAATGCCTTATTACAGTGAAGCAAGGCTTTGTGTTAATGATCTTTGGAGTGGACAATCCATTTAAGGTGGAGGCTAGTAGTTGTGGATTAACTTCCAGTTATAAAGGTTGTCTTGCAGCAATAAAGCAGCATTTGACACAGTTCTCTTCCTTCAGTTTACCTCCAGTTTGAGGCGCAGACCTGTCCAGGATGAAAGGTGTCCGGGTTGTGGTGGTGGGAGCGGGTGTGATCGGCTTCTCTACGGCTGTCTGCATCGCCGAGGCTCTTCCTCTTTGCTCCGTCACTCTGTTGGCTGATAAGTTCAGTCCAGACACCACCAGCGATGGAGCTGCTGGGATCCTGTTTGCTGCAAAGTTTCCAGGTATGCAATAATCTCTCTCAAATGTGCAATATTTTAAAATGTTATGCAGTCAAAAATCATTTGTTATGCATATACATTCACCATCTATATATAAGACTAAAGTATACTGCATGTGTACATATAAAGGGATATGTACACATGCAGTATACTTTAGTCTTGCATGTTGAACTGACAGCTTTTATTCTATTTCTTTATCAGATATTCCCTTGGAAAGGCAAAAACACTGGTTCAAGAACAGCTTTGATCACCTGCTGGCCATTACTCAATCCCAACACTCACCGGATGCTGGAGTCATGCTGAGCTCTGGGTAACTATTGTTCTATAGCTCTATAAAAAGTAGATGATACTCACTATTAAAGTAGATCTCTTTGCAGCCAGTGATTTTTGTTTGATTCTCTTTCAGCTGGCAGATTTTCAAGGACGTTCCAGCCGATAAGACGCCCTTCTGGTCAGAGTTGGTGATCGGATTTCGATTTATGACTGATGGTGAATTGAAAAGGTTTCCTGATTACAAGTTTGGCCATGCGTTCACCACCATAAAATGTGAATGTTCCAGCTACCTGCCGTGGCTCGAGAAGAGGTTTGTCCTCTGTTAGATCATTATTATTTTTCCTCAAAGTTTTAACTTCCAACAAACTCAAAACATTTACAGGTAATTGCAGTTCAATTTATGTTTTGACTCTTTATAACAGCATAAACTCTTGTTTTGTAAAGGTTCAGAAAAGCCGGAGGTCAAGTGGAGCAGAGGAAGGTCAACAGTCTCCAGGAACTAAGCAACAGCTATGATATCATCGTCAACTGCTCTGGTCTGGGCTCCAAAACACTGGTGGGTGACGACAAAGTGTACCCAATCAGAGGCCAGGTCCTCAAGATGGAGGCCCCCTGGCTGCAGCACTTCATCAGAGTTTCAGACGGAAAGACCTACATCTTCCCCGGCATACACGGCGTCACCGTAGGCGGCACGAGGCAGGAGGGGGACTGGCGACTACAAGTGGACGAAGGCGACACGAAGAGCATCCTGGAGCGCTGCGGCGCCCTGGAGCCGTCGCTCAGCAAAGCCAAAGTCCTCAGCGAGTGGGTCGGTCTGAGGCCGAGCAGGAGGAATCCAAGGGTGGAGAGGGAGGTGGTGCAGCTGCAGGGTCGCAGGGTTCCCGTGGTCCACAACTACGGCCACGGAGGCTGGGGGGTCACCCTCGCCTGGGGCACCGCCCTGGACGCACTGGGGCTGGTCAGGAAGTGCCTCGATGAAATGCCGCCGCTGGCTAAACTGTGAACTACGTCTACCACTAAATCCTGATGTTACTGTGTGCCGACAACACTCACCTTTAAATAATAACACACACGGACAGTGAGATTTAAATCATTGATCTTAAATCTGAAGAATTTGCAGTAGATTATACATTTTAAACCTGGAGATAAATAAGTTATGTAAAAATAATACACTTTGGTGAACGATTGTTTGGATGTACTGGGCTCTTTAAATTTCTACTACAGCTGCCTTTGAGTACAGAGATCTACTGTCAGAGAGATGATCAAACATACCAACATTTATTAATGTCAAAGTAGAACAGTGAATAACAGCCTTATTGACGTTTTTACAATTTATATATAAAAGACACATTTATTACTTGAAATTAATGAACAGGAAATTACTGTACATGATTTACTGATTTACTGTCAAACACTTGCTGGGTGGAATGCAATTGTTCAACCGCTAAACCTCTAACTTTCTGTCAACACTGTGCCAATTATACCTCTGTGTCTTAGAACTGCTGATAGTTTACTGAGTCAACTACATGGTGATATCTAGTATTTTCCAGAGCCTCATTAATTGCCATCACTACTTGCAGTTAGTGCATATAATATACAATTTAAAACTGTTTGAAAATGTTGAGTTACAGTAAATTAAGCAATGAATAATTTATTAATAAAGACTTTGTTTGATGCAATGTAAATGGCCACTCACTGTCTCCCGGCGATGCCGTTTGTGTAACTGTTGGACTCTCCTTTACAAACTGGATTCAGCTGAATGGAGAGCATCTGAAATAGAGACAGGGGTATTCCATATCGACCATACTGTGACCAGACTTAATGAGGTGTAAATATTAGGGCTGTCAAAGTTAAAGCAATAATAACACTTTAATTGTGATTAATCATGGACAATCATGCAATTAATTGCAATTAAACATAACTCAACATTGTCTAAACTTTAGGTACGTTACCTTGGGGAGGATTAATTCTACTAGATTGTTTGTTCTAAATAAGAGTTTTGAAAGAAACTGTAGGGAACTTTATGGTGGGTGTAATCCACCTGAACCCATTAAAAACATTTTATAGCTGTTGTATTATACTTTATGATTACTGTGGAAAGATGTACTAAAGATACAGCTCTCCACTTGCACTTTTACCTCAGATGAACAAGTTTTATGTTACACTACAAATCCATGGTTACATTTTCAGAAACCATTGGTTATTTGAAAAACAAACAAAAAACATCTGCATTTCAAACATCTGGAAAAAACAGCAACATGGTTTAAAGTAGGGCTGCACACTTAATCAAATATTAATCACGATTCTGGCTTCCCTAAATTAAATAAACATGATCGACTGCAAGATTGACGTTTAAAATGCTCCGCTCATAGAAAACTCTGCTGCATCACAAATGAATCACTTCCTAAACTAACAGCCAGCCACCAGGGGGCGATCCAGATGTTTTGGCTTCACTTTTGGGGAGCTGTCATACCGCTGTCCATGTGCATCCTACAGCCGCAGCCTGTGAGAAAGTTTCCTGAATGTTGCGGCTGCAGTCCAGAGTAGAAGAGTAATACTGCATGTAGGAGATGCAGTGTGAATAAGGACCAGTCTTATTTTGATGCAAAGATTTGATCTCCATATTGATAAAAAAATAATCGTGATTATCATTTTGACCATAATCGTGCTTCCCTAGTTTTTAGATCCGTAAAGTGACAGTTCATTGTTCTTTTGAGGCCAAAACTTTGTCAGAAATTGGCTCCATTTTGAGATCAACATGCTGCACCGGGAGTCTTTCTTCTGTCAGAGAACCCAGATTAACTGAGTTTGTGGACCTCTTCTTATTTCTTTTCATTATCAGCCGGCGGGCTTCAGAACTGGCTGAAACTGAGCGACTCGTCTTATCCTCTGACGAGATGTGGTTTGTGTGGTTGTACATGCAGGCAGTCTCTGTTAGTACCGGCTCTGGGTTGGGTGAGGAAGGTGTAGTTAAAGGATGACTGGACCTTTCTGCTGGGACTGTCGGTGGCAGTCGGAGGAGGTGTGGGATTTTTGTTGTTTCTGCTTGTTTAGGGGCAAGATGGGAAGACGGAAACATGAGCTCACAATGTTTTTGAGGATTTACTGTTTGCCGTCTGCTCTTCTCTGTCTTGACAATGGGGGTCAGATTCCAGTTTTTAGGCTTGATGGGTTTTCTCTCCTTCTCTTTGTGGAGGACAGTCAGGGAGAAGCTCCTCCTCAGCAGATCCGGTGCTGGGTTTCTCCTTAGCTCCATGCAGCTCAGGCTCCGAGCAATGGCTCCACTGACACGATGACCTTTTGCTGGGCTTAGGAGGCTTAAGCTGCTCTTCGGGGGTCTTAGTGGTGTTAAGACACAGGGCAGGCATGCTGGTTTACTTTGGAGAGAAGTCTTACTAGGGCCAGTGGAGGTCAGGGTCTGGGGGAGGACGGGGTACTCTGGGGACGGGAGGTGGCTCGACTCAAAACCGGAGGAGGACCTGCTCATGGATGAAGATGTCTTTTTGTCCCTTCCTGAAATAAACAAGTGAAGTGTGTGCAGATCATGCCGGTGTCATCAGTGTGAAATGTATATGACTTTAACTGAACAGCAGCAGAGGGCTCACAGTGTTGGAAAAGAGAGGCTATAGAGTGCTGCAGGAATGAGTCCTAAAACCTGGAAATGAGTTAGCAGTATAGCACTTCTGGTTTTCTCGTCTGGAAGTCGATGGATTTTTAAATAGATGCCTGAAATAAGATCTGTGGTTAACACAAGCTTAAGAGATTTTAACGTTTTGTTCTACGATATAAAATATAAAGATATTGAACAATCCCATTGGCTTTTTGTCGAGGGAACCAGGGTGATGCTGACTTCCTGGTTGGCCTACAAAAATACGTCATCCCTGCAGCACTCTATTGTGAAAAGGATGCCCAAGAAAAGAACAAAACAAAATCAAAATGTGTGCTAAAAATGAATGATGAACGAAAGAAAAAGAAGCAAGCAGTCAGGTCTGGTAAAGCATGGAGCAATTTATTCCTCACGCTCAACCATGACAGAAGCACACTTCAGAAAATGCTGAGACTTCAGACCGGCCACACTTCTGTCAGAAGTGTTAAAATTAGAGTTTAACTTTGACTTTTAACTGTGTTAAACCATTTTAAAGGTTGTCCTAAGTCTGCATTTTAGTGCATTTACATTTATACAAAATGCCATATTTTAACAATTACACTATTTAGTAAATATTTTAATTCTTCTGCATTATGCAGCTTTCAGGCACATGATAAAATATTGTGCAACATATATTTCACTGGACTAAAAAAATATACACACAAACAGCAAAATCTTGAGAGAAATACACTGTACAAGTGCGGCTGATCTGACGTATAGTTTTCACACCACATGACCTTTTGACATTCACAAGAACCCTCATTTACAGTAAGCACAACTCTTCGCATTTTGACCATTTTTTTTTTAAGCCAAACCAAATAACCACAATAAGAGTGATATAGCTATGAATAAAGCAAGCATTAACAGTAAATATGTACTGCAATTACTGAGAATTTGTTTTTTTTTTACTATGTAAGTCTTGTCACACGTCGGTTCAACAGTCACCATTTTTAGCAATCGCAAAAACCACCACACAACTCACAACTGCAGATCTATTTGTGAGTAGACCTACAAGCTGCTCCACATTTAGATTGTTCAAAGGTGTGAAAAAATGTCATTAGGTCACTGCTCAGTTTAACATGATGGCCTTTCTAGTCCCATAGTAACAGAGAACCTTGTGTTATCCCCTTTTGAATATGATATTGTGAATGTTATGCTTGTAAAGAAAGGCATGTAAAGTCAGTTCTCAAAAAGCCCTTAACAGACAAAAAAAGTGACTGCAAAACAGTTCAATGATGCAGAAACAGAAGAATGACTTGAAGAAGAAGATGCTTGGAGCACCAGAAGTAAAATGTGACGATAGCAGAGTCTTTCCAGAAGAGCATGAAAACTGAAGAGTGCTCGAGCATCAAGAAGGACTGGAGACCACCACCAGAGTCTTTTCTAGTGAAGGATGAAGAAGGCAGAAGAGGAGGAGGAGGAAGGCAGTGTTCACAGGCGACTCAGGCTGTCATTACCGTTCTCCAGGTTCTCGTTGCTCTCGTAGCAGCCGGAGTCCCGGGGCGAGTCTCCTGTGAGGCCACGGCGGTCCAGGAGCAGCTTCTCCTGTGAGCCTCCAGACTGACCTCCTCGCTCTGGGTCGCTGCTTCCTGCAATGCACAATGCCACCAACAGGGGGCACACAGTCACCTCTTATGATCTCAACAGCTGGGGAACTTTGCATGTGTTGTGTTCATGGGTTGCTTTTGAAGACAACACAGACAGACATATTAATAGCCTTTTTCCATACACATGTGCTGGCCTGGCTTGACTGGTTTGACTCTGCACGTCAGCCCAGCATGGCAGGTATTTGCATCTCCATTACAACAGAGCTACCTGCTCTATGGTGTGTTTAACCTCAGACTAATGGTCAAACAGGAGCAGCTGTAAAACGGTGGATAAACACATTTCATTTCCTATAATCTTCACAATAAAAATCCCCTGCTATTTTTGCTGCTTCCACTCTTCCTTCCTGCAGTATTAGTAAACTTGTTTTTATTCAAGAATAACAAAGCTCTCTCATTTAATTTCCTGTAAATTCTTCACAATAAAACCCCCCGTTATTTTGTTATTTGACCACGACTTCTATGCAGCTGAAAGCGAAACAGTAAAATAAAGCAGATATCTGAAAGTACAAACAGGGTCGCAGGAGAGAAAGTAAACTTCAAACCACAGAGATTCGGTTAGAAGCGACACAAGCTGAACACAGACTTTTAAATACGTCTTTCTCTCTGGTCTCCTGCACAGACATGAAATGACTCTCGCAAAACATGCTTGTTTGAGGAGAAGGGGGAGTCGTCTCATGTTGGCACAACTCGGCGCACTAAAACGCAAATCTGCGTGGCATGGTTTGACCCGGTGCGGCCAAAAGTGCCAATGGAAAAGCCCTATAAGAGACTTTAAAACTGTGGACTCGAAATAACTTAAAGAAGACATCCCAACTGTGACATTATTCATGATAGTAAAGGAAGGAGTTTCAAAATGTATGACAAACTTACAGTACGTCAATCAGAACACCTGCACTGACAGAAATATCACAGACATATAAACGATATTTAGTCATATATATAGTAATCTAATGTGGCCACCGTTGCAGGATTGTCTGTAATCCATCCTTTTCCTTAAAGGTACAGTGTGTAGTATTTGGTGACATCTAGTTGTGTGGTTACAGATTGTAACCAACTGAGTACCCCCACGTCCTCCCATTCCAAAACTGCGGTAACAAGATCTGATGAGTGCAAAACCGTGGTAACGCCGTTCACCTAGCTCAGAGGCCATCCAGACCATAACAACACTATTTTAGGAGCAACAGAAGTCAGACGGCGGCTATCGGTACCACGATTTTAAACTCTGCGGCTCGTAAATTACCGCAATTTCACAAGCGTGCCGGAGAATTATTAAATTTGGGAAATGTGTCTCTAGATGTTTGACTTGTTATTTAACAATATTCAATGGTTTAGAGTCTTGTGTAGTGCTCAGGTGAGCTATAACACCCTGCTGACTACCTGACTCACCATCGTACTCCTGCAGCAACTCCACAGCGGTGAGCAGCACCGCTCTGTGCTGGGGGTCTCTGATGTTCAGCTCGTCCAGGTCCTCCTCCTCCAGCAACTTGAACGTGTCCAGATCCTCATAGCCGTTAAAAAGGAAGGTGGGAAGATGCTCCTGCGGAGAGGTGAGGATGCACGATGCACAAACAGATCAATAAACATCTATGGAAAGAATTAATTTAACCAAGTCCTTTGACCTGCAGATTGTTACAAGTTTCCAAACTTGTAATTCAAAGATTCAGCATTCAGTATTTTCTGCTAATTTTTCAAACTGCAAATGTTGTTAAATTTTTACTTTATTTTTAAAGGAATAGTCTGAAATTGTGGGACAAACACTTTTGTGGGTGGGCTGGGCGCCGATATTTTCTGTTGACTGTCACATCACCTACTTGAGTTATTCCAGTGCAATTATTTTTGTTTAATAAACATAATAAACGTATCTAGACGTATGTATTTCTTTGAACGAGTCACAGTAAAGAGCCTACTCGGCCTCTTAACAGCTTTAGATTGATAGTAGTCGCTACAGTAAGATTATTACTTTGAGGTTGATGCGATCAAGGAGCTCCTCTACAGAGGTGGGTTTGGGTTGCCGGGCCTTCCTCCTCCTGCGTGTCTTTTTGGGCTTCACCTCCTCTTCATTCAGGACATCCACATAAATAAACTTGAAGGTGCCGACTTTACCGTTGAGCATCCCCATCCACGTGCCCATCGGAGGCTTACTAATGACATCGATGACGTCTCCACTCTGCAAGACAAGACCAGTAGAGCTTGAGTTTCTGAGAAGATATCAGCTCATCTCTATATGTTGATGCTTGATAATAACGTGGTTATACCTTCAGTTTGAGGGAGTCTGTGTCGTAGGGACTGGGGGTGAAGTCAGTATGAACGAGAGCGCGTCCACAGAAGGGTCCGCGGTAAGGCAGCTCATCCTCCTCCCCGTCCTCAGACTTCACACTCTCTCTGTTGCTGTTGGAGGAGTCGGTGGTGCCCACAGTCTGACCACCTACACAAACCACAATAAGACAAATGAGGCACTTCAAGATCACAAGACTGCACCGGTCTGTTAGTATTCGAAAAATATTTTTTACATGTTTTAATCTGACTGAAGTGCCAGATGTTACACAGCTATTCACATGGACCAACACAATGAGACCAGGAAGTTTAGACTATCTCAAAAGCCATTTAATGTCCTTGAAACACTTTTCTGATAAACACCACACATCTGGTGTTCCAAGGTCAAGTTAAAACAAATACTGGGGATTATTTGTATTACACCCAGATCTGGCACATACAGTATATACTATAAACATGCAGACTTACTCATGGAGCTTTGTCCACTGAGGGAACTCCTCAGGCTTTCCACAGAACCTCCTGGCTTCAGTTTGGGTTTCTCCAAAGAGTCTGAGTCTGTATGAGGCGAGTGAGGGCAGCTGGATATACGATCTGGGCTTGACTAGGACACAGAGAAGAAGAAAAAAATGATTACCTATGCTTCACTACCTAGTAACACTGATAGATGCTGCTTTACTGTAATGTATTATACTGACCGTGCATACCTGTTCAGAGAGAGAACAGTGGTATCTCTTGGATATGTGTTTCCTCATAGTGTCTCTCACAGACTTGACTTTTTTGCCCAGTGAAATACGAGATGTTGATGGGGATTTAATGGGATCTCTCACACCATCTCCGTCTTTATTCTAATACATGAACATATGCAAAAAGCAGAAAAAAGGCAAATAAACAAACTGTTTTTATTTATTCAGTGTATGGGAAATTCGGGAAGAATGACAGTTACGTACGGTGTTATCGTTGTTAGAGATGACCGCGTGCAGTGAGCGGTTGGTCAGGTCAAATCCTCCAAAGCTACAAGCTCTCTGTGAAAAATAAACAAAACAAAACAGGACTTTCATTAGTAGAGATGTAAGTGGAGTTGGGGGTTTCCTTGCTGAGTAGTTTTTTTTTGTTTATTTATTTTTGCACAATTTAAGAATACACAAATGTAACAAATGATATACAGTGCAGGAAGAGGCAGAAAACCCACTAGGCTTATTTGAAGCCTCCACATATATAATGTTAAAATTTCACAATATTATAGAGAACACAATATTAACATACAGAAAATACTATGACTACATAATATTGATTATTTAGAGCATGCATCCAGCCAACTGTTACAGCTGCTAGTTCTGTCCATCACTTATGCTATAATTTAAATCATTTTAAAAGATGCAACATGGGGCGATATAAGCTCCTGCAGCTGGTCAGATCACCACAGATCCCATGATGGGCAAATACATACTGTACATTTTCTCTGAACCACTGACCGATTTGTGGAACTTAAAGGGATAGTTTGGGTGTTTTGAAGTGGGGTTGAGGTTGGCTAAAATATGTTTTGCTGCTGCCCCGTCCACAGCAGTACATTGCTTTGGTCCCGTGCGGTAACTCTTGTCTGTTTCTCCAAACTGGGGGCGTGCCAACTGTCATCTACTACTCATACAACCCCACTTCAAAACACCCAAACTATCCCTTTAACAGGGCTACATTTACATTAAACGGGCATCAGTGCAGGTGCTGGAACATGCATGCAGTTTTGCATATTGCTTGATACATATCAGTTTGGTTTGGATAGATGTTGACAACTGCAGGGCATTTGTTATTTGGTAAGTGGTGCATTTTTAAAGCTACTGTGCTGAATTAAGATATTCTACAATCTCAACAATCTCTCAACAAAGGTTGAGGTTGACTATATACTCACCCCATGGTGACTGAGCGGGCTGAGGATCCGGTGACGGAGCTCTCCATCGGTCACTGAGCGAGCGATTTTGGCTTCCTCATCATTGCAACCCTCCATTTCAGAAAAGGAAGAGCCACTGCCTTCACCTGCCTCCCTCACCTCCCCCGCTACACTAGTCTCCTGATGAATAGGGCTCCCACTGGACTTGCTAAAGACCTGGAAGATCTTCTGGCTGCTGCAGGTGTCCAGGCTGCTGGAGGAGGGCGAGGTGGTCAGGCTGTCAGAGTCCCTGTCGTAGGTGAGCTGTTCCCGCAGAGCTGAAGCCAGCGAGTCTACGGGGCAAACGGTAAGCTTCTTCTGCACACCTGAGTACAGGGAGGTGCTGGCATCTCCGAAAGGAAGACCATCAATCATTAAGCTCTCTGGAGGGGAAAAAGAAGATACAAATAAAATAGAGTGTCAACAGATCAAAGTAAAATATAATGAAATCCTCAAGTTTTAGATTTGTCTACAAATAAGACTGGACTTATATTAAATTTCGATGCATTAACTTGATTTTTCTTTTTTTTTTGTTCTTGCTGTTCTTCTTATAAAAGGTGAAAATTATCTTAGAGCTTTCAGCAATCATTGAACCGATGTAAAAGCTGCCAATCCAACTAAAACACTGTATTGTCCCCAGTTTTAATGTTTGTTTTTATGTTGTATTGCATGGTCCCATAGTCTACAAGTTGTTTCAGAGGTTTTCCCAGCATGCCAATTGTCAAATGTGCTGGAAAAACATGTTGGGGAGAAAAGAGCAATAACGTATTCTTCAAAACCTATATTCACACAGACTACACAACCAGTGAAAACACACGGTAAATATTGTTATTGCAGCATATATTCTTAGTCAAACCGTAATTACATTGAGCACAATTACTGATATTGTCTTGAGACTCTGCGTCACATTCAGCATTGTGGTGTTCCACTTCCTCTTAATAGTATGTTCTTACTGTGAACACCTGCTTGTTTTTACATCTTGGCTGCATGTACAGAAACAGACTCATAGACTTTTCTACTTCTGCAAGTCCTCTGACACTTTTCATCACATAGTAGGACAGTGAGAACCTGGTAGACAATTCAAGAGTTTCTAAAAAGACTCAAAAACTATGATGGCTGCCACACCCACTTGGGCTTTATATGAGATAAAGTGTGATAGTGGTTTTAGTACCCTCTGCTCCGGGCCTCTTCAACTCGTCAATTCTGATCAGCTTCTTCTTCACCTTCCGGGTTGAGTTGACCAGTTTATGGAGCCTCCTGAACGTCACAGATTCCTCTTGTTCATTGTCCGACAGGTCACAAGGCTGAGAGGAGAGACCAGCAAGAATTTTATTTACAGAAATGTTGCAGTTACGGTAAAATAACACAATAGGTCTGTACACAGTGGCTTGTACACAGTAGTTGTAAGTCCAACTATTTTGGATATTAAAGAAGATATTACTTGACACTAGGGCTGTCAATCGAATACAATATTTAATCGCTATTAATCGCATGATTGCCCATAGATTATCACAATTAATCGCAAATTAATCACACATTATTATCTGTTCAAAATGTTCCTTAAAGGAAGATTTGTCAAGTATTTAATATTCTCATTAACATGGGAGTGGGCAAATATGCTTGCTATGCAAATGTATGTATATAGTTATTATTGGAAATCAATTAACAACACAAAACAATGACAAATATTGTCCAGAAACCCTCACAGGTACTGCATTTAGCATAAAGATATGCACAAATCATAACATGGCAAACTGCAGCCCAACAGGCAACAACAGCTGTCAGTGTGTCAGTGTGCTGACTTGACTATGACTTGCCCTAAACTGCATGTGATTATCATAAAGTGGGTACCCATAGAACCCATTTTCATTCACATATCTTGAGGTCAGAGGTCAAGTGACCCCTTTGAAATGGCCATGCCAGTTGTTCCTCACCAAAATATAGCACAAGTTTGGAGCATTATTTAGTCTCCTTCATGACAAGCTAGTACGACATAGTTGGTACCATTGTATTCCTTAGGTTATTTAGTTTCATATGATGGCAGGATCTTCACTCTAGCTTTAAAACTGAGCCCGCTCCAACCTATAAATCGCAAGTTGCGTTAATGCATTAAAGAAATTAGAGGCGTTAAAACGAATTTGCGTTAATATTTTGTCATCTTTGACAGCCCTACTTGACACTTTCACTGTCTTTATACTCAGATGTGGTACCTGAGCTCACACATTTCAAGGTATATTTTAAGAATTGTTCTCTACTTGTAGTAACTTGTATGAAATTAAAAAGGTACGAAGCTGTGTACATGCAGATGCTACCTGCTGGACCTTCTGTAGAAATGACTCGTGGCTGAGTATAAATATGTGGTAGGAAACCACAGTGAAGACTGAAGCCCGTGTAAACAGCTGTCCCATATGCTCTGCGTCACAACACCCTAGGCTTTCTATTCGTGGGAAAGCTAGCTTCTTGGAAATCACCTTAACCATCAAACCGAAAAAGTCAGTGGTACATTTGAAGACACAGATGTTGAGGTTTTTATCTGCTGACCAAAACACGATCGGTATGCATGTACATCCCAGAATAGACGTCAAAAGACAAAATGAAAGCACATTTAAAATATGCAACAAAAATTCAATGCAAGTAGAGATGATCTTTAGTTAACAAAGCAACAACAGGGGAGGGGGCGACAGACGTGCAACCACCACACAGAAAGAGAAAGTGAGAGGAGAACACACACAGCAAAGAGAAATAGTCAGGCCATCCAGATGAATCTGAAAAATGTGCCCTGAACCTGAGCCCCCTAATCACCCCACCCATGCATAAAAGAGCTGTGGCCTGCATAACAGGGCCCTGTGCTGAATCCAGCCGCTCACTGCAGCACAATAGGGGGTTAGCGCTTTGACGGTGATGAATAGAAGTCCGCCCAGTGCCCTGCAGTTGGGAGAGGGCCCTGAGCTGAAGGGCTTTAGAGGGGCCCCGGTTCATCGCCGGGACAGGGACACAGGGAAAGAGAGAGGCGCTGTCAACAGCTCAGCAGCCTTGGCACTAGTAGATCGGAGGCCCTCACGCACAACACGCTGCCTGAAGTTGTGATTCAGCAGTAAAAAGCGACTAAGATGCCCTCAGACTGGGAGCTTAGATACTTACGTTGCAGCTGAATGACTCATTTGTGGTGGGACTGGAGGGATCGGTCAACTCTGGGGGATCGGACCTGCACGTCTGTCTGTTTTGTACTTCAAACTCCTTCAGCTGCAGAAAAACATCACCCTGTTAGTACATGATGCAGAGCTGATGTGTTATTTATCCTTGAACAGCTGACACACACAAAGGGATTCTTTTCTTTATGGAGTTAAAACCATGTTTTGACTATTCAATTTCAATTCAATGTATTTTTATATAGCGTCAAATCATAACAGAAGTTATCTCAAGACGCTTTTCACATAGAGCAGGTTTAGACTGTACTCTATAATTTAGAAATCCCCCATGAGATCCACCATGAGCATGCACTCGGTGCGACAGTGGCAAGAAAAATCTCCCCTTTAACAGGTAGAAACCTTTGGCAGAACCAGGCTCTGGGTGGGCGGATATCTGCCTCGAAGGTATTTCTTTCACAAAGCTGAAAATGCTGTTAACTTTCTCAGGCAACAAACAATTGCCTAGATAGATCATTTCCAGCTTTTTGTAATGCACGGATTTTGCAACTTAATATACCTATTCAAGCATTTCCTGAAAATAATGTGGTTTTTGAATTACCTCAATTCAAATAATATGTATTTAGTGTTAAAAGTTCAAGTGGGTCTAAAAGTTTTGGTCCAACTGGATACAGTTTGATCAGTAGCAACATTTCCTTTTCCACAGCAGACTCTTAAAGTTGAGCAAAAGGAGAAAAACACAGCAGCTATAACTTTCACATGTTGGTAAAGTGGAGAAATTTGGGATTCATAACATCGTACCCGTGCCAGGGCTTCCTCTATAGAGATCATATTCTCCTTCACCATCATCATCAGCTGGATACGCTCTTCGTCACTCATGGTGATTTCACTGGCCACAAAACCGACGTCATCACCTGTTGAGTAAATAGTAGAGATGTCAGCAGCAGACAGGACTAAATACGATAGGTATTTTATTAACATAAATCCTGAATGTCACATAACAGAAGGATGTGCATATGTGGATGAGTAATCCTAATACAAACATATATCATTTCCTTTTTTGTGTTATTGACTTAACATACCTTTTGAAATCTGACGCAACACTCCCTTCTGTGACTTTCGAAAACTCTGCCAAAAAGACTTGCTCTTTCTCTTTCCATCCCATTTTCCTACACAGGACAATGATTCAGTTTAATTTAATGCAGAGAAAAACGAATCTTAAACAGCATCACCACAAAATTAAACAGAAATATCCAAATTGTATCCAGCAACTGCACTGAAGTAACAAACAAAGTATTAGGTTAGGCCCTAAATTACAATATTCTCTTAATATAAAGGCAATTTTTAGTTAAATAGATTCACTCCACATTGTCATTACTACTATCAAAGAAGAAATATACTGGACTAAAAACACCTACAACAACTAATACACACTAAACATTTTTCAAAAGTATCTTTTCTGTGTAAAAATACTGTGAAAATCTACATCAATCTGAATGTACATACAATGAAGCATTAACAAAATGATGCATGTACTGTAATTAGGGTTCATATCAAATTTCAACTTACCTCCTGATCCATCATCAGAGCTAGATCTGTGCACAGGAAACCTAAAAATCAAACAAAAACATTTACTTCATGTGAAGAGTTCAAATGTGGAGGAGTAAAAGCCCTGAAACAGAGCTGTACCTGTTTTCCAAAGTTATTTTCTTCATTTTCCCGGCTATCCCACCATCTCCCTTAACATGTCTTTCTATCCTCTCCACTTGCGTCAGATTAAAAAAAAAAAAAAAAAGAAATCACAAAAGCGCACTGTCCCTCATGACACTAGCATCTTAGTGAAGGGAAATCAAAGCAGTCAAAACAGATGAAAAAGACTGGCTGCTCTTGGCTGATGAACAGAGGTCAGTGCTCTACGGCCATCGCAGGAACAATAGATCCTTTTTCATGTCCAGTCAGGGTTTTGCAGCAGCAGCAGCGCTAACGTGGCCTCTGCATTCCCTGCACACTTTCACCCTCCCTCTTTCTCTCACTCTGTCTGTCTGTCTCTCACTCTTCATCTCTCTGGGCGATTTGTTGTCCATAACTGTCTCTCTCTCTCTCACAGTCTCTCTCTCAGTTGACACTTGTTGCTGGTGTTGGGTCAGTGTACGTGTCTGCAGATCAGGGGCCTCATTAGAGAAACTTCCTAAGTCTGAAATCCCATCTTATCTCATTTTAGGATGACATTTCGGATTTTTGGTGTTACAGAAACATGTTTCCTAACTGCATTTAGGAAAAAATCCTATCTTATCTTAGGATAAGAATTTAACTATTACAGAACCGTCCCAATTTAGGGATCTCCAAAGTTAAGATCCTAAATCAGGCTGGCATAAACCCTGTCCTAAATTCAAAACAACTGCCTAAAATAGCAGCAGCACTGTTGTTAGGTCTGTATGGCAATGACAACGAAGATGGGGAACAACACAAACACCGAAATATAATGATTGAAAGGCTATTCAAACTGTATGATGACTCTTTACAGTAAATTTCTCGGACCATGTATTAATGGGTATATATCAACTGCCAAAACGACACATTTTGAACGTGATCGACATGCTGCATCCTCTCCTCCAACGACACGATCAGTGCCTTCAACTCCTCGTAACTCAAATCCAACATCCGTCTTTTTTTTCTCAATGACAGCACGCTAGCGAGACAGTGACAAGTGACAGCAATTGATATTATGGCTCGTCCATCTCGAGTAGCCTACCGGTACATTCTAATAAAAGATTAGCCGAGTGCCGATTGAATTAACAAATGTACAGTTATAGTTAGGATTTCTTAAGTTAAGATAAGATAGGAGGTCTGATATAGGATAGGACACAGCCATGAGTTTAAGAATTGCTTCTATAACAGAAAAGATCATCTTTGAAACTTAAGTTATGATGTGACAAAGCAGTTAGTTAGTTAGTTATTTTTCTGTAATGAGGCCCCAGACCTGTACTTTTTGTTTTGTAAATGGTGGTTAAATGAAGTGTTAGCGGTTTCTCTCTGACCACGGCTACAAAAAATGTCTGTATAACTCACGGTGAAATATAAATTCTTGCCCATGTTTGGTTAAATAACTGTATTGTATCCTAATTCTTCTAAAAGTTCTTCTAAAAGACATTTATTCGATTTTTCGTGACACTGAAAATATGTGGTTTGTCACCTTGTCCCCTATAAGAGTGTAAAAATATCTCTATTGGTTGTCAAAAACCCACACTGGTTTCATTTTCTTCAAAGGAACATGAAACAGATCAAAGTACAATTCATTACACACAGTTAACGAGGCAAGCAGCACACCATGATAATCAAAATCTATTCAGAGCTGTAGAGCGAGACATTCAGCACCGTTTTCCCTCGTCCAAATCCTACAGTAAAAAGTATGTGGGAGACAATAAATATTTGGATATTTTGGCATGAAAATCATTGATAGCTTGAAATGAAATGTAATATTGTAGCTGTTAGTCACAGTAACAATCGTGAAGGGCTTCACATGCTCCTGTTTACCACAGTAGATAATGACATTAAGAACAAGAACACTTTCCTATAAAAAAAACCCTCTTGATTTAAAGTGGGGTCATAAGGAAATAGGCAGAAAAGACTAATTAAAACTTATAAGATATTGATTAAAAAATGATTGCTTAAAAAATTTAGATTAAAAAATAATAGTGTTAGTCATTAAAATGTGTTAGTGAGTCATCAACTTCCTCCAGCATTATTATGTACTTGTCCCACTAGGGGGCAGTGTCAGTTTCCTGTGAATCTGTCCAGCTTCACAATAATACAGGCCTGTTTCTTACTATAAATAAATCCTAAAAATATGTGGATATTGCTCAATTTTAACAAGCTTAATCAAATCAATCTGTCGCTTTATCATTCGTCATCACCACTTAATCAGCTTTCCAATGACAAAATATGACTAATCATTTTAAATCCCTCAAAAGAAACAATGGAGGGAAGGAAGGAAGTTTATAGGTGACACAGAAATGCTTCATAAATGTGACTGGAGGGCAGCAGGAAACGGAGGAAAAGCTTGTGTCAATCCACAGGGTGAGACCACAGAGAGATAATACAGGAGGAGTGATCACAGTTCAGTGATATGACTTTATATATTAAATGATAATAGTCTATAAAGCCACAAACATTACATATTATCTGGAATAATAGCAATATTTATTATTATCTATTAAAATATTTACTGGTGCTAATAATCATCCTTTGAATCACGTGTCTTGTTCTTACTGGTGCTTCACCCCCGATCGTCCCCTAGTGAAGGATGCCCCGAGCCTTTCTGGTGC
This sequence comes from Sebastes umbrosus, assembly GCF_015220745.1. Taxonomy (NCBI): domain Eukaryota; kingdom Metazoa; phylum Chordata; class Actinopteri; order Perciformes; family Sebastidae; genus Sebastes; species Sebastes umbrosus. The sequence continues at coordinate 25,040,899 of NC_051284.1, read as the reverse complement.
CTGAATATACGTTAAAATACTAGTTGTGAAACTTTCTTTTAAAAAATAAGATATTATTGGGATTTTTTACCTTCTCTCAGTCTCTGGAGTGGACATGGTGCTGCTGAGTCCAAGAGATTCCTTAAGGAGATAAAAAAAAAGTGTCAATTTAAATACATACAGTACAGAGGCAATGCTTCAATTTATTGAACTGTTTTTAAAGGTAAAATTGTGAGTTATAGTTTTATTTTTTAAGCAACATGATGGCATTTTCCTTCAAAGGTAAGCAGAAAAAGTATGGAGCAGACAAAGTAGCTTATACAGACGGAACCTACTGTAATGAAGGGGTAACAAAAGAGGAATTTCAGCTGTTCATTTATTTGTAATTTGTTGCACTTAAAATACAAATCTTGTTATTTGGTGGCAACAAAACCCAAACTTACCGCTAGTCACATTTTAATATCTATTTTAGGAACTATCCCCTAACATTCAAAGACATTCTCAAGGCCAGCTCTTTCCATCACAGTCAGTTAAATGTTACTTTTTGGTCTAATACTTTTTCTTTTTCTCAGGATAATCATGACAAGGCAGCTCCACGGCCTCTTATCAGCCGGTCTGCTGACGCACACGGGAGGAAGTAGCCTTCTCGTGGGGTCTGACACACTCAGAGCTGGACACTCACCTGGATCTGCGAGCGGAGCTGCACTGATGTGGCCACTGAGTCAACTGTTCCCTGAAACACACAGGCAGGAGGAAGCGGAGGAGTAAATTATAGTGTCATCATAACACAGGAATAGAAATAATATTCAGCTGACTGAATCGGCTTTCCGACATTATGGAATAACACCGGTAAACAGTTATGTGTCACGGGTTATGATTGCTGCACTACCAACAGGTGTTTGAACATATCAAAATTTAATAAGCTATTCAAATTTAACTTTAATTACAACGTTAATAAATGTGACAAAAAAGCAGATTTTCATCTGTACTCCAGAGGCAGATTATAGGATAGCTAAGGTTAAAAGAAAATTGCCAAAACACAACTAGAAAACAAGATTAATCCTCAAATGTCTTGTTTTGTCCACAACTCAAAGATATTCAGTTTACTGTCATAGAGGAGTAAAGAATTTTAAATTTAAATTTCTAAAACTGATTAATTGATTATCAAAATAGTTGGTTAATTTAATAGTTGACAACTAATCGATTAATCGCAGCTTTAGTAGTTACTGTTGTCTTTCTGCTAAACTGGTGTCAATTTTCTCATCTAACTCTCGGCAAGGAAGTGATAAATTAGCAGAAAAAAAAAATGTCCTGCTAAGATATTAGACTTTTTTGATGAGCCATTTTGATAAGAAAAGGACTGATAAGATTGTTCACCATCTCTTCGTCTTGCACTACTTTGCGTTTCCGTAGCTCCTCCATCCTTTCACACACGTCGCTGAGGGGGGTGCCGTAATACTGAGAATACTCCTGAGCCAGGTCACCAAGGTTCCCCACCGAGCCATCCTGAAGGAGATAAAGAGGCATTCAAACACTCACACAGATATGACCACAGACCAGAAGAGGAAAACGGCACCCCGCAGAGGTTGAGCAAGATGCCAAACAGCAGGCAAACACTGTAAACACTGACCACTGTCATGATTAAACCCATTGTTTCAAGCTTTAGTACGGTCACCAGCAAGACAAACAGACAGGAAACACTGAGATAAAGCACCAGGAGTGTAAAAGTATCAGAGACATCCAGCTGTGATATTGCCCCTGTCTTCACCAGCTTGTTGTCTTCCTGCCCAGCGACCCCTTCCACCTCCTCAGCCCTCCTCAGACCTGACCTCTTGACCAGAGGAAGCACCGTGTGACGCAGCTACGACTCTCACTCAGCTCAACTCAGTCATCAGGAGTCGACTCAAGAGGCCACAGTTCACTCGACCATAAATCAACAAGTAGAGTCACTCAGTCAGATGAGTCTTTGTCCTGACACAGAGCAAAGCCTCCTGGATGGATGTAAGCCCTTTTAGTTTCCTACGATTGTGCTACCTGGAATGATGTGCCTTTTGCCATGTAGGAAGAATAAATCATTCAGAGAAATTTCGCTGAGTTTTATGACCTCTTGACCTCTGAGACGACAATCAACACATGGGGCTGGTTTCCTTCTCAGGGGATTAACCCTAGTTTTAGACATTTTAAAACCAGATAACTCAAACTGTCAAACACATTTGGTCTATTTCACTGAAGACCAATACAAGTACTTATTGACAGGAGCAACCCACTCACTAACTTTGCTGATCAAATTTTGCTGACTGTCTAAATAAAGTGCAGAAGCCTGAAACCCCACACCTCCAAGTGTCATATTCATGATTTTCATCAGCAAAAGACATTTTGGAGGAAACAAAATCTGCCTGGAAAATGTTGCACACTCTGGCTCCATATGCATTTCTCTTTTATTCAGATGACGTTTCAGCTCTCAGGATGGATTTTGCTTTATTCAAGATACTTTTATGGTTATTGTAGGCATACAATGAAATTAGGTTTTGGTAAGTTTCAGTGAACAGCGGCAATAGAACAAGATAAAAACAAGACAATAAGATAATACACGTAATAAAAGATAATAAATACTAAAAAGGCATTGCACAGCGAGTTAGATGAGTAAGTGATAAAGTGCTGGGATGCTGTTATATCAGCATAACAGACAAAGTGTTCATAGTCTAAGGGTGGGAATAATCAGAGTCCCAATGATACGATATAATCACGATAATTAAGTCACAATACGATCTTATTGCGATATTAAACATTTTGCGATATGCTGAGTATTGCGATAATATATATATATATTGCGATTTATTACCTTTTTCAACTGCAGATTATGCAGTTTTCATTCAGATATCTTGAGGTCGCCAAAATTTAGCTTAACTTTGAGCGTTATTTAGCGTTCTTCCCAACAAGCTAACATGACATGGTTAGTACCAATGGATTAGCAGCCAGGCCCGCTGTTGGATTGTTAAGAGGTTAATAGTTTATATAATAAAAGATCAATACTTGACGTCTGTGGATCGATACATTAATTCCATGAAAAAATATCACAATACTATGGTGTATCGATTTTTTCCCCCTAACTCTATCATATTCATATCCAAAATGTTCAGGATTTCAGCTGATGTTTTATGTTCAGACCAAATACTTTCTTCTTTAAAAAACAAAACAATATCTGTGATGATTAGAGTATGGTTATGCTGCTGTGCGAATTAATAAAAACTTCCATCATACAGTTAGTGCAGAGTAGTGAGACAGCTTTAGGCATTCATGACTTGTACAAATAACTAAAGATAATACGACTACTAAAATATAAAGAGACAACATGTAAGAAGATATGTCCTCATTACGCCTAGTCATGAGTTAAAGACTGGACAGATGACTACAAGCTGTGTCTGATGATAATAACCATCCACTGTGTCCATAAACTGTTTCACGCATGATTATTACAATTATTATTATGCTTCACTCAGGCCATAGCCTGAAGGTATGCAAATGCGGCCGCTGAATACAGTCCTCTGCAGTGAAAAGTAATACTGTGGGCTCACTTGTCTCGTGGCACGACAGACTGTGAGTGGTTCAACTGTCCAGAAAAGAGGGCCATTCATTTGGTAAATGACATGCCCCCGGGTTGAAAATGGCCTGAAAATCTGGCTGCTTTTCATACAGTCAAGAGACGAAGCCGAGGCTGACTGAGAAGCTCTGCACTGTGCCTGGCTGCAGTCGCTCTTCTGCCTCAGACTGCCGCTGATCCACATAAACAGCCCATTGTGACACAGCCACATGATATTGCTGTGAGTGCTTATTAGACACGCTGCATGTATACATCCCCGTTACAGATGAATGTAAACTAATAAACAACATGAGTTTCATTCTCATTCCGACAATTCTTTAGAAAATGGGGAGTTTAGGGAAAATATTCCAGTGTGCTTTATATTTCCCTCTGTCTCCTAATTAATGGTCTCCAGGCCAAAACTGCAGCATGAGACATCAACCACAGAGGCTTGAAAAGGAGAGTGCGGTGTCGCATTTCTCAGGCGCTGAGCATCTCATAGGCAGACAAAAGATCCACGTGCCCCCGGGGCCCAGAGTGTCTAATGAGTGTTTTTACAGTTCCTCTGTCTTGTCTCACCCTTTTAGGCAACCAGACCTGGGTCACAAAGTATCAGCAAATCATTAGTATCACTCTATCCTGCTCTGAGCCAGAGATGTTGAAGGACAAAGTCAGAACCAAGAGCATTCAAATAAGAACATAAAACATAATTTTCTATGACTGACAACTTCTCTGATAATAAATATCCTAAAAGTTAAGTTAAGTAAACTCCATTTTGACATATAGTAGGTTTGTTAGAAACTGTATTCCACTGAATACAACATCTTTTGCCAAACAGGGCATAATAAAACCAAATTTACTGAAAAGTGTATGTTTGCATCCCATTTGACGTACTTATTTCAAAAAGATGTACCCCATGTTAAACAAATAACTCTAGAAATCCTTATCAAACACATGTATTAGGTACAGCCTTGTCATTCCTCTGCCAATCAATCCAACCACTTAATTTTAATCAAATGTCACAATACGATTTTACTTTAGTCATGTTGTAAACGTCACTCACTACAATCGACTATTGTAGATGTCGAAAACAGTGTATTGAGGGATGTTTCAAAAGATCACAGAGAACAAGTTCTGACTTGTTTAAGCTTTTTCTATTAAATGAAAGTCTGACTCAAAAAGCAAACAACCGAACAAGGAAAGATGCACACACTACACTTACAAGGCAAAGCTATATAAATTTTAATTTTCCCCAATGAATCTACAGGAAACTACCAGCTCTAACCATACAGTAGGACCACATTCCAGTGCAAACATAAAAATACACTCACCACAAACAGGCATCTGGCTGCCAACAGTAGCTACCCAGCACTAGCTGCTCCTCAGTCCCACCACACTGCTGTAAGTGAAAGGCACCGTTTAGAAAGTTAACTCAGTTCAGCGAGTGGAGGACAATACATCCTGAAGTGAAGGGGAGGGGTGTCCGGCACGCATAAATCAGAGGGAGTTTGGTGGGGGGAGTTGCAACCACAGATGACGCTGGTGCTGCTGGGTGGGGCGCTCTGCTCTCCAGCTGCGGCCCACAGGGACCGGCTGACTCACATGTTCAAATAAACCACTACCTCTTAGTGTGTGAGAGTGTGCCTACATGTTTATGTCTGCAGTGGAGTTACAGGGATGTGTCACACTTTATGGGCTTTATAAGAAATGTTGAAAATTGGTCAGATATGTCTCCCTCTGCTGATATGGAGGTTTCTCTCTGACCATAGTCTTATAGAAGTCTATAAACCGTTTTATGTCTTTGCACATTTTATTTAATTGTAAACATGTAAAATTGTGTTTTTATGAAAATTTAAAGAAGTACACTGTGGAGTTTTATTGCAAACAACCAAAAGGTGAGATTACATTTAGTGTTTCTCACAAAACTGCATTGTATACATCCATGAGTAATGCATTTCCTTCCTTCCTCCCTTCCTTCTATCCATCTAGGAAATACCAGAAATATAAAAGTCAATACTAATACCAGTGAAATTCCACGATTCTCGAAACCCAATTCGATACCATGGTGATAAAACAAAAACAAAACAATAAATCCCATGTACTTCAACATACACTCCTTTATTACCGTTTGCAGGTTTTTGCGAATTTATTATTAATCCCTGATGATCCACCTCAAGTTTCTTGCCCAAAACACATCATGATAACCATTTTTACTCATTTTGAATGCATCATAATGCAACTCAATGCAATGGCTAGCTTACAGCCATCTGCTACCTTTGTGGGACGCTTATTCTTCATGAGTTATCGCCACCAACTGTCGATCACTGGAACAGTTACGGCAGCAAAGAAAAATGTGTGTTGCCTTGCCCCCATGCTTGAGCTCATGTGTGTCCTCGTGTGCTTGCACGACACAAAGAAAACGGGGACCAACTTGTAAAAAACACTGTTCCATAGAGCTACTACTGGTTAAACACTCTACAAGGTACCTTTAAAGTTTCCTTACCATTGAATACTTGTAGCGGGTCATCCTGCTTTATAGAATGATAAATGGTTAATGGACTTGCACTTACAGTATATATATCACCTTTCTAGTCTTCCGACCATTGAATACTTGTGGAGGGTCATTCTGCTTTATAGAATTGTAAATGGTTAATGGACTTGCACTTACAGTATATATCACCTTTCTAGTCTTCCGACCACTCAAAGCTTTTACACTACATGTCAGCATTCACACACGCATTCATACACTGATGGCAGAGGCTGCCATGCAAGGTGCCAACCTCATTCACACACAACGATGGGATTGAACCGCCAACCTTCTGATTGGTGGACGACCTGCTCTACCTCTGAGCCGCAGCCATCCCATGTCATTAGTTTGCCATTTAAAATAGTGTTTTATTCCCAAATGCACTTTCAGAGGCGTCTAACATCTATTGGGAACAACAGTGCACCGCTATTCTAAAATATTTACATCAGCTCTTCATAATTTGTCCCTCAAGTTGATCTATGGGTCTTTATCAATGAGTGATTGACTGAATGAATGGAAAAGGAGAACATGACTTCAATGTATAAATGTATATATGCACATATAAACATAGGCATACAAAAGAGCATCCTGGCAGAAGTAGGCTAAAGTAAATATTAAACACTGGCAACAAGCTAAATTACACTTTAACTGACATGAAAGGCTTACTCCCTCCCATCTTTCTTGTCCCCAATGTCGACATAAAAATATAATATAATATTGCAAACAAGCAGGTCCATGGTACATGATCCAAACAAACATGTCTAAATGTTAATAAGGCTTTAGGTACCTTACAATCCTTTTGAACACTAGCAGTCTGTACACCAGCAGGTGGCAGCAAATATTAACTTTACCTCAACATCTTTCAGTTACTTACTGATGTGCCATTCATAGAGAGCTGAGGGTAATGATAGTGAGTTGAACCCATTAAAGTGTAAACTAAATATTTCCTTTCAACCTAAACAAAGTGTAGTGATGTCAAAATGTTCTAAACTACTAACCTACGTATTAGCGTCAACTTGGAACTGAGTCTTGCTGTAGAAGTGTAAGTAGACCCAGAAGAAGCATGGTGTGATTTTCCTCCTCTGCTCACTGTAGTAGTGAGTCTACATAGCAACAAAAGCATGTCATATCCTTAAGGCATTGAGTGTTAGGGTGGTGACCTCATTTGCATGTAGTATTAGTCAGTGTGATTATGCATGGAGAAATAACCCTCAGCATCTTTGTCTATTCGTGACCCTTCTGCCTCTAATCTTCATCTTTAGTAACTGACCACTGACTCCAGAGCAGTGAGCAGCAGCAGCAGGCGGTAACAATACCAGTGTCAGATCTGCTGCAGGAGGCTGGAGATTATGCTGAGCTGCAGATGGATGGTGGAGATGGTGGAGGGCTACGTTCTGCGCACTTTGCCAAAGGGCCAAGGCGGCTCATGCCAGAAAGGGGAATTTTCCGCCTGGCTACGCAGCGGCGGGCTGCTCGTCACCTTGGAGCACAAGGGGAGCTGTAGATAGACGCCGCTCCTCCCTGACAGCCAGCTCCTTTCATATCAACATCAAGTCTCCTGATTTTGTCCGTACCGTCGACCTGGAACGCCTGAGCACTCATCTTAGCTTTGATCCCTGGGGAGATCACTCTGTGCTCAATAGACTGAGAGACACAATTCATGTGTCTGTGGAAAGACAAGCGCATATGATTAGGACCTGGCCTCTATCATATCACATGGAAAATTTGTGATGGCAATGACACAAACTCGGACTTTAAGTCCAGATCTGAGGCAAAACATATCACGACACCAATCTTTGAAGTTGAAGTTGGAGTTTAAACATTTATATTATCAAAACTTTTCACATGCTCTACCCTTCAGACTAGAGTAGAATGAAACCAGCCTCAGCTCATTTTCTCTATAAAAACAAAAAACGGGTACATTGGAAAACAATAAAAAACAGAGCGCAAAGCGTCATACTCTGACTGAAAAACACGCCCACTCGAGGGGAAAACAATCAGCGCCACAATATGCAACCAAGGGCTGAAACACTCACAAAATGCCTGTAGCTAGCTAATGCCAGCATGCCAGAGGATTATTTTAGAACCCTATGTCTACCAGGGGAGATGGATGATGAATAAGATGATGAATTTAGCAGTTAGTAAGATAATGTTAGCTATGTGTTAGCAAGCTACTGTAGATAGCTAAGGCACTTGCAAACATAATACTGCAATGCTCTCTGATGTATCCACATTCCACTATAACACAAGTTGCATACTGTCAAAATGCTTTAGCTTAAATTACAGAAGTATAGTTAGGCTAAAACTGACATTTGGACAAAATGCTTGCTGAACATGTTGGCATACTGAGGATCCCATACTGTCAGGATCCCACAGTTTTCCCATACTTCCAGCTGATGCCTCACTTTTATCTTTTTAAAAGGCTCAGGTTTTCAGTTTGCCAGCTTATTAAAAACTTAGCTCTGGGTTCTTAATCCTCTTGGTAGTGCACCACGCCGCAGCTTTTAGGCATTTTTCTGTTGTTCGCTAGCATACGGAATTGACAATGAGGCACCTTCACGTAATACAAAGTCAATGGAGAGCGATGACTTGCTTTACCCTCCGGTGTGGGCAGGACTTTATTGCGCTCTGTCTCTATTGTGGGTTGAGTGTTAAGAGACCCAAAAATATTAAAACTAGGGTTGTCCTCGACTGAAGAAATTCTTAGTCGACTCACCTATGATTTTGTCGACTAATCGATTAGTCATTCACAGATCTGTGAAACAGAGTTTCTCCACAAAGAATCACACAAAAGCACCACTTTAAATCGTGTGTTTACCAGAAATGTGCTCATAGATTTCTTAGAAATAAGTCATTCAGCATGAAAAAAGAATGAAAAACGACTAATTGACTAAAGAAATCTTAGTCGACTAAGATCAAAATGACCGATTAGTCGACTAATTTAATAAGAGGGAGCAGCCCTAATTAAAACAGTGACTGTGAGAAATTGCAGAAAGCGTTCTATGGGTGAAAATACTGTTTATTTTATGTTTTAGAAAATAAAAAGTAAGTTTTTAGATTGATAACATTTTTGATATTCTCTAATGGATTCTGAAATGTTTTTATAAGATGAAGTGCTAAAGAAATGTCTTAACCCATGCAGGTCTAAGTACTGTAATCCTTTGATCTAAACACAGAAATCAGCTAAATAAAGTAACAAGAGTTTCATGTGCCAGCTGTGATCCGTAAAATAGATCTATGAAATGTGTGTATGAGAATAACTGCTGTTCCAGGGCACCCAAGGGCCCAGTCCAGATTGACAGCCCCTGGGCCCCCTGAAGAGAAAAAGAGGATCAGTGGGAGAGCTTAACCATTCATGTCTGAGTGGTAAGTGGGCTTTGACAAGTCCCAAATGAAGGGTTGATGGGAAGGGTTGCACTGTGACATGCACGCTGTCAGTCACAGATACACACAGTGCATATAAAGCACCTGGTCTTGTTTGAACTGCATTAGCAAGGTCTGCAGTACACAGCTCTGCTCCCACTTCTCACCCCGTCAGTCACTGAGCAAATATCTCTCACCGCTGACAGAGACAAAAGACCGGCTTCACTGCAGAGATTTCTCATGCTCTTATTCTGACAGAAACGGCCACAAATGGGGTTTTCACACTGAAAAAGGATTAGTTGCCCATGATATATTTGTAATGTGATATTTCCAAAAAGCAAATTCAAAACTACATTATTGTCTTCTGGTGTGCAGCAATAAATACAGATTGATGCTGCTAAGGAAAACCAGCCAGAGGTCCAGATTAAAAGAGGATGTGAGTGAAACTCCAAAGAAGATTAAGAGGGCAGACAGGAGGCACAGGACAAACCTTTTGTCTGCAGCACTAAATCTGGCAAATCTGATCAGGATATGAAACATTAGCTGAATGATGGAGGAAACTATGGTCTCCAAAAATCCCTCAGCTATAAAATGCAGCACAACTCACATTTAGAAATATGTATAAAATATTATTGCAAAAGCATCCTGTGGATTGTTCAGGTTACTAGCTTGTTTTGAGGCAGCTTCTGGATTGTCCCTGATCCTTGGAGCATGTTTAATTCAGCTGAGCAGAGATCAAATAGAGAATCATCCCCTTTAAAATTCAGTTAAATTACATGCATGGAAATTCAGTTTGTGTTAAATCCCCTCTGGATGGCGGTGTGTTTTTTTTGTAGTGAGGGCAGCCTGTCGATTGTTCCCATTCCTTAGAGCATGTTTAATTCAGTGGTGCTGAAAACAAATACGGAGACCTCCCTTTAAAATTCACACCTAGAAAGACCTCAGTTGTAAAAGGCTCTGTGAATGGTTCTGGGTTCGTAGTGAAGCAGCCTGTGGATTGTCCCTATTCCTTGGACCATGTTTAATTCAGAGGTGCTGAAATCATTTCATCCGCCCCTCACCCCTGTGCTTTGAGTAATTACCCTTGTGTGACTGCGCCGTGATCCCCTTGAGACACGACTGCCGACTCGCACCGTCTCCGGCTACATTATCAGTGCGGCAGCTCACCTCTCACAAGACCGCAACATCCACTGATCCTCCTGTGAGACGCAACGTAGGACTCAAGGGCGGCTGTCAGTCATGCAACGTAAGATCCTGGGGCCCCAGGATGAGGTAATTCTACATGGTGTGAAAAACAAGTGAATTGGTCCAATCAGGAAAGAAAATACCCTCTGGACGTTTGTCCTTTGAAACCATGAGAAAAACATGCTGAGGAGACATTGGCTTGAAAAACAGCACGGCACGTTGCACAGCAATAAGTTAGACGAAGAAAAGAGAAAGACTTGACCTCTCATGTGGTGTCTCATGAATAGGTTTCTCATGAATAGGTTTCAAGCAGAGTGCGCTGTTTACTGGTGTTAGTATTTAATTCAGACAACAGACTGGATCTTAACTAGAGCTGTCCCGAATAACATTTTTTGGGCTTCGAAGCTTCGGTGAGAAATATTCGAAGGTTTTCGAAGGTTTTCGAAGCTTTGCAGCGCAGTGCGGCAGGCTGACATGTTCTTCTGTCTGTCTGTCACCATCCCCCCCCCGTTTCATTTCCCGGGACAGTGCTGCAGCCGCACTACTGTACACACACGCACTTCTACGCACAACAAATAGTGATATCCGTCTGAAAGCAACTAATAATAATTAATGTTAAATATGAATAATGAATAATGTTGTGGGATTATTCCTTATCCTTTCATTTTACATACTTATATATATATATAAAAAATGAAGCATTCAAATACTGATTTGGAGGTCGATTACCATGGCAATGGTTGAAGCTTTGTTGTTCCACAGACACTGACAGACATTTGAACTACACACCGCACAACCAAAACTGCTATCCTACTATGGGAATTACTGAGATCTTAATAAGACATGTCTGACAAACCTTTTCCCTCTGTGTCTAGTCAGAGCCAGCTTCTCTGCCAGACTTGCCAGTTGGCTCTCCCCTCTGGGATATGTTTCTGTGATAGAACAGCATCTTAACACTGCGATGATGTACTTCAAACATTCTGAAGACCGTGCTCACTGTTTGCACATGACAACCGCAGACATCCCAACAGGGCTGGTGACAACATCTCCTGTCCAACTCAATTTGCCTCCTCCTCCTCAGATGTTCCTTCTCCTCCTCTGTCATTCCAAGGACATCCAGCTTACAGCCACTACATCCATTAATGGATGCTAACCGCGGCTAGCCAGGCATGCTCTGACATCATAAGAATTGCATGAGGATCTATAATGAACCTGAATAAAAAATAGTTCAACATCCAAGAGAGGTCTTGCTTTCAGTGTTTGACATCACTTCTATGACAGATGAGATTCTTGATTTGCTCATCGTAGTGGAGCTATTAAACCTTGATTTCTTAAGGCTCAAATATTCTTCCTTGTACTCCATATACTAGCTAACAGTACTGAAAGGCTGATATGTAATTCATTCTACGGCAACTTCATATATTTTCTTGCTTTTTTTTTCATTCTAAAATAGAGCTGCAGAGATTAATCGATAAGTTGTCAACTATTAAATTAATCACCAACTATTTTGATAATCGATTAATCGGTTTAAGTATTTTTTTAAGAAAAAAAAAGTCTAAATTCTCTGATTCCAGCTTCTTAAATGTGAATATTTTCCTGTTTCTTTACTCCTCCTATGACAGTAAACGGAATATATTTGAGTTGTGGACAAAACAAGACATTTGAGGACGTCGTCTTGGGCTTTGGGAGACACAGATTGACATTTTTCACTATTTTCTGCCATAGTATAGACCGAACAACTAATCGATTAATTGAGACAATAATCAACAGATTAATAAACAGTGAAAATGATTGTTCGTTGCTGCCCTACTCTACAATTAATGTCGCTGGGAAAAAGATAATTTCTTTAAAACAAAAGCTTCAAAAGTCAATAACACTGACATGGTGATTAAATATGCATAATCACTCATTGGAATTGATCTCTTGCTCGATATTTGGCTCTTTCTTGAGACTGACATCTGGCCGAGTGTTTTAACATGTTTCAATCAATGTGCCTCATTAAAGATTCATGACAATTAAAAAATGTTCACACTTGTACTTAATGTGACCGATGCATAAGCATGAGATGATATGAAGTAAAATTTAGTACTCCTTTTTTACCGTTTTACTTAGAGGGGGTTTCATTAGAATTTGGCATCAAATAAAGGCCCAAATAGCCTTTATGTTTATTGTGGTATCTTATTGGATATTCTCAGTCATCACTGCACAAATGCCTTTATGGAATAAGATAACTGTGAAAACTGAACTATTTCTTTTTCTGAGGTGCGTTTAGAAGATCTGAGTGGCCATGTTGTAAAAAATATCATACAAACTTTAATAATGCAGATTGCTTAAACTGTATTAAGTCATGCATAAGCACTCAGGAATGAAATATTCAATGATTAAATTCATGCATTATAAAGCATCTCCCTGCAGTGGGCTATAAAATTCCCACAATACATACTGTGGCTTCAAATGCAATTCAGTTTAATTGATACAATGAATGGGTCTTCCCCCCCATGACTAATATACAAACTAATGAAAAGTGCTCCAATTTTCAGGATCAATATCATGGACACAATAAAAGAGGGATTAAAAGAACAAATAGAAGAATGCACCGTGGTGTTCTTACATTGGCTTACTAACCAAACACTGATGACCATGAGAACTTTATCAAATAATCTAACTTCAGACATGAATACTGCTGAGATTTGATTATTTTGTTGGATCTATTTAATTTCAGTTACGTCACTGTGGAGCTGGTGAGTTCTGATCGAAAGCTCATCTAAATCTGGCCCTCACCCTCTCAGAGGAATGTCAAGCTTCGATGGCACATAGATCGTTTTCTTGATTGAAAATCTCAACCTCTCAGTCCAGCCTTTTCTCATCACATGGTACCTCTTTCTTTATTCACCACCTCCTCGCTGCCTCTGTCTTTTGCTCTCCTTATTCACAACCCTTAGCTTTATTTTAATCTCTTTTGTCCCACTTTCCTCTCCTTTATTTGTCTTTATCCCTCTCCCTTTAGGCTTAACGTCTGTGCTCCATTATTTCTCCAGTATTGTCACCCAGTCTGCCTTCCACTTCGGACTACAGTCGGATGCCTCCATTTGCTTGATGAAGCATGAGAAGAGGCATTATACTGTATTATGTCATAAATAATATTCTTAAAGGTTCTAAATTATGACAACGCATTTGGATATTGAATGTGGATGATAAAAATAGATGATTCATATACAGGCGTACTGTGATTTAGTAAAAGCATTTCCTACTCCAGAGATGAACTAAAGGCCATGACAAGTTGAGGAAGAGATGAGATAAGAAAGTAATGAGGAGAAAGTGGTGAGTCCAGAATGATGAGCTATACTTCCTACTGCAACAATGGGCAAGTTGGAAATGGAATAAAATAAATGTAAATAATACTACAGCAGAACAACCAAAGTCCCGTCTAGGGCTTTTATTGAATCATTTGTTAGAAAGTATCCTGAAAAGTACAACTGGACTGCATTCTGAATCTAAAATATTAATATTCTTTAGAAATTGCATATTATTCATGAAAAAACACTAATCATACCCTAGTGAAAATGCTGTGAGGAATATACTCAAACCACTTATCAGGTAGTTCATCAAAATTCCCAAAACTAGTTTCTACATTTAAAACCTATTATGTGGAACTAATGAAAATGTTCTAGATAATAGAACTACGCTAACCGCTGTCAAATAGTCAATCTGGTAAAAAAAAGTTTTGTAGCCAGTAAAAATATCATCACTCACAGTAATTTTTCTGGTGAAATATTTTGCTTGCCATCTTACAAACAGCTTGTAGACAAAAGGCTTGTTTGAATGCAGACTCAGTCGTGGCTGCTCAGCTGCATTTGGCAGTATAATTATGTGTGGAGAGATCTAAATGACCCTGGTGGTTGAGTCAGTTTGTTTACTTCTGAAATTGGCCATGCATGATCTGCATGATACTGCTGTCATACGCCACACAGAGATAGAAATAGCTCACATATGACAATTTATTATCTAATATATTCATCATTGACATACAGTTGTGACATGGCATGTCATATTCTGGCATACACTCTAGCCATGTGAATAAATTCATTTGATTGAATGCAGTAAGAATAATGGTGCCTTCAAATGCAACTCGTGAGCTCGTGTTTACAACATTGGAAGCCGTGTACACAGTATGTTTGGCGTTCAAGTGAAGAACACCGCTGCTTAGCAACAACGATATTAACATTGCTGTCGGCATCAAGAAGCCACAGAGGCTAACAATTTAGCAAGCTAGCAAGTGGGTAACACAATGCAGGAAATGCAAAGGCATGACAGTGGAAAAAGATGAGGCAGTCGGGAATATCAACATTTCCTCAGACATATTATAAAATTACAAAGAAATACAATAAACGATTAAAATTACAATATATTAACTTATTATGCACTGAAAAATGAACACCCACGGCCTCCGCCATTTCTGACAACGCCAACAAACATGTCACAAGTCGTGAACTCAAAGCTTTCAGAAACTTTCCACCTACGAGGTCATGAATAGCACAAGAGGGGCGTTCATATGGACTCTTCTCGTGAACATGGTAAATACGAACCCATTTGAAGACATCATAAAATAACTTGCGATTAATGGTATCAAACCAATGTACGTGGGGAGTAAGCATCAATATATTTAAAAATGAGAAACAAATAAATGTTGTTTTTGTTTATTTGTCTTACTATGTAAACATAAAGCTAATAAAACCCTAAAGGAAGGTTTGGTTACAGCAGGGGTCATGGGGAAAATGTGTATTTGCTCTGTCCATCCTGCAGGCCTAGCAGATACAATACCAGACAGTCAGACAGCTTCCTGTCATTCCTCACAAAAATGCACTTTCTGCATTTCTTTGCAGCTTCCCTCACAGCTACGACCAGAACACTCCCATCCTCTTTTTTATGTTCCTTTTGTATAAACAGGTAGATAGATGATATAAAACTACAGCCAGCAGAGGTATGTAGAGCTTGTTTGTCAGACACAAAACATTTTCCATGTGCACTTACTGTGCATATTACTGTCGTGTTTTTTTATGACAAATAACAAGTCTGGGTTTTTTATTAACATGGAGCCAGGCTGAGCTCATTTTATTTCCTTTTCCTTCCTTCCAGTTATTCATCCATTTAATTTGACTTAACCAGCTGAGGGGTGCAGTATGTGGAAAGGCTGGATAATTATTGATTTGACTCAAGCCAAAGAAGGAAGGGAAGCTAAAAAAAAAACAGACTAAAAACAACTCGGTAGCTCCAGCTGACACTGACTCTGGAGCTTTTACAGGTGTGAGTGAGCAGCTGTTTCTCTAGGCAGCCCACATCTCTTTACACAAATCAGTTATGGAATTAGGGTTTGAACTTTTTTTTTTGGTATTGTTGAAAGCCATCCATCCATCCATTAGCTATACACGTCTATCCCAGCTGAATGTGTGAATGGCATAATCAAGATTAATCACATGATTGTTCATAGCTAATCCCGAATTAATCACAAAATTTGTATCTGTTCAAATTGTACCTTAAGGGGAGATTTGTCAAGTATTTAATACTCTTATCAACATGGGAGTGGACAAATATGCTTGCTTTATGCAAATGTATGTATATATTTACTGTTGGAAATCAATTAACAGTCAGTCAGTGTGCTAACTTGACTATGACTTGCCCCAAACTGCATAGGGTTATCATAAAGTGGGCATGTCTGTAAAGCAGAGACTCGTGGGTACCCATAGATCCCATTTTCATTCAGATATCTTGAGGTGAGAGGATAAAGGACCCCTTTGAAAATGGCCAAATCGCAAATTGCATTAATGCATTAAAGAAATTAGTGGTGTTAAAACAAATTTGCGTTAATGCGTTAACTTTGACAGCCCTAAACAGATATAATAAAATCTATTATTTTCAATGTACAGTTGTTATTGTGGTAGACAATGACATATGATGTATTGGTCAGAAAACAAAGGCAAGCTTAAAATAGACCGTAATGCACTCTGCTGTTTTCAGAGAGAGGATACAGAGAGAAACCATGCTTCCAGGTACAAAAACAACAAAGACATCAAAGATTTGGCAAATGGTCAAACACGGCACGTTTCTATGGAGCTCAGAGTGAATTTCCACGGCTGTTTGAAATCTGGCAATCATGTATGACACTGACACAGATGCCAGATTTGCCAGCGATGCTGAAAATAACCCTCTATTTCCCAGTGCACGTTGTCCACGGGGAATCATTAGCTCATACAGTGAAGGTGAGTCCCATTTGTGGCCGTTCAGATGTTAACATCAAGGTTACATAGTGTGTCACTGATTTTATCAGTTGAACTGACAGTGATCGTCTCAAAGGGAACTCAGATTCTGAGTCACTGTGCTGCAGATAAGATGATTTAAGATGGAGGCCAAGCTGCCATCGCTAGAACAGCAGTTTAAGTGTAATTACATATTGATGGACACAATGAAAGTCAAACCTAATCACAATCATAGAGTTGTATGAAATTTGTAAGGGGACATCCACTGGAACAGTTTTCACTAGTGGCAATGGTCCAAACACTTTCCTTTGGGATAATCTGGGTAAAGGGGGCAAAATTAGGATCCGGTCTGATAATCACAAAATGGAAAATATTTGGAAAAACAACTAGGATTGATGCATTATTTCCGCTTGGGTGTTTTGAGGCATGCTAGTGAGTAAAAAGGAAAATAAATGCCTAAACATAAGCACTGCAAACACTGTTTAAATCCATCATATCAAGTCAGTCTAGTAATACATTTAAAATCTAGTTTTTCTTGAAGGAAATGAAAGCAATTTCTTCTCTAAAATACACTCAGTTGCCAGTTTATTAGGTACACCTAGCTAAAAGTAATGCAGTCTAATACAACAGTCCTGCAATGATTCCTACATGAACGTTCATTAAGGTTAAAATGGTCAGAGTTTGTTGAAACTGTTTTATAGGTGTTGATTCAGTTGAACAGCCAAATGATGTTTGTCTTTCAGAGATATCAGTCTTTCAAAGATATACATCAAACAGATGATTTTCACATGTACATAATGCCAGTATTATTGTTAATATCTTTTACATGTATTTCACATTAGATTTGAATATTGATTTAATTTGTATTAATAACATTGTGGTGTCTTGGGATGTTATAATATCAAAACATTAAATAGATGTAAGACAATGCATACACCTCCCACATAAGATCTGATTCAACTTTTTATGGACACACTGTGGAATGGTGTTATCCACAGTAAGCTGCTGCAAGAGAGCATCTACATACTGTAAATCATATATGAGGTTAATTTTAAGTGCAGGAGGGTTGCTCTGTCTTCTCCAAAGAACAAAGGGGTTCAGATTAAAGATCAAAACATTTTATCAAGCATAATAAAAACGTTTTATGTGATATCCAGTATGTAAAACTTATATGGGGACAAGCCATAAATATGTCATTTTACAGAGCTAATGAGATAATAGATGAACATAGTCACGTTTCTCGTGTAGACTTTATTGGCCACCATGGAGGCAATTATGTGATAATGTCTAATAGGCCTCAGAGAACGCTGTGTGAATAATGGATACAGAGCATCAGATGTGGACATAACCTTGACATGGATATTAAGACAAGAAAATCTGTCTATGGCACACTGTACACACTTAAGATACTACCTAAAAGACACTAATAAACCCCCACTTGGAAAACTGGAATGAACTTCTGTGTAACTTCAAGGAAATTATTATTTTTGGACAACTGAGCCTTCTCAACCATGTCCACAAGCACCAACTAAAAGGACATCAACATCTCCCAAAAACATTCTGCCCAAGACCCCTAACCAGTGAAGACATAAAATAACAACTTCTTTATTGAAAAAAGGCTTTCTACTGTATAACAATACTTACTGTGGGAAGCTACAATAAAGCCAAGCAATGAGGAGCCAAGCCAAAAAGCGAAGCGGTTATCTTTTACTTCACAGATTTACATCCATGGTTGAACTTCTGTGGGTCTGTTTGTGCATCATGTCATCCATGTAAAATGTATTTCACTTTGAATCAATTTTTCTGCAAGTATGACTCTAGAGAGAAAATTTAAAAAGCCGAGAGCTAAATGTCAGCGGCTCTGACCTCTCCCTTGTTTACTTCACTGTTTCTTTATGACTTTTAAGACTGAAATTTTAAAGTTCAAGTCATCCAAGTTTTAACGAGGTGACCGAGTGATAAGGATCCACAGTCAGCTGAGTAATATATTCAGACACTTAAGCGCATTAGATTGAAAAATGAAAGCATGTCTGAGTGATAAATATTCAACAGAGTGGATTTGAGCCACAAATAGAAACAGCCTGCCTGCAGGCTGACACCAGTTCCTGTGGCACAAACAAGACTTCTTCCAGGAATCACTGCAAACTCATGTCATGCAATGCATCTGAGGAATCACAAACAATCTAACAATGACAACTGTGAGGCATCAATCTATATATTAAGCTTAGATGCATGCTGTTAAAACCAAAAATCAAAAACTTAGCTTGATACTTTTATCTGATTGTACAGTGTGACATATTTCTTCTGGGTTTCCCAATTAAAATTACACTACAAACATTTGCTGCAGTCAAAGAGTGGATTGTAAGAGAGTCTGTCTGTGACATATTCTGCAGATATCTAGACATTGAAACTGTAGTAATGTTGCTGGTATGATGTCAACATACTGTCAACATATAACTTTCACTGGCTGTTGCTGCTGTGAACCGCGCGGTTCGCGGTAAAAATAGGTGAGAGCTCAGAGGCGCAGCTGACATGCAGCCGAGCCACGCTTGAGCCGCACTGCCCACGTGGGCAGTGCGGCTGCTCTAACCTGTTAACATGGACGACAAAATAAAAAACAACAGGTTCCTCAGCCGCCACGCGCTGCTGAAGTTCCTGTGAGGCCCTGCATTGTTGACACTTTCCTCCAAGAGCATGACCCCTTCCCGGCTGTGCGGATACACCCCATCCATCTGCTGCACCAAAGAGATTAAAACAAATACTAAATATTTGCCAACAATACTTGACCAAGGTCCAACTGCCCCAAGCTGATGTTGTTAAATTAAATTGTGTTGTGTACTTCTCTGTAGATTCTCACTCAGCTATTGTTGGATGTTGGATGTTCTCCAAATCAAAGTGACATTTATCTACCATGGACAGGGCAATATGTTCACCTCCAAACCATGCCACCATACACAACCTTTTCACTGAACTTAAAATCTAAATGCCAACAAAAGCTTGGCATGGTTCATAACAGTGACATATAACTATGTGACATTTAAGAAACTGTCTGCAAGACGTAAACTGTCTACTTGGATAATAGTCAAGAAGAGGTATGAGGCAAGCTGAAAATCCAGACCCTAATGAGTCAGATCTCTCCATTTCCAAATATATTATTTTAATATTCATTAGATGCGTGACTGGAGGCACAACAATTCTCACTAGTGAATCACTGACTAGAAGCCACCAGACATGGGGCCAAAGGTCCTGGTGCGGTGGTACGTTGGCCTCATTGTGCCATATGGATTTCTTTTTAGCTTTTTTCGCTGCACTAATCCCAGGGAAATAATGCCAGCAGACATGCCAACGTCTGAAACCTACTAGTGCAAAGGTGAACCCCAGGCCTCAGTATCTACCACAGCTGTCATGTCTGGGTGGATGACTGTTGGAGCCTGCAGCAGAATGGGCAGCAAGAAAGACCAGGGTTATTCATGAATGCAATGGGTAATGGGCCTCACGTCAGTCTGCCATAAGGTACCCAGCCAACACTCACCCACCCCACCCACAGGGTGTCATTGAGCTAATGACTGTCTACCCAAAATGCACTGCTCCAACAGCGGTTGAGTAGTAGTAGTAGTAGTGGTGGTAGTAGAGCAATGCAATGCAGTTTATGATTTGTATTTTTGATTGTTGACTGTATTTTAGCATAACATGTGAGTAGACTACAGTATATCAAGCATTACTGACCCAAATAGCTGCATGATACCAAATTACTTCTCACAGGGTTTATTTAAATCCTTCTGTGCCTTTGCATAAATAAGAGGTTAGGAAGAGGTCAGCATGGATTTAAAATGGTTTGATAGTATTGGTTTTGTCATCACACATAAAGGGTTTTTCTCTCAGAGGAAGGCGTTTTCACAATGAAAACAGTTCACAGCGAGGTCTGTGGATTATCCTGCGTAACTGGCACATTGTTTTTGGAATGACACGTCGCTGTAAGTTTCTCAAAATATTCGCCATGCTTTCAATACCACATAAAAAGTTCTACACCTTCATTGTATTGGGATGGCAGCAAGAGCTTCACATATTCTGAGCAGAGATCTAACGGGTGGGAAAAATAAGTCGCATTTCTGTGATCAAATCAGCAGACGCTACATGGAAACAAGATTAATGGATTATATTCACCGGGAGTATAAAACATGTTACCTTTGTCCTGTGTATAGATTAGAAAGAAAATACCACTAAATTGTGAGGGAAATGGTTGCTGGAAAAAATTAAATAAATAATTCCTGACAATGACTGATGCATTTGACTTCAGGACATCTCTGACTACACACATGCTGAAAGTCAAACATTTAACTGTATCTATTTAGAGATTTTCCAAAGTAAAATACCCTAGAAGTGTATGATTCAACTTTTTCACATATCGAATTGCCATACTTGCCCTAAGATCTAACACCCTTGGCAAGTGAACTGACACTCTTTTCATAAATAAATGGCACTTCAACATCTGTCTTTTGATGGCGTCATGATTTAATAGAGTAACTTGAAGTGATCTGCCATTATCATGCTCTCTGCACATTGTTTCATGATGCTACACTGCCATGGTGATGCACCTTGTGCCCTACGCACTGGCGCATAAAGCAAGCCAGACGACATATATGGATAGAAAATGCCTTGTCCCCTGATTCTATATGACATTATCAGATCACACATCAAGGTCAGTCCATCCATCACATATTCTCTGTGACATATGACTGCGCACACATTTCCTAATGGACACAATATTTCTGACCAAAATAGGCACAGAATTAAACTAGAAAGGTGCACTCAGAGTGCAGATCTCCGCCATGTATATCTGGTGGGTGTCCAGCATGTATGCATGACAGTAGTGGAACGAAGGCGAGACAACATGCAGGTTATATTATTATATTTATTTTGTTAGCCCTATAGGAAAAAGTCATACTAAAAGATACAGGGTTAACAACAGGATCAACAGGATTGATTTTAGGATAATCCAGATTATATCCGTTAACTGCTGTTTTCTTATAGAGACGCTCCGATCACGTTTTTTGCCGCCGATACAACTGGGATGAACAAAGTTATATACAATGTAAATAAAATTTATTTTCTTTATTTTCTCGACAAAAGCATAGAGGAAACGGACAAAAGCCTTCAGACCCAAACTGCAGCAGTGCCCTGTATAAAAAGATGATAATCAATATTTCACAACAGGCATTACTTTTTTTATGCGTGGCCTCACAGAGTGCAACAATTTTGTTTGCCCTGGTTCTCTCAGTTGATAACAAAACATCTGACCTAATGGTTTCAGAAACATGCTTTTACAACACTATCACTTTCCCTCGGCTTCTCAGTGTTCACCTTAGGGATACTTCACCGTAGTACAGTACACATGAACTATTGCACCAAAGCTCTCCGCTCATTGCCATCTACTTTCCCAGGAGGCACGGCCTGCTCCTCCAAAGCTTTTTTAGAGAACAGGCTTCTTCACTGTTACTGAGGCAGGAAAAACATGACTATCCATTATTCAGAGAGTTGCCACATGTTTTCAGATAAGATGTAAAGGATATGCAGCTTGAAAGCACTTTGATGAGACTGATGAGAAGCAAGAGAAAGACGATTCAAAACTGTCTTCAAACCTTGAATGGGGGTCCCACTATGGTCAAACAATGGGGCTCAATAGTATCAATAATCAAGTAAAATTTATGATAAATGATGTTGAAATAGAAAGAGTGTATGAAAATAAATTCCCGGGTGAGATAATTGATCATAAATTATGTTGGAATTACTATCACTTTATCAATGCACTTGGCATGACATAAGCATGAACCAATTCTAAACAACAATATTTTTATTTGTCTGATTAAATTCTGATCTCAGACATGGGAACTTGCCTACTTTGCTTACAAAAATATGACTGAAAACAATGACAGCAAACTACTTACTGTCTTCAAAACAGCAGAGAGCACAGCCGTGTCTTTGGAGTGCCAATACAAGGATCAGAGACAAGCTGGACGCTAAATTTAGACAGTTATTTTAAGATTCACTTGCCACTAACAACTATGCACAAGTGATTCATAATGTAACTATTCTTCCATTTACTACTAAGTTTACTACTCACTAACAACATTTGCAAAAAAGCTTTGTCCTCATTTTTGGATGCTTTCAACTAGCTGCGTAGCCCTGCTGTGAAGGTACTAACTTGAGGAAAAAGCATGTTATTAAAATAGCGTGTCAGCGTATTACACTTAAACAGATCCTATGGTTTTAAAATTTGCAACACAGAAAAGCAATGTATTTTTGATGAGGGGCAGCAGAGGTGAGACATTACACACTGGCAATGTAATCTGAACATGTCATGTGTGGCAGCACTTTTCTGTTACAGTCATCTGAGCATTAACCTCGATGTAACTAGGTAGGTGCTCTCAGCCACAGCTGCCCCAGTTAAAAATAAACCATAACATTTAGATTCATCCAATTAAAAATGTGTAAGTGCAGCGGCCCCTTGCAGCAAGTGAGGAGTACGCAACATATGTTGTAGTTTCACAGGTTTGAAATATGGACTCAATTGAACCTGAGATGGTCTGAGTGGTCTGTATGATATATTTAATGGTCTCTGAAAGGTGCGACTAAGGCAGTCCATGATTCAGCCCATGAACATTAATGCAGTCAGTCTAGTGGATATCACTTGCATTTCTTACTTAAAGAATATTACTGGGTTGTTAGAGGGGTTTTGCAGGCTCAGGTTTCCAACAGAGGTCTATACAGAGAGGAGGGTTGGATACAAGATGTGTAATACAAAGAGACCATTGCTCTACTCAAATTTACATTATTTCTATAGAATCCATATAGCATCAGGATTTAGCACAGTCTATCAATATACAAAAATGGCTGCAAAAACATTCAATAATTTAAATATTCTGAACACTTATAGTATGTCTTCTTTTTTCTCACTTTTAAACTATTTAAAAAAAAAATTCAACACAATAAAACTAATTAAAACATTTAATTTGCCAGTGACAATTATCTAGCAGCCACAACATTTCCTATAGGCTATCCAGCACCTTTCACCTTTCATGAAAACAGTTAATATAAGCTTATAATAATCCAGTGAGACTGAAAAAAGGAGGCTGATATGAACCAGAGGCAAAACAAACAGAAACGCGCTGCAGCTGCTTCATTTAACTTGGGTTTCTTGGAGTGAAGACGTTATGTATGCAGACAGGGTGACATCAAGCACATTAAATATTCTCAGGAAATCAAAGGCATGATAATGGGGATGAATTTAGAAATTGCATCCTCTTTAATTTCTCATGGCAGTGAATACGAGAAAAGACATATTTTATGTAAATGGATCACCAGGGACGCAGCTCAGCTTACAGTTTGTTGTGGTTGAATCTATGCAATAGTGTCATTTGAATTGTCATATGAAATTTATAAGGGGGGAGGGTCTAAGCTGCTGTGGAGACGAAGAGGAGTGGGTGGAAAGTGGGTCATAATCTGAAGATACAGTATTCACTGACTGCACTGCAGAAGTGTGACCTTTGGCTTTTTTCCTATATAACTGCCAGAGCCTCCCTGAAAGGTCAGCTACAATGCTGTTTTTATTTTACCATAAGAAAGCTCACTTGCCTGGACAGACCTGATCCAACCAATACTACACAGCTGGATGGAGACCGAGCAACGAACCCCTGTACTGCAGACTGCCAGTGGATGGAAGCAGCAGCAAAGCAGCAGCAATCTCTGTGGGGAAGCCGCTACAGCAAAAAGGCACTGGACAAACAGGGAAACTAGAACTGATGTGTGACTGCTCCTGACACTGTATAGCCTACAAGGTGTCTTCCCACCGTCCTCTGCACAGTAGGATTTACACTAAAAAGGCCAAAACGCAGTTCTCGATTTGCGAATTTTATTGAAATGTCACTTCCGTGACTCTGTTCTCAATGGGAGAACCAGCAAAGATACAACCCCCCACCTCTACAAATACTTCTACATTACTGCTCAACAGTAATCCATTTATGATGTAAAAATAAAACAAAATAATATATATATAACACGAAATTTCCTTCATTTAAAAATGTCTGCATAAACAAGACAGGCAAATACAAGACAGTAAAAGCATGTCTGCAAAAAACGTTTTAAGACGTGAGAATCATAAACCGCTGATTGTGTCTCGCTAAGCTCTTAAGGCTGTGGGAGCAAAGGCATCGACAGAAGACACCCAATCATATTCAGTCTTTAGCCTTTTCCTTCGCTACTGATGCTCTTTAATGTGATTTGTTCTAGGTTTTTATTTTATTCATTTATCAATTGGTACCTATATATCTCAGTTTACAAAAGCACATGCAGGGAGTATAAAAAAGATAAACCCTGACTTGGATGGATAGATGTCATGTCATGGCACACAGCACAAGATGCAACAGTGGCGTATATGTTAGTCTAATCCCTTGGACCTTAAGGGCCAAATCACTAATGGGCTAAAACGTCAAACAGATGGATTGGAAGCCAGAGATTTACTGTAAGCAACTAAAGTCAAAACACGGAAGTATCACATTGACCATGTCCAAAATACTTGCACGACATGTACTGTAGCATGAGAATAAAGAAACTCAGCGCTTGATAATAAACTCAATGCATCCGCTAAATATGCATTCAATGCAATTAAAAAAGCTCTTTATTTGTTTCCAGGGGCAATTTACAGAGGCACGTACTGTAGAGTAGTACGGTTACACAATATAGGAAACAATGTTAAAATACATAAAAATGCAAGGATAAGCTTTATACATTGTGATAATAATGATAATGACGTGAGAATAATAATGTTACTGTAAAATAAGCTGTACATAATGTGATAATAATGACATGAAATGATAATATTAGTACAAATATAACTGTACACATTATGATAATAATAATGATGGTATGAGAATGATAATCCTTGTTCAATAAAAGTACAATGCAGTGTATATGTATATGGGTATTTACTGTATATTCAACCAGCATTTGACCACATTCGTAAGGGTGCTGTCACATGCACCCTCTCTCTTGATGTCTCTCTACAGTATGTCTCTTTTTTTAAGACTAGTCAGGTAGTAAATACATTTTAATAATTTCATTTTAAGTTGGATTAATTTGATAACAATGCCTGTGCACCAAAGCAAAGTTTGATCTGCATTCAAAGCGGTTACGGAAGAGGGTTGTGAAAGCAGTTTATAAAATATGCTGACCTACTAAGACTGACCATTGGTCTGTCAATACAATCCTACACAGGGCTTCAGTGAGAAGATGCACTGGCTGTGTGTGTGCAAACAAACACATGAGTAAGACCACATCTTTTCTAGACCTGCAAAGCCCAGTGATATCTTCTGTTTTCCTGACATGGTATCGTCAGTGGGTACGGTGTGAAATTAATTTGTTGCTGACTGGGTTGGCCTTTAACCAGTCAGGGATCAGATAAACCAGATGTGGGGCTTACTTAATATATATATGAAACTTCTTGTTGTCATCATCATCATATAAACCGCTTCCCATAGTTCGCTGGTTGGTGTAGTCTCTACTGTAAAGCTTAACTCTTCCCCCAAATGAGTCAGAAGGAAAAAACATCCTGTTTGATTTATGAATGTCTCAAAGAGAGATGCTGCACAGAATTCAACATTAAAATTGAATGGAAAGTAGAGAGTTGTGACAGAAAATGTTTTGACTTGATCTTCTTCAAAGCAAATCTGCATGCCTATCTGGTTGGGAGGTCTGTCAGATAAAACTGAGATTGTGGAGATGATAACAGAATAAAGCACAAAACACAAATGATAAAGTTTTAAAAGTGTGTCACAAGTAATCTTAAAGGATGTGACAGTTGCTAACAAAACTAAAAGCTACTTCTGTTTCTGACTTTGACCAGGGATTAGTTTAAGCACCAGACAACCTGAGAGATGTAGTGGGCTCACAACTGTCAGACAGACATGACTCAGGAAACAGTGTTTTGGTGTTACGGGATGTTAAGTGCTTAGCTGAAGTGAGAGGCGACTGCCAAACATCTGTAGATATTTCACAGGTCTACATGTGTACCGTGTGAAGTTCTCCTTTTTCTTTTCATTCTTTTGCATTTTGAATGAGCTGCTTGCAACTTCTAGTGTTTTGTGTGGGGGAGATGGAAAAAAAGAAAATACCGTTCCTTTAATTTGTTCATCTATACATCACATGCAAAGTCTCGGATAGTGGTAATCGATTTATAAATGAGTGAGTGATGTGTCTGACTATTAAAACTTAGACCAAATGTCTTGGAAGGGCAGCTACATTTGTAATTTCTGACCTTACACTCCTCTGATCAAAGGCAGTATGCCAAGTGTTGAATGGAAAGCTCTTAATTACGAGGCAAAATCAATACTGTGTTGTACAAAATTGATGCTCTCTTCCGGGGCAGTATAGTGGTGTGGTAGAGTTAATTCAAAATTCAATAGCTCAACAGCTGCACACTGAAAGACAGCACTGCACTGGAGATGAGCACAATTAACACCAAAATACAGTATAATAATAATGATCCAGTTTCATTCACTGTCTTCCTACGGTATTGATCATGCAGAATGGACCAATACCACATCCTTTTCATAAGGCCTTTGCTTAATGCATTGAATTACAGTGAGTCACATTATTAATACGTGCCATGTAGAATTAGCGCTAATGTACTGAGAGAGTCTGAGCATGTAAACAAGTTACAATACACACATGACCTATATTTGAAAAGAAATACAGGACTTATAGATTTCAATATCTCTAATGATGAATGGAAAAAGCTGAATCCATTTTATTGTCACATGAAAATGTGTTCCAATGTCATGATGGATCAGTGTAGTTATCCTGAGGGCATCTAGACAGTTTAGTTGGGCTTAGGTTGGTCTCCGTCTCTCGTGTTGGTTTAATGAATCTTGACAATATCTCTTACATTTCCATTTCAACTTTTTTACAATGAAAAATTAAAACAGTGTAGATGAATTACTATATATAAATGAATTGGCTTTTATGAAATAAAAAGCAGTTTAGTGTAACTAAAACCCTTTGGTCTTAAACAAATAGGAATTACATAAAACCTTTACAATGCACCAATATATTGCATCCAATCATGCAAAATGCAAAACCAGTCGCATAAATAAATAACAAAAGCAACACATAACTGCATTAGAGTAATGGTGCCTCTCTTTGAAAGAGAATCTACCTCTAGCAGCTGAAGTTCCTCTGCTTGACTGACTGAAAATACTTGCTAACCCTGCTGAAATGGCCCATCTTGCACATGCAGTAAAAATAGCCCAGCAGAGAGCATGGTTAGACCCTTGTAATGGAACGTGATCAGGGTCATTGTAGTGTGGCTCAAAGACCTCCAAGAGCCTGGTGGTGACGCAACACTCAGAGGGAGAAGGGTTAGAGCCAAGGAGACACTCAGAAACATATTTATACACACAAATCAATGCCAGGAGGTTAAAGGCAAAGCTGCTGCTTGGAAGCATAGAAAAGGCTCCAAAGCAGCTTTAAGACCATCATATGATAGATGGGTCCACAAATGCATCAACAAAGGAAAACCGTTGGACCGACTTACAAGACTAACTTTAATAAACAAATGATATGTGCAATTTAAATTCCACTGCTTTACTACAGACTTAATGTAGTGTAGTTGTGGTTGTGGAGTGCATGACATGCCAATATAATGCTGTTAACAGAAGGACGATATTCGCGAGTCTCTGGGAAACTATATTTTAACTAGGGCTGGGCAATATGACAATATATATCTCCAAAACGATATGAAATCGTATATATTTTTCTATATCGTTTCTATCACGACATAAGCTAGGCCTATATTTATTTATTTCTATAATTTCACTTAAAAGTTATGTTAATTTTTCACACAAGTTCTTAAAATGAGGAAAATACTCTTTAATTTGTGAAGTATTTAATTCATTCACACAAGAGTATACAAAAATAGGCTTTACCATGTGGTTATTTCATATTGACTATTTACCGGAAAACATGCTATATTGTGACATATATCATTATCGAGATATTAAATGACCTACATGTATATTATGACAGAGGTTTTTGGCCTCAGTGCTTGTTCTAATACAAACTTGAATCAAACTTCCTCTCTCAATTCAACTGCGTCTTGCGTGTGTCTGCCACAAAGCAAAAGACTACCGCACAGTGATTTATATTCAGAGAGCGCCACACAGTTTCAAAGACCTACTTAGCATTGTAATACAATAGCTGAAGCAATAGAGAGGTAAAGGCTGTTTCAATAGCTAGGGGTGCTTCAGGGAAATGTTTACACAAAACACTACTACGCTACAATACTTTACACTCAAAGAAAAACAGAAAAAGAAAAGCCTCCGTTCTTGAGCTTGAATATTGTTAAGTTCAAAATAAGCATGAAACTGGTGTGTTGCTAGACATAAAGTATGTGATGCACTTCTCTTGGTTTCTTTGGGCAAAGCCCCTCCAGATGCTCTTCTGAATTATTTCTACTTGAAGGCAACACGAGGACAGAGGGCCATTTGAAATGAAAATTAACTGGATAGAAGAATAAACACAGAACAATGAGCTACTAGCTTCTCCAGGCCACTGACACTGGACAACTCTAATCTTAAATTCACAAATATAGGTCAGTGATTATGCTCTGCTTAACACAAGGGTTTACATTATACATTGCAAAGTATTCCCTGTGTGGACAACATATACATCTCTGATATCACTGAGCACTGTGAGCAGTGATGTAATGCGGAGTGGCTGAATATGTGCTGGTACAATGATAACTGTCCTTGTACAGTCCTGTTTTGTTGAGGAGACGAACAGACTTCTGCATGAGTAACAAGCCGGACAGGAATTTATCAATCTCAAACTATAAGTGACAAGCATGTTCATGGCATGTTAAGCTTTTGAGTGCTCTGCGCAATACTATTCAACCCCCCCTCGGCATCATCAGTGCAATAATCCAGCAATATTCCTATAATGGTCCAGCGGTTTGCCGTAATATAAACTGACATAACATGAATAAAGTCCATAAGTAGGCATTCCCTACAGTCCATTACATGATAGGAGAGAGGATGTTGGTAATGGATAGATCACACTGTAACACAACCAAATGAGAATATATTCTCAAAGCCTAACATACATTACAACGTGTTATAACCAGTGCTGTTTGTATACAACCAGCGTTCCCACTAGATCATAAAGCTATAAGGCAAAATGACTGTGAGTTGAGTGGAAATCACTCAACTCATAATCCTAACACTACACCAAGATTAGGAGACACCAACTGACCTACTTTACCTCATATTGTTATATTTGGCAAAAGCACCTGGTGAACAACATCTATCTTGCCCCCTGATCTGCGCAGGGTAGCAGGGGACTGGAGTCTATCCCCGCTCATATTGGGCGACAAGCAGGATACACACATGACACGTAACCAGTCTATTCAACACAGGGCTGACCGACATAGACAGACAATGATTCACACACAAACCTATGAGCAATTTAGAGTTTCCAATTCACCAAACCGGCTTGTCCTTGGACTGTGGGAAGAAACTGGAGCACCCAAAGAGAGACTGGAGTAGGGAAAACATGCAAACTCCACATAGAAAAAAGTCCCAGCTGACCTAAAACCAAGGAATTTGTTGCTGTGACTTTTAAAAGCATGAAGCACTGAAGAAAAACTGATCGATGTTATCAACCTTTAAACAAAAAAAACACTTCTCTCATTTATTTACAGGTCCTCCTCCACACAATGTTGCACCAGTCTGCATAGTTAAATCTGTGCTGGTGTTTTAAACCAACTTTGTTCAACAAAAAAAGTCCTTTTCAGCCTGCATTTTATAGTGACAAAGGCAGGGACAGCTGTCAGCTGCTGCAGAGCTTGTATTTGGCCAGAATCTATTCAGACCGGCTTTTCTTCGGTCAAAAGGGGCCTGCTGGTTTTGCTTGTCCTCCGATCCTATGGCAGAGCAACACAGGGAAATCTTCTGAACAACTAAGATTTGTTCCCCATTCTGAGGATGTTTTCTTCAGGCCGGGCACTGCAATGAGGCCTTCTGGGTATTTGAAGCCTTTTGTTAAGAGAGTTATAAAAGGAATCCTTCCCAACAGGCTCTGTGTGTGATGGACAATATAAAGTATGCCTTGCTGTCAAATGACAAAGCTAATCATTTGATTCACGTCTACAAAGCTTGTTAATCATCTTGATGGGCTCTTGCTGAAGTTAACAACTACATTTTAAATCTACAGTACATACTAGGCTTGCCGCGGTGGTCAGTGTTTCCAGTGTTATATGGTGGTCGGGCATACACCAATTACATTACTTGCCCACCGCCCCCACCGTCATTTTGCTTTTGTTTTATAGAAATAAAAGCCATTAAGCTCATTTTGGCGTATCAGCAGCGTGTTATTCAATTCAGTTCAATTCAATTTATTTTTATATAGCGTCAAATCATAACAGAAGTTATCTCGAGACGCTTTATTGATACATAGTCGGACAACGGACACTACAAACTGAAAGTGAAAGTGTCTGCTCCATACAGAGTCTCACCACAGAGAGGCAGGAGTCAAATTTTACACATGGGACGAGAGAGAGTTGACAGACAAGACGATGGCGGAGGATTTGGTGTCAAAGCGAAAAAGCACTTATTTGGCAATACTTCAGATTTAAACCCAATGCTACAAGCGAACCATAACATTAATGAGGCAATCGCTGTGCGGAGGACGGAGCGTTAACAGCCGGAATGTATAAATCAGGTTGGTCAACATGCACCTGCTATGCATTTTACAGTATTACATTATTTATGTGTGCAAATGTGTGCATTTTGAAGCAAACAAGTGAAGCACTGTACCATAGTACAATTTTGCATAGTCAGTCATTTTTGCAAATATGAATGTGAATGCATTTTGTATAATGATTTGAAATCTACCTTCAACAAAATTCAGGTTATTCCTATAACATGCTATATTTTCACTCTCCAGACTCACACCTAGAGGTCTGAATCAAGAGTATGAGATCAAACATTTTCTCTAAAACAAATAATGGTGGTTGTACTGTGATGGCTCTTCCTACATATGCAGTTCCATTTATATATTCCGACACATATTCGTAAAACTGAAAAAATGTTACACAACAGGTGTGTCTTTTTTCCAATTATTGTACATGTATGAAATATTTCTTCTTTACTTTTTCCTCTTCCTTAATGTAATGTAATATGTTTGAGAGTAAGTGATGGATTTTCTGATATATGTGATGATGAATATGACATAATGTTTATAAATAACATGTTTTCTATTTAGAAGTATGATATTTAGAAGTATAGCTTTTGTATTAATGTTTTTATGCACTTTATCAAATTGTGAATTGTTTGGGGATGTCATCATAGAGCTTGTTTGCCTATTGGTGTGCTTTATGTATAAATATTGGTGAGGTTTCCACTTTTTCAATTACTTTGACCTGACAAAGATCCAAGCAGGATTGAAACGTAGTCAATAAAAATATTGTGGCATGGAGTAGTGTGCAGGCGTTACCTTTGTCTATTCCTACAACATGACCAGGTCAATCTAGGTTTGTGTGAACAAAAAACACTAGATTCTAAATGACAAATCTTACGCTGAAACCTCATCTGGCTGTGCAATGTTGGGTTCTACCTTTGGGAGAGACAAGTTCAAGGTTCTTGGGAATTATTGTTATAGGCTGGATTTTGCTTTTCCATGTTGCCCTTGTTAGACATCTTTTTTTGTGGAAATTAATACACTTTCAGTGACACTGTGGTGCCAGTGTTTAGGTCATTTAAAGCTCAACCAGCTTTTATCTAATTACTTATTTTTCTCATTCTAAGTCACTAATAGGTCCTGCGGGCGTGTGTGAACTAGTCATGCGTGCAGAATAGTCAGAAAAACACATTGCTCATTGATTGCACTACCAAACCCAGACTGAGAGGCAGAGGCATTGTGGGATTACAGATACAAACCACTGCAGATCCTGAAGACAGCAGACAGAATAGGGCCTGAGGACACACCATACTATTGATATAACCTAGATTAATCACAAACAAGGCCAATGTGAGTAACACAAGTGTAAAAAAGTGATGGTATTGCAACTGGCACAATAGGGTAATATAGAGTGTATAGTGTTTTGGATTTTTAAAATTTCCTCATTCTTTTGGCAAAGGCCATTGGCAGTGTTTTCCATTCATTTGTATGATATGAAAACCAAACTTGTGGAAATACGTATAGCTGGATTTGTTACACTGTGTGTGCTAATACAACACAGACTTTCAAATCAATCTCCACTTACATCTTCGTTACACTTTATGGTATTTTGGCCAATAAGAACAGACAAGGACAACAATTAATTGTACTATGAATTACCAAAATCCCAGACAATATCTAATTGCAAATCTCAACACTATTCTTATTATATTCTTATTGTATTCTTATTATACTGATTTTTGGTCCAGCTCTGCACAAATTTAAGCAAAGAAGTATAGCTGGCAGAGCCAGACTTAGCCTGAAGCTGCTGTAAGCAAGTCCTGGTGAGAAACTGGGCTGTACTGGCCTACATACATTCTGCAACTGTTTATTGGACTAAATCTGATGAACCTGAAAGGCCAACTTTTTTTTTACCCGGTTGTTTTAAATCAACTCTTCATGGATATGGTGTTCCAAATTAAACTGATATTCACAATACAGTTAATGAAGTGGATGATCATGCATGTCTTCATAATGTAAGTCCTGAGGAGGATCAACTGGGCCAAA
The DNA here is from genome assembly GCF_015220745.1 of Sebastes umbrosus. Taxonomy (NCBI): domain Eukaryota; kingdom Metazoa; phylum Chordata; class Actinopteri; order Perciformes; family Sebastidae; genus Sebastes; species Sebastes umbrosus. Next base: position 25,007,238 of record NC_051284.1, on the reverse strand, counting down.
TTTAATGAGCCAAAAAGGTTGGCCTATTTCCTACTGAAATGTAGCAGGATGATATAATACTCCAATGCTAACCACACAGTCAAGGCTGGAGAACCAAATTCAAACAAATCATTTGTTACTGACGGTCATTTGAATTTCGTAGCGGCTCCATCCGAGCATAAGCGTAGCTACTATCCCATTCACTACTGTAAAATCTGAGTAAGTAACATATTTCATAGGTTTTGCCTTGTGAATGATCTCTAAACCACAGCATGACTGTGCTGACTCCAGTGCTGATGATGCTTTTAAGACTAAAGAATGAAATAAACTTTTCTAGAGTGAATCAAACCGTGCCACTATTGGCTGTAACCTACAAAAAGGTTGAGTGCCTTTGCACTTAGTAGTTTACAGCCTCTGAATCTTTCATGAAGTAGCTGCGAAACTGGCCAGAACCATTCAGTACTGTTGGTACAGTACAGTGCAACTATTTTACAAGGTAATGGCACCACAGAGAGGTAAAATAAACTTTTCCAATTAGATTGTCGTTATTAGAATAAATGAGAATGCAGCAAACACTGCACACTTTTCCACGTGGGTACAAAAGACTGCACAATAGGAAGGCATATGTAAAGTCCCTCTAATAAAGCAGACTTAATATACTCTATAATTTGTTATGACACAAAGATCAGCTCAATCAACCTGGAAAGCTGCACCTGGCTCTCCAGTCTCTCCGACCACATTCAGTCATTGTTGACGAGCAGCGTTGTTAAGTTTGTATCTGCTGAGGAAAGACAAAACCAAGACGAGTATAAATGTCCATTAAAAGAATTCCTCTCTTGACTAAGCTGAGAACAAAAACTGTGCCTTAGGTCTGAAAGTGTAAAGATATTCTGCTGCGGTCTCCAACAGTGCTGCTTAGCAGGGATCCATTCTGACCGTCTGTTACTATGCAGCTGAAACAGATTCACCAGTGTGCCATGTACTGTATTGTCTAGTGGTAAACATCAGTTTACTGTGATACAATTAAATCCAGAATCCATCAATCACAACTTCCACTGACGGCGACAGATTGTTGAAAATAAGCCAAATGTGCCGCTCAGCTTTTCATCTGGCTGGCCTCAGACCATTCACTGAGTGTTTTATAAACTGAACGGATTTGGTCGAGGCCAAAGGATAACTATCCTCGGCAATACATTAACTAATAACAGTCTCTGCAGTCCACACAAACAGTTGTCTGAACAGAGCAGATCCCCAGGAATAAAATGGCATGCTGTAAGTAAACGTGACATCTGTCATCAACGCCGACTGATCCATTGTCCCACTGACCTCTGCCCTCACAGTTCATTGCTGTGAAATAACTGTAAAGCATAAGGCTTATGTTTTGCACCACCATGGCTACTGTTACCAGCTGTGCCTCTCATTCATACACACACACACACACACACACTCAGACACACATAAACATTAATGCGACGAGCTACCATGCAACACAAAGGTCTAACTATCAGGAGCAATTGATGCTTAGTGTCTTGCTCAAGGACACATCAAACCGCCAACTTTACGACTAACAGACAATCTGTTTCATCGCCTCAGCCTCTGGTTTTGATGTCAGTGAAAGTGCAACGGCTTCTTTCTTGACTCACTTTGGCATCAACCTTTAAAAATCACACAGTACTGGGCAAAATGTAGAGAAGCAGAGATACTGTACTAATTACTCAACTCAACAGTAGCCTCAATAAACCAGAATGCAAGCAGCCACATGGCATCTCATGTTTTGAGTAAAGCATAGAAACAAGGTAGTAATTATAATATATATTGGGGGGGGACAAATATGTTTTCCTGCTGTCCTCATCCATAGCACTGTTTTGCTTTGCTCCCGTGTCCGTACTCCTGTCTGTTTCTCCAAGCTGGTGGCACGCCGACCGGCATCTACTGTAAGTAATGCACCTACTATGGATAAGTACATCATACACTCCTATTCAAAATCCCCCAAACTATCCCTTTAAGTAAAGTTCTGAACCCACAGTTGAATGCAACAAGTTCATTCCCATTCTCTGCAAGTTGAATGGCAATCTGTGAATAACATGTAGGCCTAAAACTTCAAAACAACTGTTTCAATGCAGTGAATGTCATAAACTAATGAAACTATTGTATTTAAGATGGATTGTGTACATAAAACGTAGTGAATGCTCTTATCCAAACCACCATACTTTTGCTAGAATTTTAATGAGCAGTGAAGATCTGTATATACAAATCTTGTTCCACTCAGCACCCACTCACTCTGCAAAAAACATGCCAATCAATTGATTATGGGTCCTTAAATCTTTACAAGATAAAGTTAGTAATTAGATGAACTTGTGAATGTGAATCTCAGTAGACCTTTGCCAGAGAAACCAAAGCATCCTTGGAGCAATAAAGAAGAATCACTGGACGTCAGCACCATCAAAGAAATTGGTCACACTCTTCATCACAAACATAACAAAGTAAGCGTATTAAATTCCATGAGACAGCGCTTGAAGAGACAGCATTTAGGATCAACACATTATAAAAAAACAGAAGTAAAAGTGTCCTACCTTATGGGTGTAAGGCGCTTCTCCAAGGTTGATTCCATCTTTTGCAAGTTTATCCCTTAGCAGTACTTTGAGCTTCAGTTTGGGATAAGTCACAAAGTCATTACAATCTGTGAATCGCAGGTTGTGGTTTCCAGGACAGGAGGCCTTGTGTATTCCTGTGGTCTGTGACCTCAAAGTCCTTTTTAAGTGCGCAGAGTGGTTGCAAGTAGAAGGATCCAGAGGCTCCAAGGTGAAATAGTACCCAGGTGCTTTCCTTTCATCCTCATCTTTTAGCCTGTACACTGCTGTGAGCAGCCGGTGTCTGTGGTACTGAATCTGGACACCTATGGCGTCGAGGTCTGGCTCCCCAATCTGTTTACAAACTTCCAAGTCGTCATACCCATTGTCGATGAATGACTCCACATACTGGGCCAAATCAAGCTTTGACAGCCACTCCAGAACAAGGTTTGGCCCTAGGCTCATCTTTAAAACAGGCTATAATCCGGCCTATCTTAAGTGCACATCATCCTCTCCATTCAAGGGGTTTTGTGTAGAGGAAATCCACAACTCTGGTCCATGTAAAGTCCAAAAGTCCAATTCTCCAACTTAGACACATCTATTAGCTGTGGTCAGAGCAATAGAAAACACTGTGGGTGCATAACTGGAGACAGCAGGGTGGCTTTACAGTTAGAAACACCTTTAACTGTCAGAAGCCCTTTAACATTTCCTGATAAAGTTCTCTTGAACAAAAAGACAGGTTCAGGCTCTCTAGTTGACCTTTGACATCTCTTGTAGGCGTGTAAATCAGCATATGTGAAATCCCCTACATGAAGAAGCTAGGATTGTTTAAAGGGACTGTTTGTAACTTCTTAAACGTATAAATCACTCGGGTCGGTGTCCCATGCGAGCTTGTGTGTGGCTACGCTGTTCAGACTCAGACTCCAACACAAACTACACGGAAGCACCAAAAACGCAAAGTTCTATCTAGTGAAGCCCGTCTTGCAAAACAGTGTTGGCCGCGGTGGAAGGACGCGGGGGAGACCGTAGCTTTGGTCTCCAGGGCCGGAGTCTCTGCTCCTCTGCTCCTCTGCCTGCTTGGCTTCACTCAGCTCGCTCCACCTCACATGCATGCGCGTGCACACTACACACTGCAGAAGACTTCGTAGCTCTGAGAATATCTAGTAAATGTACAGTGGACGTTTGTGCAGAAGTAAATGCTGCAGCTCCTCCAGACCAACAGAGGTTTTCCGTGTCTTGTGAAGTGACGGGGCTCCGCAGCGAGAAACGTTATCGTCTCCGACCGGGTGCTGGTGTCTCGGGACACCGGTCGGGAGGCTGAAGCAGGAAAAGCCAACACTAGGGTCAGCAGTGATTCATGGAGAGACCTTCGTCTGGTCGGCTAACATTACTGCCAAGCAGGTGAAATATAGAGTGATATTGTGGTTTTAGCTGACGTGTGTCGCCTCACTGTTTTGAGCGATGCTCGTCCATGTCTATGTAGAGCGAGCACAAGCGCAAGCCCGACGCTGACTTTCGTTGACTTAATGGCCACAGGTGTCGCTGTTAACAAGCATTTCTGATTCTTACAAACAGTCCCTTTAAGTTGCTGATGAAGTTCTCTTGAAAAAAAAAAAAGACAGGTTCAGGCTCTTTAGTTGACCTTTGACATCTCTTGCAGGCGTGTAAATCAGCATGTATACATGAAGAAACTAGGATTGTTTAAGCTACAAGAGTCCCAAAAGACAGATTTAACTTCTTTAACACGTTAGATAGGTTAGATAGTTGAGCACTTAACTTAGTTTTTTTTCAATTTAAATCAATATCCTCCTCACAAACAGTAACCATACACTTCCACTTGTCTTTTTTGATATATTTACTGTATTGTTATTGTTGTTATTATATATATCTTGTCCTAATAGTTTTGTTATCACTTGCTTCTTCCTGCACTGTATATTATTCATGTATTTTTTTGTTATGTTGTATATTCTTAAATTGTGCTAAACAAACAAATAAACAAACTTAACTAGTAAATAAACAGTTTTATCTATCTAACTTACTGTCTGTCGTCGACGGAAACGTTAAAGTTAGCAGGTGAAAAAAGCCTTTAACCTTTAAGTTGACCACATTTCTGTGAGGTTATCCTGATAAAGATGAGAAGAAGTCAGTTTGCCTCCATCCTCTTTGTCTCAGTCATCCCAACGGTTCGTCCGGAGCAAACATTCAACGGTTGACGCTGAAGAAAGAGCGATATATAACTACTAAAACTATAAAACATGAATAGTTATCTGTACCTGTTCAGAGAGCACTAGTTGAGGCTGACTTTGTGCTGCTTAGCTTGCTCTGTATTCAACTTTGCTGTCGCTCCGCTCCGTCCGCCGGTTCAGGCAGAGTGAGAGAGAGGTCTGAGGAAGATGATGCTCAGCTTCAGTTACTGAAGTAGTTCTTTTTGCCCCGCTGGACGACGGGAGTTCAACCGAGCACTGGCGCCACCTGCAGGGGATTCTGGGAAATGTAGGACTTTACGTGAATGAGATGAAATGAAATGAAATGAAATGAAATGAAATGAAAGTAAAATGAAATGAAATAAAATGAAATAAAATGAAATAAAATTAAATTAAATCAAATTAAATTAAATTAAATTAAATTAAATTAAATTCAATTCAATTCAATGATATGATATGATATGATATGATATGATATGAAATGAAATGAAATGAAATTAAATAACATTAACTTAAATGAAATGAAATGAAATAAAATGAAATAAAATAAAATAAAATAAAATAAAATAAAATAAAATGAAATTAAATAAAATGAAATACAATAGAATAAAATAAAATAAAATAAAAATAAATTAAATTAAATCAAATTAACTTTACTTAACTTAACTTAACTTAACTTAAATTAAATGAAATCAAATAAAAAATTAAAAATATTTATCATTATTTATGTTCATTTATTTGATTTTATTTATTTAAATATTTATTTATTTATTTTTTACTATGATTATTTTATTTTATTTGTATATTTGTGTGTACTTATTTATTTATTTATATTTATTTTTGTACACTTGTTCTTTTTTTTTGGAGTGCCCTCGGGGTACTGTCATGGGTGGGGGGTGGGTGGGATATCTATCAGTCCAAACATGTTTGTGCAGTGGATTGTCAGAGTCGTATTAACAAAACTCAGAAATAAACAAAATAAATGAATAAAATAAAAAAATACGTACAAAAAAATAAAAAATACATTTAAAAAAAACAAAACGAAATTAAACCACTGATAAAAATACATGAAAATTTAATAAAAATAACAAAAAAAAATGTACCTGTATTATTTTGGGGGGGATTTTTACACACTGTATATACACACAGTATCTGCCTTTTGCAGCACTTCAATGGTGCTTAAAGGTCCCATATCGTGCTCATTTTCAGGTCCATACTTGTATTTTGTGTTTCTAGAACATGTTTACATGCTGTAATGTTTAAAAAAAACTTTATTTTCTTCATACTGTCTGCCTAAATATACCTGTATTTACCCTTATGGCACCCTTTTAGTGCATTTCAACGGAATTGCAACAGAATTGCGTTGCTAGGCAACAGTTTGGGTCCATGTTTACTTCCTGTCAGCTGATGTTATTTACATACACTGCAACAGGAAATAAACTGTGACACATTTAGAATGTTTACGTTTAAAACCGTGTGATGATCTAAATATTGTATATTTGTGACATCACAAATGGACAGAAATCCTAACGGCTTGTTTCAAACGCAAAATTTCTGAATACGGGCTGTGTGTATTTCTCCGTATATTGAGCGTTTTGATAGTTTAACAGTATTTATATAGCACTAGAAAATCATGAAAATCTCACTTTTTACAATATGGGACCTTTAAATTGTGTGAGATACTCAAACCCAAGATGCCATCATGTCTGGCAATGTCTTTAAATCAAATAGTAATAAAAATACTAATAAAATATTATGCATATTTTCAAAAATAATTTCCCCCAAAGTTCATCTTGACATAGATATTTGGATTTTTAAAACTGTTGGATCTGTACTATAATTTAACATTAAGTTATGTGGGTTTGAACAGTCCTTACCAGTAGTTGCACAACAAAACTACATAAGATACAGGAAAGAAAAAGTGCCCAAATATTGGCACTAAAATAACATGGACTGACACCGATATCGCTTTTTTACAGCTTATGGTATACCAGTGTATAGGTGCATCTTTGATAAAAAAAACATGTCAAAAGAAAACACTAGAAAAATACCATAACATTACAAGCTACAATACAGGATGAAGACACCACATGAATAATCATTTTTAGAGAAAATGTTCCATAATTTGAAGTTTGTCTGCAGAGAAATTGTCTGAAAATGTTGTACTACAATGACAACAAAAATAATTTGTGTCACTTTGTTCAGATGCATGGTCTCTTCACTCTAACAGTTAAATTCTAATTGTGCGCAAAATTTGCAATGTGTGCAATAAAATCTATAGTGGATGCTGACACCCCTGTCCTGTGGAGGGACACATCATTTCCATATAAGAATCAGTCATTTCTAAATGAAGTCAGTGAGTAAACAGGACAACATGAAACAGAAAACACAAGACAAAACATGTTATGATTGGTTTTACATTTATTTTCCATTGCACAATAATATCTATATATACTGTATCTACAGTCTAAATTGTTTGTGGCAGCAGATTAAGTCAGACATCCATGTGAAATTTATTTTAATAAAACTGTACAAAAATTGCCTACTATGAGAAAATACTGCAACTCCACAGATATTCATCCCAGAAGACAGACAGATGGATGGATGGAAGTATGGCGACTGAGAAACCCTTGAGCTCTCCTGCACGCTGCTGTGAGCCTAGCAGCTTCCATTTCTACGGTGCAGGGAGAGCAAGAGTTTCCATGAAGCAAACAGTAACATAAACGGATGTACCAATAAAATAAATATAATCTCCCACATTTATACAATTGGCATGATCAAATGAAAATGGGACACCTTCAGATGTGTGATGAGAACTTCAGTTTTGTTCAACATGGTGGTAAATACAAATGCCAGAACAGACAATCTCTAAGAGGGATAATACATGGTTGTTTCAAGTTTGTAAACACTTAATATCATGCATCCTTCAATGTGCAATAAGAGACCATTTAGACCATATATGTTGCAAACTGAAGCACTTTAAAGTCGAGGCCACACTTTGTAGAAAGACTCAGCTGCCCACCAAGAGGAGATGACCCTCCTGCAGTAGCAAAGCTTGAATCCGAGATGAGCATGTTCAATATATAACCAGAAAATGTTTATTGTCGTGTCTGGATGGTGGATAATTATGCACAACCATAATTTGGACATTAATGTGAGTTATTCTATCTCAAAAAATTACATTAAAGGTATTCATTTTTAATAGATTATTGAAATTAAAAGTATATATATATTTGTTTTCAAATATATAAATATATCATAGTATCATTAACCTGACATTGAAAACAAATCTGAGAGTGAAGCAATCAGCATAATTGGCAAATGACATAGATAAGCATAGGTACTGTCATGTTTTGGTCCTTTCAAACATAAGAAAATGGGACACAAAATAATAAACACATTAAAAACCATACTAACAAAATTATTTAAGTACAAAAAAATAGTGCAAAAACCCACATAACTGCTCTTTCAGATGGGTTTATCTCAGCAGTACACAGTAGATTAAAATCAGCCAGCTAAAAGTGAAGGGTTTTATTCCAAAATGCTGTAAATCCATCTTGGATAAAACATTTTTGGTGTGTTTGATAGCTCAACACCTCCTTAATATACATGATTTAATACGCTAAAATCTAAGAAACAGTGACAGCTTTACTTCATGCCTGCAACCATTTTTCCATGAGTCAAGTGTTACACGATGTCATTTTGGAATTAAACTCTTCAAATTCACTTTGCGTGTCTTGTGAACACATGTACAGCAGTTTGGGTGATGAGGGTAGCATGCCCGTAAGAAGAAGCTAAAGCCAACCTACTCCCGTCATCCAATGTATCCAGACTGACTCTCACCATTTGGGGAAAAAATCAAGACAACTCTGTGAAATTAAGCAACTCTTTGGTGTCGGAAAAGAACATGGCCGCAAGCGCACAGTATGTCACGTTGCCTGAACCTGCACTGTCAGATTTGTGTCCAGCTGTCCCCGTTATTTACAACATTTGGCAGCAATCTGGACCGACGAAGTCTCTCTCTCTCTTTTCAAAATAAAAGACCCAACAGATAATGCTCCTACATTGACACAAATAGCAGCATATCCTTGCACCTCATGAAAAAGAAATCTAATTTACAATAGAATTCTAGTTAACCACATTGAAAAACACTGTCAAGCAAAAACAAAAACCTCAAAAGACCTATTGTAATACACTGTATCTATGTAATATTATAAATATTGGCGCCCATACACATATTCCTGAATATATGTATGTTCACAAACACACACGCACACACACACAGACATACACATAGGTAGAGGTTAGAATATATGCGTCATGAGGCAAAGGCAGAAGAGAAACAGTTTTGAATGGTTCAGAGAGAGATGACCAATGGCACTGCGTGTAACACTCGGTGGTGCTTGGTCACTTCTACTGGCAGCTATGAATACAAAGACAGCATTACCGTTGTGCTGTAAGAGACACATGCTTTTTTCCCTACACATTGAGACAAAAATGACAGAAAAAAAGAAATCTGAATAATCATGTATAGATAGAATCTTTATCACAAAAAAATTAAAATTGTAACCAAAATATACATTTATGCTAATCATATTAAGGACAATCTTTGTCTTGCCCTTCATCTTTCTCAAACGCGACTTCGCTACAGCCCCCCATAAGAATAGAAGACCTTCAGGGGGTTTTCCAGTGTATCAACTCTTCATTTTTCCGATAGATTAATGTAAACTCTTCATCAAGGGTAAACATGTTCAGCATTTTTTTTTGCGCATTTAATTGACCACAGGAACAAAAAATTAAATTTAATGCCCAACATAAAAACTTCTTTTACTTCCTACTGTTCCAATAAATAATCTAATTTAAATTAAAAACCAAAGTGACTCTCAGAAAATGCGTCTTTCTCACCTAAAACAACCTGGTTGGAAAATGCAGTAAAAGGGAATGGTGGGTGATGAACTAGTTTACTACCAGCCCTTATTGAGTGAGAGGCAACAGATTCATCATCTCCCCGTTTAGTTTTTACGGTTCTAAGTGCTTGAAAGGCCCTTTCTGGACAGACTCACACGAAGACAAACTCCAAAAATAATTTAAACCAGACAAAACAAACAGACACAAGTCCTTCATTGATCCAATCATTCCTATAGAAACTTCATTGACTTGATTAGATTTGAAGGACAAATCAGACTTTTCTCCTCATTTAAGTCCACTGTGTTTGGTAGACATCATAAAGGGCAGAGAAAGGAAAAAAGAACAATCAGGCCACCACAAGTACATGTTTTGCAGAATTGTCTTTCCTCTTTCAGAACAAATCAGCAGAGTGTGTAGATATATTTATATATATATGAGATATATATGAGTGCATGACTGATGGATATGAAAGGTCACCTCTCCTGTTCTGCGGACAGATGTTATGTGAACATCATCGCTCTCTGGTGAAATGGAAAGAGAGATTCCTAAGAGCTTCTCTTCTTCCATTTCTTTCCATTCTCATTATGGCCAGTGTCTACTCCGCGCCATTCCTCCGGTGACTGAGGTAATGCAGAGTGTATGATATTGTGCTGAGAATAAAAGCATGAGTCTGTTGAGCAGAAGCCCCCGTGGAGAGAAATAGAGAAGAGAAGAAGAGGGACCTGCAGCTCCTCAGAGATACTGGTGTGCGTGATTACAGAGTCTGAAGCTCCACACGCTGCCATCAGAGCTGGTACCACTTCTTATCTTTGTACTTCAGCATCGTCTGAGGGGAGAAAAGAGCAAAAACGAGAGTCAGAAATAAGTTAAGTTAACCTGAAAACAATGTTTCAAGTGCCTGAAGAAACGACAAGTGCGTACATCATGAGCATGTTTGGAAAAGGAATCTGCGCTGGCCAACATGGCGGCCGTTCTGTCCTCCAGCTCGCCCAGTTTCTGCCCTCTCTCGTCCAGAGCTATCCGGGCGCGAGCCAGATCTCCCACTACCCCAGACGCTGCACACTTCATGCCCTCCATGCCCCCTGTGCCGGGGATGTGCTGGGCCAGGCTACGGGAGGCCTTACCAGCACCTGTTTCACCAACTACCAAAGACAAAAAGAGAAATCAATTTAAAGTGGGAACAAATTCTGACATTCATCTTCCCATGTTTAAAGCAAAATCAATTAAGGAAATTATCCGGTAACGGAAAAGTTGATACGGCCTACTCACAGAGGTCCTCCCGGTCCAGAGACTGAGCTCCTCCCCCAAACAGGCCTTTGAAGAACCCTCTGTTAGGAGCCTCTGGTGTCTCCACCGGGGTAAATAACTCACTGAGCATCTCCTGAGGAACACACAAACATCAGCACATGTCTATTCCAATCTATATTCCTTATGACTATAATCAAAACCGTTTTATTAGAATCAAAAATGAATATAATAAAGTTGATGGCTGGACTTGAAATGAGTAATCAGTTGTTTGTCCTTGTTTTTTCTAAGCGTCCCGGTGCAATAGCATGTGAGCCTAGAGGGCTAAAATACAATGGCAAAAGGGCAAAGTGAACCGTACTCACCACCTCCCGAGGAGGTCTGAGTACGGTTCATTTCATTTGGAGTGTTCACATACGCGCAAAAAATGCTGACTAATCGCTCTGAATTTGTTGGGAGTGCTGAAAGGGACCAAGTAGAATTATTGCATCTAACAATGGACATATGAGTGAGTATAAGTCATGCACTAATGAAGAGTAATAAAGTGATTTGAATTGAATTGAATTGAATTGAATTGAATTGTATTGTATCTGACCTGCCGGTTGTCACAGGTCTCCTGGCTGTAGGTGATCCTCTGGATCTCGGTGGGGGAGGTGAGGTACAGGGCCTGACCCAGGTTGGAGAAGCAGAACGTTCTGGCTATCCGCATATCTGTCAGCGGCAGGTAGTTCACATCCAGCAGAGGCCGTAGACTGGGTAAACTGGGATCATACAAAGACATTATTTCAGACCACATTGGAACTTTTGTTATATAAATGTAGTTAATGTTATTTCATCAGGTATTTTGAAAGCAGATTCTCATACCACTAGAAGCTACCAGGAGTCATACCTCAAAGTCATGATGTGCCCGTTAGCACAGAAACAGGCGATGCAGTTCGTTCCGGCCATCTGCACAACATCAGCCCTCAGCACGAAGGACGTCTCTGTGATGTTGTGTTTGTAGATGCGGGTCTGGGAGGGCATGGCCACCACCTTGGCCTGTTTCTCCGAACACAGCACAGCAAACTGGGAGTCTTGACCCTCTTGTGACGTGGGAGGGGAGGCCGGCCTGCGCCTCCGGCTCTTCTCCTTCTCCTCATCTGAGGCGTTTGGGTCGTACCATGGCTCGTAGGAAGGGGGCAGCAGAGTTCCAGTGGAGTCCAACAGGGCCATCGTCAAAATGCCTCCTTTGAGTGTGACCATAGTGCCTGAAGAGTGAGTGTTACAGAGGTGTTGTTTTCATTTAGATTAGAGACGGCGTTCAAATTACCACAGAATATCAAGCACATTGCTACAATCCTTAATTCAAGGTCAACCAAGAGGACAGCAGAGCGAAGGGAAGTTGGATATTTTCATTTGGAACATCTGGAAAAATAACTGTGATGGGAAATAAACAAAGCTACTTCCACCACCCAACATTCAAAGTTTCTTTCTGTCTTGTGCTCTTTTTTAATGCATTTGTATTTGCTTTTTTTATATATAAAACTTTGAGTTTAAAGAAAAGGTCTTCGGTGCAAAAAAATGATCCTAAAACTGGCATGACCTTTCACTTTTTGGAGTACAAAAATACTGGTTTGGTCATTTTTAACCCTGTTTTTAGTAAATGTCTGACTTCAATATTTAATCATACGATGCTGCTATGTTGAAAATATGATTTGAATTCATTCGTTTTTAGTGTAAACTTTCAGGTTTTAGGTGAAATGCCCCACATGTGTACCCATGTGGACTCCATGTGACACCCACTAATATTGTACTGAGCTTTTAAATTATGCTTAAAAAGTGACATATGCTGCTCTACAGAACAACACACTGTCTGTGGGGTTTCAATACTGTGTGTTTGCTAATGAATATACACTGATTGACTCAATACTAACTTCTGGAAGTAAATCTTTTGGCCCAAACACTGTTTGTGGAAAGAAAACTGCTTACACACAGTGTTTTCAAGTCTCCCCCACCACTTCCTTCCTAAAGTTAAACTAATCACAGTGTAGGAAACCACCAAGACATTTCAACTATGAAGGTCAGAAAGGCTCCTTCTGATGTTTAAAAAGTAATGGAAAAAGCACTATTATATAATTACTGTTACCTACATTTTACTGTATTATATGCTCACCACCTGTTATTGGGTAACTTTAGTTAGTTCAGATTCACCAAAGTCACACAATAACACAAACAAACTAACCGATCGAGGCAGCGGTAGACCAGCAACCTCCGTGTTCTGCAAGGTAAAATTACAGTTTTTTTTCAATGGAGTCAGGTTGCTTTGGCGGCTTCAGTTCCCCGTCGGAAAGGGCTGACTGACGGCAAGATAAAGCAGTAACAATATTCTAAATATAGCGTACACTTAAACTGCTATTGATTTTTTTAGGTGAGCCTTTCTTTTAGGTGGCTAAAATATGTTTTGCTGTCGGCCCCGTCCACAACAGTACATTGCTTTGCTTCAGTGCTGGAACTAACTCATGTCTGCTTCTCCAAACTGCGTGCCGACCGTCATCTACTGTAGGTAATACACTTATTATGGATAAGCTCCTCATACAACCCCACTTCAAAACAAACTATCCCTTTAGTTCAGTTCAGCTTCTTACCACAGGAGGAGATGCCGACTGGTTGCTGCAGCCTCTGGTCCCCGCCGGGCGGCAGGCTGAGGGCCACCATCATTACCGTGCCCTGGGTGGTTCCCACCAGCAGACAGGGGCTGACCACGCTGTCGTTCTTCCTGGGGAAACTCTCGCAGAAGTGAAAGGAGGAGATGGCCTCTCGGGATTCTCTGTCTATGCTGGTTACACTTGAACTACGTGAGCGGGTGAATGAGTTATCCTTGGCATCTGGACAGCAGGAGTGAGCACAAAAACCAGAGAATGAGGAAATGATTTGTGTCAAATTAAAAGTTTATAGAGGACTTCTCCATGCAAACAGGAGAATTAGAGATGTTAATGGCATAAAATCCACTGGAAACCCAGTTAATATGTTAGTGCAATATTCTGTGTTTGGCGGATATCATATTCATGTCTTTATAGAAGAGACCCAGTACAGACTAGTGTTCACCAAAAAGCTTTTTGACATTGAGATGCTCTTGCACAGTTTAAACCCAAGGATGCGTTTTCTTTAAATGCTTCCTCAGTGTACTTTTTTTTGCATTTAAATTGACAACAACAACATTCTCAAAGTGAAAAAGATATGCATGTAGTACTAGAGGGACTGGCATTAAAGGACCAAGAATTATCCATGCCTCATTACTGTGCTGACAGCAGCTGAAACACAAGCTTGTACCCTCTTTATAAAAAGCTAATGAGGGATCCCAACAGAAACACAAAAAGATGTGTGACACAGAGAGGAAGGCTAAACACACCGCCCCGTCATGTGTGCTCTTCACAAGGAAAAACTGTAAACAAGAAAAGCAGGATTTTTAACACCGAGTGCAGACAAGTCAGTGAAGTTTCCTCAAAAAGAACGAATTGGGAGAAGATTAGTGTCATGTTAACCAATTCAGAACAAAAGCCCCAGCAGTGGTGGGGGTTAGTACCAGTTATCCCACTTCAGCCCAAGTCAGACCATGGCTGGTCCACTCACAGCGGTAGTAGGGGGCTGATTTAGCTCTACAGATGTCCCCCTTCTGGGTCATCATGGCCGCCGCCTTGCCTTCGTTCAGACAACAAAAGCGCTCCTTACATGTGACAGAGCGCCATCGTTGGGGCCTCTGCTCTGCTCACAGTGCAAACAGAGACAAGAGTGTTTGTCTCAACTCACAGTAGAACATCCCAAGAGTTTCACATTTACACCAATAAAAAGTACTCTCACATAAGTATTATACAGCTGTGGACTTAATACAAAGAAAGAAGGAAAACCTGTAGGAAAATGTAAAAGGTTCTTAGAAGCTAAAATTCAGTAGCTTACCCTGGTCTGGCTTTTCGCTAGACGAGCTAATTTTCCGTGACATCTTGGCTGTAACAGAAACAAATACTCATATTGTATGAGGAAAGATTGACGGCTAAAAATGGAAATGTTCTTTAAAAAAATCAAAGGTAGTTTTTAAATAAATTACAATTGTAGATTCTGTAATTATCATTTCAGCAATCTGTCACATTGTTTTTACTGTGCAAATCAGTGCAAAATCGAAAATTATGATTTTGAGTCATTCTTAAGAGTGGTCATACACTGGAGGACAACTGTTGAGGACATACATAAAGTACATACAGAGGCCTGTCACGATGATTACGTTACCTAACCCGTTTTATGTATATACTGAGCAAAATAAATCTGATTCTGACATTTCAATTCCAATGTCTGAAGATTCTTAAGAATTAAAAGTTCATCGCTCTTTTACAGGGTATACTTGCATTATTATGCTATTATATTATCATTATATCAGTGGAATAAAATGGTCTTAAAATGACAATAACATTGTTTATTGCAATTATTTCTGGGACAATATATCGTCCAACAAAAGTAGTTATGGTGTCAGGCCTACTAGATAGAGTACATTATGCTCTTACTATTAAACATGTGCAACAATACTGCACTGCTTTAAGAGGAATATTCTCATTCCAATAACATTTCAATTGATTTAAGTTGGTGCTTTTAACTTTGTTGCTGGAGTGTTGCCAATATGAAGTCTAAAAGTTGCCTGTTGCAGTCTATAACCACCCTTAGAGAAACCCTGAGAATACAAATGAGGCTGAGAGGCATCGCAGACAACCAAAGGGCCTGCAATGTCAAACAAAGCAAGAGGCAGTCAAGAAATAAGGTAATTGCAATTCAGTGAACATAGTTATGCAAAGAGAGTAGGAGGAGGAAAAATCAGCGGGGAGCCAAACAGTTAACACTGAGCTGAAGCCCTGGAATCAGAAACACACACACACAAACACAGTAAGTGTCTACAATTGAAGGTGAATAATTCACTTAAACATTTAAGTGACAAGGTTAGACATTAGTACTGTAAAGAACAAGGCATGAAGCAGATTTTCTATGCTTTTTGAATTAGTAAAAAATTGCCAATTTGGCATAATATTTTCAGTCCAGAGTAGCAACAGCCTGCAGCATTTTGACAAAAATCTGCATAGAAAATCTGACGCCTGAAATTCAAAAGACGTCCTGTCATCATGCATTTAATAAAGAATCCTGATTCATTTCAGAAATCAACTATGAAAACCCCCAAACCGTATGATTAGTACAAATACATTTCTTGAATGCACTTCTCTCTTTCATTGGCACAAAAAGATGCACGTAGGATTAAGGCACAGTGTGGTTAGGACGCTGTCATTCACAGAGAAAGAGTGAGTAATCAGAGAGAATACATCTGGATGATACAGTACCAAAGTCATTGGCAACCGTCTTGGAAAAGCGTCTGCTTTTGAACTTCACTGGAAATAAGGTTCAAAAAGACAAATCAGATAACTGCAGCCATTTTTAAATGCTTAAATTTAACGGGACATGCAGCTTTTAACAATACAGTACCCCTCTCTATGAACTTCTGCTTTCGATCATCATCTGAATTACAAGGTGAGGTAGATCCTACATGACAAATGTCAGCATTTGAAAAAGATAATAAAAGCATGTGTTTTGTTTTTGTATGAAGCAGACAGACTTGAGGGATGCTTACCTGAAGTAGGAGATTTGCAGCGGTCCTCTGAGGTGTTGGACCCGTCGTTGGATTCACAGGTTGCTGTGGGAGCCACAAAGGTTGTAATTAAACAAGGCAGAATTAGTCCTCTTGGGCTACTCTCAGCAACGCTTACTAAAGCTATGCCAATTCCTGCAGTATATACGGTGAAAATAATAAAAGGGTCACCTATTTGAGCAAAGGCAGGGACAGCTACCCATACAGTGTAAGCCACACAAATCTAGTACAAATCTGTTGACTCAGGGTGTCAGTGTTGTTTATTCTGGTAAAATACGTGGTAGGGTTTAAATATACACTACCTGACTTTGTTAAAGTGCCCTCAAGTTTCAAAATTTCCTCCTAGCTCACTGCTGGTGTTTTTAAAAAGTGAGCTTTGGGACTTTGGGGGTGCTTTATCAAAATCAGGGAGTGTATCTATATGAGAAAGAGGGAAAGCTTAGAGGAGAAATATGATACTGTCGGGGAGGGAGAAGAAATTCAGACACAACATAACTTACTGAAGTGGGATGGACGTAGTTTTTTCATAGACTCAGAATACAAGTTAGAAAGTCTGGACATGCAAGACGTCACAGTTGGAATGTCTTTACCAAAATCACAGAAAGAGACCAACAGTAAAAACAGTGAAACAGAAAAGAAAGAGTCTCAGAGGCTTGTTGCTGGATTTTCTAATCAAAATTAAACAGTAAAAATATAGTATATATTAAAAATCTATCTATCAGATAACATTCTTGCAGTGTGCATACATGAAAGGTACTTAATGCGAGATTGGAGCATTTCTATTGCCTCCACACGGCTCTCATAATGACGACAACTTAGCTGGTGGCTCGCAGCTAACGGGGCCAACAATGAAGACTACGACAACACTGCTGACAAAGATAACAGTGTTAACCTGGGGAGGTGGGGGGGAACCGGAAAATGGGTGCTACTCGTCCGCAACGGCGCTGTCGGTCTGGACGGCATTATCAGCTGTAACCTCATGCACTAAAAGGATGCATGACCGGCCCAGCTATGTCAACAAACCACAGAGAAGCTCGGATTGAATCACACACAGAGGGAGAGTGACTTCCCTCTCTGCTCAGGTAGACATTACTCCTCTATATCTTTACAAAGAAAATAGTTGTTTGCTGCTATATAAATGCTCTGGATAATCATATAGAGCACCTTTAAAATTTGCTTTTCACGGCAGAGAACCCATATAAATGAGTCTTGAATCTAGCAGCAGGCCACTGAGATTGAAAAGAATGATTTCAAACAGTGAAAGACAAAAACACAGTTAAAGACATGACAGAAACAGCGAGGGTATAACAAGCAAATAAATATGAATTATGTATCGTTTTATCATATTAAGATGAATCAAAAGGAAATGCTACTGCAGCACTGATAGAGCATTCTCTGTCTTTGTTCTGTCCAACTGAACAGATGGAGAATCTGTCAGGGATGCCCCCTGTTGAGGGACAGGAGCTACTGCAGGGGGCGGTGCTCATGGTGCGAAGTTGAGGCTGCTGCCAAGTGTCAGCCCTGCTGCCTCACTAACCCCACCTCTAACATCCAGAGACGCTCAGTTAACTGTTTAGATTGCTTTAGCAACACAAAGAAACACAAGGTAAGAAACAAATAAATAAAGCATTTAGTAAAGGTTAGGAATGTTAGTCAGGGCTGCCCTAGCTATGGAGAGTGACCAACAGAAAACAACGACACGCAGACATTGTTGGAGTGCAGCTCACCTCCAGAGGGCTGCCGTGCTTTGCGTGGGGAGTGAGGCTGCCTCTGGTAGGGGTCAGATGGGCTGTACAGCTCCGAGGTGCCCATGTTGAGGAGCAGAGTTTTCTGGAGGTAGTCGACCACAGCCAGACCGTTACTGTTTCCAAACACCACACTGAAACACAGGAGGGGATGAGAGACACAGTGGAGTTAGGATCAAGAAGCTATTTCTGCTCTTAAAAGGTACAGTGTGTACGATTTCTAGGTATCTAGTGGTGTGGTTGCAGATTGAAACCAGTGTGCATCTCCGCAGTCCGAGAAGTGAAGCCAATGCTGAAGTGCCTTAAACTTGCATTCTTTTTAACAGCCAGCAGGGGGCGACTCCTCTGGTTGCAAAAAGAAGTCTGATTGTATAGAAGTCTAATGGAAATGAGCCTACTTCTCACTTGATTTATTACTTCAGTAAACATTGTAAACATGAGTTTATAGTCTCAATCGCTAGTTTCAAGTCTTCTTTAATACAGCATGATGTTCATTTAGTAAATGATGGTCCCATTTAGAGTCAAATAAACCATAAAGCAGGGGATGCTTTAAGGCATGGCTACCTTGTGATTGACAGTGGCCTTCAGGTAATGTAACCTAACAACGTGAAAGGCTCTCTCTAGAGCCAGTGTTTGGTTTGTCTGTTCTGGGCTACTGTAGAAACATGGCGGACACCGTGAAGAGGAGCCGCTCCCTATGTAGATATAAACGGCTCATTCTAAGCTAACGAAAACACAACAATTCTTAGTTTAGGGTTACTGCCTTCTGCACAAATACAGCCACTGGACAGAGATAACCACCCACTGTTTCGTGTAGGCCTAGAATAATGTGATTTCATGTCAAAATGTTAAGTGTGCTCGCCGCATAGACTTACAGGCCATAGGAGGAGTTGATAGCCAGGCTGGTGATCGGCTGAGGAGGCTCCCCGCTAACCCACACCAGCTGGATCACCAGCTCCACCTGGTAACCCGGAGACTGCTTCAGCGGGGAGCTCCGCACCCTGCATCAAACACACAGCAGGATGAGACAGCAGGCTGCACTTTACACTGCAATGAATTATCACCCTTTGGGTAAGCCACACTGACAACATCATAATTTTTTATTATTGTTAGTCCCCCTTCAACCCTTTTACTGTCAGAACATTTTCATCATTTTTTAAATATTTTTATAAAAAGGATTATTTCCCCCTGGTGTACTGATGTGGAAATGTTAAAGTGAAAGATTGAGCAGTTGGCTGGAAGGAGCGAATGGATGACAACATCATTTACTTAAATTGGTCTGTTCAGTGACAACCTGCTTCACCCAATTCAACCTTTTAGCAAAACAAGAACAAGAAAACGTAATTGTCCGTACTGGAGGCATGGTATGTTGTCCCGGGGTCCGTCAGAGGAGTTGCTGCCTGTGGAGGGCTGAGTGGGGGGCTCAGTCTCCTGAGGGCTGGAGGAAGCTCCCGGGGTGGGCAGGGTGGGGGTCTGCTCCCCTCCTGGATCAGGGGAGTCCCCGCCGTTGAACTCACAATGCATCCGCACCTCCAAAAGCTAAACACAAGAGATGAAACAAAACTATAATTCTGCTCATTTCTGATGACACTTTGCCACGGACAATGGTTGTTTACCCACCTGCACAACTTCAGTGGTGATTTCTTGTTTGCTGAAGCGATAGATGATAACGTGGGCAGACACCCCGGCCACACAGAGCATCCTGCTCTCGGGGCACCAGGACAAGGTCTGGATGGCAAACGGGTCTTCCTCTACTATTTCTGTGTTTGCCTTATCCTCCTTACCGCGAGCCCTCTCAAAAACCTTGGCAGTCTTCAGCTTGTACAGCACTTGAAGCATTACTTTGAGAAGAGTAGAAACAAGAAGTCAGAAAGATGTGATGATATATCGCCTTCAGTTAGTGTACTAGTCACAGTAGTTCCAGGCAGCAATACATGCACACTGGTGGTGTCACCTGGATTAGTTCACTGCTGTGTATACACATGCTTAATAGCAAGCTGCTTCAAAGCTTACTAGGGTCATGGTAATAGTAAGCTTGATCAATTGCATCTGATAGATAGATAGCGACCACTTAAAGCTGCAATCATGTCCACAAGGAAAGAATGACTAAAGTTAAAGAGGCAGGTTAAAAAATATATCAAATACAACTTAGAAAGATTAAGACAAAATAGATACTTTCTCTCCTCAATTGCTCCCAAAATATTGATGCATAAAATGATTCCTGGTCCCTACAAATAAATTTAATAGAACAAATTAAACTACTCACATGCAGAAGCATCCCAAAATTTGATCGATCCATCAGCATGTCTGAAAACATTGAACAAATACAAAAGCATATGAGATAATTTCTTCATGTCTGCATGTGAATCAAAGTAACAAATCAATTAGTTCATTCATTAATAATTAGTAACTGACCCAGTGATTATGATCTCTGGATAACTCTGAGTGCCTTGGCCCCAGTTTCCTCCACTAATGGGCCATTCCTGTGAAAACGACAAAACGTATGTTACATTTAGTTGGAGTTTTGCAGGCTTCTTTCAGTTGTGTTACTACTTTAATAGCATATATACATCTACAAAAATCAATTCCACTGTCCGATGCATTTTAAACACAGATTACACAGAGGAGTAATTTACCTTCTTGCTGTAACCTTGTCTCTTTTGCCGACTGCCGACAGAGTAAAGTGCAGGAATAAGTTCAGCAGGGCAGTCGACAAAGTACTCACAGCAGGTCACTGGTGACTCATGGATAGTCAGAGGATATGGATTCTCAAATATCGGGTACCTGTCAAGACAACATGCCATTAGGTTAGATCTGAAAACTAATCTAATCTTTATAGTATCTGCACTTGTCTTTCAACTTGAGATGAAACTTCCTTGCTGCCAATCAATGCTGTTGAATACTCTGACTGACAGTCCAACCACTTTAAATGCCCCTTCCTGTTCCTTTATTTAAGGCTGAAAGGTTTGACTCACACATTTCTGACTGAAATAATTAGCAACGTCTCTTGTATACTGTGTGTTAATATAATGTGCTTGATCTACAATACCCATATTCTTTGGTGCATACTAAAAATAGTCTAAACTATATTTAGAAAGCAGAATAATTACCCAATCTGTCCGAGGTCTATTAACACTAAATCCTTCTCGAGGAGGACCAACACGGCATAAGGCTCCTGAAAGTCTGGCAAAAGAACCAAAACAGCACAAAATGAACAGTGACGTCATTTCAGGGAGCAGATACAGACTCTGATAAACAAAACCTGTCCAGTGGAGTGGAGATCTGCAGCTCACCGTTTGGATATGGAGTTTCACACAGCGTTAGGAAGTCTACGATGGGGTAGTCCATCTCCAGGACGGCAGTGCTCTTTCCATGCATCACAGTCAGACAGGCTCTCCTCCCCACTGTGTCGTAAGACAGACCTCCAGACAGGACCATGAATGGGTCCCTGAGTACAGGACAAACACACACACACAAACATTTTAATTGCTTATTCAATACATTTTTAGTTTGTTGTGAAAAGCTACGAAGTCCAATCAGTGGGAAATGGGTGAAGAGGGACACCAGCGTTTTACTGTTGCGCTTTCTCTATGAGGATGGGTATTACCCGGTATTAAACGGGCCTCGGGGCTACATTATTAAAGACCGTAGTATTGACAAGCTCTGATATTACCGGTTCTTTTATCTGTACATTTTTATGTTTTTTTAATGTAATATATTATCACGTTGCGGCGTCTCCTCTGCTCGCTGTGTCAGGGCTGAGCTCCTCCAACTACGCTGGTTACTGTAAGAGCAATAAAACCTTTGTAAAAAAAGCCAATACTTTATCAATACACCTGTTTAACTAGGGCTGTGTATTGGCAAGAATCTGGCGGTACGATACATATCATGATACAGGAGAGACGATTCAATATATTGCAATACTTTAAGCAAGGCGATATATTGTGATTTTTTAAAAATCTAATCTAATCTGCGTTTGCATTTATCACAGTCCCTGTAACATACAACATCATAGCACTAGAGCTGCAACAACTAATTGATTAGTTGTCAACTATTAAATTGTTTACCAACTATTTTGATAATCAATTAATCGGTTTGAGTTTCCTGTGAGATATTATTGAGTTTATATAGCGCCTTTGCAGTTGATGCTCTAGAAACAACATGAAGTTATATTTAAAATAGAAATAAATTCTAATCCTGTTGTGAATGTATTCCTTGTTTAAATAATATATTAAAAAAGCAATTGTTTAGCAATGAAAAAGACCTCGATAAGAGTATCGATCAAATCCTAACGATACCCGTCCCTATTTCTCTGGAGATGCTTTGCCCCCATTTCAAGAGCATTCATGATGGGAGGAGCCTACTTTTTAATTATAATGACAACTATATTAATCCCTGTCCTGAGAGAAAAAGGGAAAATTAGATCAGCTTCAGTGAAATATAAAAATTTTTATGACATGTTTTATAGGAACGTTTTGTCTTTTTACTTTGTGACCTTGACGTAACAAGCTTGTTCTCTTCAGGTAATGATAATTGTGTTTAATAGCGACCACAACGTAGTTAACGTGTGACCTCAACGGAACAACAAATCATTTTTCATGATCAGAAATCATTTATTTAATGATCACAACAAAACAAAGCCGGTGAGAACAGAAGAATAATTAGACAGGGCCTTTCCAGCTTTCCACCCAGTTTCCACCAGCAACATGACTGGTCTGTTATGATAGAATAACAGGAAAGGCCACTTTCAGTACAGGATACGGATTGAAACCAGTGTCGGTTAAGACACAGGATGGGTGGGGATCTGCTACCATCACACTTACCCAGCCCTCGTTGTTTTGTACTCCACCTTCAGGATAGGCTTGCATGGTTCTGGCTTTTTTCCATCCTTAGGCTGCTTTCCTAGTGGAGGTCAAATGGCACAAATGCATTGAAGGTTAATGTGCAGAAGTTACAGTACATATAATGTACATAAGATCCTGTGCCAAATCTGTCACACCTCTAAGATTGGAGGGACTTTGAGCTACAATATGTGCTTTTAAAGACATAGGTGGCTTCTATTCAATAGGTCTGTGCGTGCGTTATATGTAAACAATACAACTGTGTGTATACAACAGTTCGTACCATGTGGTGTGATGATCTGTGCAAACTTGGCTGGGGCTCGTATATTCCATGTGGTCAGAGTGCCATCGGAGTGGCTGCAAACAAACTGTTTACCCTCATGGTGCCAGGCTACCGAGTGGATCGCCTGAAAGACACAGACACACAGCGGCTCACATCGTTAAGAGTGTGATATAAAGTACATGCACATTTTACAGCTGTGTAACGGTAAATTAGAAGATTTGTAGCAGCAACATATTCAAAGGATAAGGCTGCTTTTCTTATTGTCAACAAATCCCATGATAAGATCAAAACCAACAGTAGCCTGTCTCAAAAACATTCCGGCTCAGCCCCACGCCCATCCGTTCCTAGTGGAGACATAACTCTTTGAAAATGGATCACGAATATATCCTTTCATCTTTTATTAAAAAAAGGTAAATGATTTCCTAAAACGGCTGGTAGCAGGTATGTTTGGCAGCAGGGCGGTGTACTGTACGTGGGATCGGCTCAAAATAAACTACAGTGCGTGTGTTAATCAAATAAAGGAATGTGTCACTCATTGCAACGCGTGGCTCATTGACCTAGTTTTAATAGTTTTTGGACGACAATGGGGCTCTACGGCACAGAGGAATAAGATATATCAGGCAGTTTGTAGGATCCGTTCATTGTTGGTTTTGGTCTTTTCATGGGATTTGATTCATGGGATGACAACAATATAAAATATCATCAGACTTATCTTTTAGTGCTAAGATGGTAGCATTTTGATGCTTTAAGAAAATGCTTCTTGAGACACAAAAGGAACTTCATTTAAATATTAGCACAATAATCTAGAATTTTTTTTTATTTTACTTTATTTGATCAACAGCCGATGTGATCCTAATTCTAGTCTATATAGTACATGAATGACAAACCCAGATTTTCCTTCTTTATGTAAAACTCAATCGACAACAATAGTCACTCAGTATATGGAGGCTGCTGAGACGACATCTCCCAACAAGCAGCTATTTCAGGTTTCATGAGAAAACACTGTTCAGTCACATGTGATGGAAGTGATAGATTATGCAAATCCTAACAAGACCAAACATGTTGCTGGGAAAACAGTGTGAGAAAACCATGAACAAGAAAGTAATGCCTTACCTCATCATAATTGTAGCGGCAGTCAGCTTTTTTGGACTTCAAATCCCACAACACCACGACACCACACTCAAATCCAATCAGAAGCTGAGAGAAAGAGAAGTAAAACACGGCTCAGCTGATTACTGTGAAACCACACTCGGCTTAATAACTACATATAACTCAGCCTGGAGTGAACACCACTGTACCATCACTGTCTGGGAAGTTCCTCTTTAACTATACTCAGAATTTCTCAATCATTTCCTCTGAATTTTTCTTGAAAGAAGTATATAATTTGGTACTAGCTATAGAGAAAATAGTCAGATTCCTAAGACACAGTTAGTACCAACTCATTAATGACTTACTGTGTATATGAGAAAAACCTATTCTAGCTGTAATATTGTGTAGAGTTTACATGCAGTAGTTGATTTCCAGAGGAATTTACTTGAAAGAACTGTTTAAATCTTAATAACTCCAGCTGATTCAAGTGAGATCCATTGAAACCCAAGTAAATATGAATTAAATTAATTAACAGTATTTTCCATATTTGTAGAATTGTATACTTGCCTGTGTTGTACCAACTGAACAGTCTCCATTTTTCCTTCCTTATTATTTTCCATATATACATTCTTAAGACGTTTCATCAACATATATGTTCATTTCTAGGAGGTTATTAGGAAATTATGGGGTGTTAAATTAAAGTGTTACCCAAAACACTGACAATACAAGAACTTAAAAACACCCTTAAACCATTATTATTTTTAGATTATTTTTTATGGCATTTGCACCTTTATTGGATAGTTTATATTAATATAGAGGCAGTGTCCATTATTAAACCATTATTGATTAATAAATACTTAGTGATATTAAATACAGAAGCTCAAATAAATGAAATAAAAACTAAAACATATCTTTCAAAAACATTAAAATAAGCAACATTCACCTGTTGCATTCAATCAAAGAGGAATTTATGGGTATTTGACAAATTAGCTAATAATAACATTATTATTATTATTATTAATATAGTAATAATAATTACTTTTCCTAACAAGAGATATAGCTCAAAGTGCTTTACAAAAAAAATGTAAATACAACACATTCACAAAAGGGCAGCTAGAGAATAAAATTAGACAATAAAAAGACAGTAGATGATAAAATACATACATAAGTGAAATCAAAAAGCAGAGACCGTTAAGAATAAAAATGGAGAGAATTAGTAAGAAGAAGAAGAAGAGGAATGACATTAATTATAAGCCAAAATTAAATAAATTGGTTTTCAGCTGTCGTTTAAAAATGTTCACAGCTAGTATTTAATGAAAACACTAGTACAGCATGGCATGCATATGGTCATGGCGACATCCCTCACTGAGAAGACTATTATTGAGGCCGCTGTATCTCTCAGTATCTCCACCTCCTCTGCCATGATTTTGTGTGTAACATTGTGGAAGGTTTCTGTGAACAATTACTCTCGAAAGAAACCTTTTCTCTTTGATTTTGACACCAAAACCTGATGTTTACCATTGACATTTTAATTAGCTGGAAATGTTCTGCTATCATTCTCCATTGTAGCTGCACAAGCCGTATTGACGTTGTGTCGTCTGCACTGGAGCAGTTATCCACACGAAAAAAAAGAAAAGAACACCACCAGAAAACAAAGAAATGGTGCAGTTTTGTTTTAGGTTTTAGGGTAGAAATGTATCTCTGTTAAACAGGCTGTGTGGTCGTCAACTATCTGTTACCTTTCCTTCATCCATGGGGTTATCACTGATGTGCACCACAGGCCCTGGGTGTGACTTGGTGGATCTGTGCAAGTTTTAGAAGACACAGAGAGAGAGTGTAAATTCAAGAATATAAATCAATCAATCATTATGCAAGCACAACTAAATTGAAGTTGCTTCAGCCTCAAATGGTGTATTGTAATAAAAGATTTCATGGTACCATCTTTATAATAACCATCATTTATGAACGGTAAATTTATATTAATTAAAATCTAGTTAATAGTTATTTTACAGTTAATAAATCATGAAATTATAATCAATAATATTCAGTAATTATTAAGAATGCTATAATTTATGATATTTTAACACTTTATTTTTGCAGACATTATGACATTTTATGTAAAATATATATAAATATTTGTTAATGGTTATTAATTGATTTGTAAATTGTCTATAAACATTATTTGGATGGTTATTATAAAGTTGCAACCAATGATTATAATACCTTGTCAAATGTTTAATAATTACTTTGTAAAGCATCTATAAACATTATTTAGATAGATAGTTAATACTTTTTCAATGGTTAATAATTGGTTTCTGGTCCATCTATCTATTTAATGTTTATAGATGTTTAACAAACAATTTCTTAAAAGTTTAAAAATAATTTGGTCACTAACAAATACTTACTATAGTATATAAATGTTATAATGTGTGCAACAATGAACTGTTTCTGTCTCCTGTCTCAGCTATGACACAATATATGATTTATAAACTAATTATTTCATATTAGACAAACTATTGATAAAATAACAGAAATTATAGCATTACTAATAAATAGTAAACAGTATTAATTATCATTTCATTGTTAACAGTAAAATAACTATTAACTAAGTTTAATTAACTACCAATTTACCATTTATAAGTGATGGTTATTATAAAGTGTTACGGACTTGACACATATTTACATGAAAATAAGGCACTAATGAGAAAAAAGATCATACATTTCAGCGATAAAAAGTACAGAATGGAAGCAAAAGAAGTACAAAAAATATAAGAAATATGAAGTATAATACAATACTGATAAAATGCAAGTGTGCAAAACATCAGCAGCAGCAGCAAAAGTCCAGTAAAGTTGCAGTATGACAGATAATGAGCGATGTGTGTATTGAGTGTTGAATGAGATATTTGCATTCTGTAAAATGTGTCTGATAAATGATGTCTGAAACCTGATGTCTAGCTTTTAGAGGGAGAGAAAGATCGGGAAGCAATTAGGGAAGACGTGCAAAAAGGGAAAGAAAAGAATAAAAGTCAGAATCTTTGGTTGTCCACAAAGAAAAAGAGCAAGAATATAAGATGAAAATGTGCACCAGAGAGAGAGACATGACATATGAGAGGGAGAGAGAGGGAAAGCAGGGTCACATGAGGGTCTATGAGAGATTATAGTGTGTGGAGACAGCATCACCGTGGCAACAGAGCAAGGGGCATGGAGGAAGTGAAGGTCTGGCCTAAAGAAAGTGTTGCTGCCTCTGAATGTGGTCTGGCTCCACTGGCTAATGATCTCATTGCTGCTGATGAGTCGATACAGTCAGAGATGTAGCAGTGAATAAAAGGATGGACTGGAATATGAACTCCGGTCTGTAATCACCACACGATGCACCATCAATAGAAAGGACTGTTTAAATATATAATGAGCATCATATATTTATGTATACATGTTTTACAGTCTTAAGAATAATTATTTAAATGTAATTTCTCCCACATAGATTTGAACTGACTGAAAGGATAGGTAATCACCATTTTAAAGAAACAATAAAGTGGGCTCACTTCCCACGACAACACTAAATATGCTCATTAAAGGGATAGTTTAGATGTTTTGAAGTGGGGTTGTATGAGGTACTTATCCATAGTCAATGTATTACCTACAGTATCCGAACTATCCCTTTAAGAACACAGTCCAAAAGACTCAACAAGCTATGCAGCACAAAGTGCGTTGAAAAACACGTCTATCAGAGACCAGACAACTCTTCTACAAGGAAACAACTAAATATTATTTTTTAAATTTCACACTAGAATTTCACAAGAGCTCTTTTCTTTAAATCCCTTTCACAGTCACACAGACAAAAATCATTTTCCCTCTCCGCTGTCTGTTTCGGAGACATTTATCTGAGCTGATGGCATACTTTGCCGTTTTAGATCTGGGAGTCGAAAGTGTCAGAACACCAATTTATCTGATTTCACCAGCAGCCTCTCACACACACACACACACGCATACACACACCTTTATACTCTATTTCCAATTTTAGCTGCCAGTCACCGTTTCAAATTAATTTTTTTTAGCTCACTGGTGGGTGCGCTAGAAAAATTACCTGGAGAGAGCAACATCAACGGGCTAAAGTGGTTAGTTTTTTCTTGAAAATAATGTCACACTGTTCATTGTCAGTGATATTTCATGCACAGAATCAGGCACTGCAACCCTATTACTGTATAACCAAGACATTTAAAAGTTATTACTCAATGTGTTGGGTAACACTGATCAAAATCGACTTCTACCTGCATGTGGCCCCCCGCCAAGTTACATCTGAACCCTGCAGGAAATGCAGTACAACATTTACCGATGCACAGGATGTGATGTAAAATTCATTTGATCCTTAAAGTGGGTGTTAACACGGGAGAGTGGGTGACACAGGATAGGTCACCGGAGTCAACAAGTGGGCACTTCCTATCACAGATGTTCTGTTAAATCAGGCAGCAAACACCTCCAGAAGTCTCAACAGAAAGTTCTGGCATGGCACAATCACCACCTCCATGCCGCCCTCACACTGATCAGAGCTACAGTATTCTCAGCTTACAGGACACGCTGTATCTGCAAGCACATTCCTCTGCATTTCATTTGAGTTTCCTGGTTGAGTGTCAACTTGCACAAGTGCACAAAGAAGATATGCAAATGGGCAGAAAGTGAAGGAGGAAAAGAAAGACAGTTGTGCAACACAGACTCACAGTTCGATGGCTTTGTTCCACATGATGACGTAGCCTGAGAGAGTGAAGGACTCCACGTTGACGATGTGGATGTTTCCTCTTTCTGTGCCGATGTAAAGCCATTTGCTCTGGAAGGGCAGGTGGCAGTATGTGATTCTGCAAGAGGAGATCAGGATCCATCACTACCAGGCTTTTCATTATCTCATGACTCAATCCAACCAAAGAGTCACCCTTGTCCCTAATCATGCTGCTCCAACTGGAAGGAGTAGCGAGTGACTAAGATTTAATTACAAAGGCCGTGCTCTGTGTCACACTAATGAAGCCAGACTATATATAGATCAGTGGGGAGGAATGGTGGAGTAAACACTGCTGCCTTTTCTCAACTGGTAGGAAGAAACATTCAGTCATGAACTACAGTTTACAGTGTCAAAAGGACCGGGCAGATGTTAACGGTTTAGTGTGTTTGATTGTTTATCTGTCCACACATCATAAGTGATCTCTCAGGTTATATTTCATGGGATTTTTACTAAACTTGGATGATAAATGTATTCTTGCCATGTCTTCCTACATTAAAAATTATGATAAACCTAAAGTTAGCAAAGAATTAAAGCTGCATTAATTGATTTTGTTGACCACATGTTGGCGAATGACACGAGCAACATAAGAATTCAATTGTAGTCGCATTTACGGCCACCTGATGAATTTAGGTCCAATATTCACTAGCCTTTTAGCTCTGTTTTGGTCTCTACCAACTCCTGAAAAAGGGGCAGCTAGTTGCTAACTCTGTGTGCTGTTTGATGCTGGATAGGTAGCAGACAGTAAGTTTATATTAGTATTTTATTAGTCTGTATACTGACATTTATTTACCCTTGTTTTCTTATTTGACTGTTTGATTGTTTTCTTATTATAAATTCTTTATTGTTTTCTTTTTGAAAAGCTCTTAGCCTAATTGTTCATTTTGGGTAGATGAATGGCACATAAATAAAATGTATTATTAACATAATATACAGTATATTACTATTTTGTGCTGAAAACAGCTGCCTGCTGCTCCTGGAAACACAAGCAGAATTTATGGGCCAGAAAACAAAAACAATGAGCTAAAAGGGTCTAAAACGTTCTGACGAGCTGATGGCAACTGCAGAGTAATAATTCTCTAGTAAGTAACGCTTTTCACTTTGCACTAGCGCTGTCCTCGGCTAAAGAAATTCTTAGTCGACTAACACTAGTACGATTTTGTTGACTGATCGAGTAGTTGATTTAATCGATAGAGCTGGGAAACTGCACCGCTTTAAATCTTTTGTTTACCAGAGATGTGCTCATAAGTTTCTTAGAAATAAGTAACTCAGCTTGAAAAAAAACATAAATGACTAATCGACAAAAGAAATCTTAGTCAACTAAGACCAAAATGACTGATCAGTCGACTAATCGGCTAAGAGGAGGCAGCCCATTTTCATTTTATTTGATTCATTGTTAATATAAAAAAATATTGATTAGTTCTGCTTTAAAGTTGGAACTTTTAAACTTTGAAAAGAAAATGGCGTACAAATGATGGTCGATGGATAGATGAATAGAAAAACGTTCACAGTCAGCCACAGATAATTAATTCTCATCAGTTAGAAGGCACTAGTATTTTATCTTGACCTCATGAATTCACTTTGGCTGTTTGGTGAAAGAGGACCTATTATGCTGCTGTGCTTTACCCCTTTCCTTTAGTGTGTCATATACTGTAGTGTTTTTGTGCATGTAAAAGGTCTACAGTGTTACAAAGCCCAAAGTCTACGACAAAGGGAGTTACTCTCCCCCACAGAAACACTGCTCCTGAACTGCCTGAAACGCCTTGATTGAAGTCCCGCCTTTTCTTCCATAATGAATGGTGATGTCACCAAGTGACACATTTGCATAATACCGCTTCGCAGCTAGTATGAGAAGAGTAAAGTGTTTTTTGAACATTAAAGCATGTAAACATGTTCTAGTAGAAACCCATAACACAAGTATGAACCTGGAAATAAGCATAAAAGGTCCTCTTTAAAGAGGAAAAAAATAACCACAATGAATGCATCAACACAGATGCATTATTTTTCGAGACCTGACAGCAACGACACTGCTAAGCTAATTATACACAGAGAAGCATGTGGCCAGCTGTGAAGACGGTTTCCAAATTGTGTTCACGCTTCACAGAGTGACAGAGGCAGCGTCACTGCACACAGAGGAGCAGGAAGAAGAAGAAGAGTTACTGTACCTCTCCCTGCTGAACTTGAGAGAATGCAGGATTGCAGGGATTTTTTGCCTCAGGTTCCACAGATGGATGCTGTCATCAGCTAAGGCACTCACCAGCGCCCCCTGTGGGGAGGGTCACAAACAGGGGGGTTGTTAGAATGCAAAAAAACCCTCTTGAATTTTGGTAAAGGCTGTTTTATATGGTTGTATCATGAGTGCACAACTATGAGGGCATTATAGAGGCAAAACTAGCATTACTGTTTAATCAGTGTGTTCACTAAAAGCACAATTTACACAACTAGAGGGGATTCATGGCCTACAAATACAGCTTGTGTTAACCACAGACCTTATTTCAGGCATCTAACTAAAAACCCATTAAAAAAAACCATTGCCTTCCAGACGAGGGACCCAGAAGTGTTAAAATGCTAACTCATCTCTGGGTTTTAGGACTCATTCCTGCAGCACTTTATGGTGCCTGCTAGTAAGAACATGGATAGACAGATGCAGGAGACAGTGGACAGACTTGTAGTGAAGGGGTGAGGAGGAGAAGGCGGAGAGAAAACCAAACAAGGATGTTTCCTTGGAACAGGTAATGACAACAAACCTCGTTGATCAGGAACTGGAGCTGGATGACAGCCGCGCCGCTCTCATGTTGACAGTAGCACTCCACTCCCGCACGGCCAAAGCTAAAAGTCAAATCAGTCAAGGAAAACTGGACAGCTGAATTATTTGCCGAAGTGTGAGAAAAACCCTGGTAGATTAACTGATACAGTAACGCTGAACAGTGTGAATAAGTACGTAACGATAACTTTTTAAAATCATTTCCAGCCTACTGCAGGTGGTTTTCTTATCAAAAATAATTTCATTTTTATAACTTAATGTAAGTTGGCATTTGCATTCTAAAACTGGCAGGAACATGAAACATATAAAACTAGTGAGTTATAAATAAAACCAGTGGGCTCCGTCTGCCTTATTTATCCACATGCGTCAGCCAGTGTGACGGCAGCATGATTAACTTAACTTTCACCTCTCTCTATTGGACTGAGAGAATCCCCGACTGCTAAATCTGTCCATTCAAAAACAGCCGTGCCGCCCATTCAGGCAACAGTAGATGTCTGTGGTTGAACTAAAAGCATACTTTCCAACCCTCCAGATTTTCCCTGTTTTTCGTTGCCCTCTCCCGGTTTTCTCCCGGGCTCACAATTCTCCCGCACTTCTCCCTATTTATGGCAACCTTTTTTTTCCTTTTCATTATCTTAACATGTTCCTGGCACTGACTGTACAGTGTGTATAAGCTCTACTGTTTCCAGCCGGACGACAATAGAGCTACACCAAATGTCTTTTCCCGGGAGAGGAGAGCTGCTCCGGACACCGCAGCGCGGTTTGAGCTGTGCTTGCCACAAATCACAGCATCACAGCAAAGCCGTCGTGGCGCAAGCTGTCGTGGCGCAAGCCATCGGAAATAACGGGTTTCAGAGCGCAGTGGTGTCGTTGTTGCATTGTGTCTGAAAGGGCCTTCAGTGAGTGAGAGAAGGAGAGAGAAATGGAAAGTACTGAGAGAAAGAAATACTCAAGCAGGGGCTAAAATGAATTAATGAATGAATGAAAACTGATGAATATTAGCCTAGTTTATATCAGAGATTCACACAAATTCACGCCAGAGGGGCGAATTATAAAATGTTCTTTCTTGAGAATTAAAAGTAAAATTAAAAGTAGGCCTATTTAACAAAAGATGCTGTTGCAGTGTACTTATTATTTTGTTATTTTCATTCTTTAAAAGTCACCAGAATGCCGGAAACAAAGTCTCTGAAACTCAAAACCCCTGCTTTGGTTTAGAAATCCTCCCTATTTTTGAGGGGTCAAGGTTGGCAAGTAAAGAGGAACCCAAATAACTGCATCATGTATGGCAGTGGTTCCCAACCTCAGGTCCAGGCGCCAAAGATCATAGGATCCAGGATTTGTCTTCTCTGAGACTGGCAAAATTAGATTTGCTCCTGTATAACTAAAATCATAACACACTTAACTGGATAATTTATACAAGTCTGTATACTATACCATATAACTATTGAAAAAGATATATTTGTTTTGCTGCTTAGTAGTAAAATCTAACGTTATATTCTATTTTAATCCGTATTAGTTGGCATTTAGCCTTTCAAAAACCGCTTGACGCACAAAAAATTAGGCCCGCACCTGTATTAATGTTTCGGTCTAGCAGCGATCTAACAACACCATAAATCACATGTATTTATCCACAATAACAATATTGCTATTATAGTAAATGAATTAAGTTGTTACAAAAAAAAAGAACACATTATGTATCTGTATTCACTTTGGCAAATCCGTCAAGACGTCATCATTTTTGTTGACAAAACTGAGTTAAAGAAAGTTGATTTAATTAAAAAAGACTAACTAACTCTAACTCATTTAATACACTGAATCACTTTATTTAAACTGAGGATTTTGAGGAGGATGATTTATAATTTTTTTTACGCTGATGACGTCGGAAGGGGGTGGGTATAATAGGTTGGGAACCACTGATGTAAAGGGAGACTGTGGCCACAGTGGAGCACCACCAGGTAAGCTCCAGGACTGTAATGTATCCCACAAAAACCTCCAAATACGTTCACAAACAGCACAGAAATGAGGAGCATAATGAGGAAAAGCTTGTCTAATTCAACCTGCCTGTAATCACTTTCACAGACGCGTAGTATCTGCACACCAGTATAAGATCTAATCATAGAGAGAATCTCTAGACAGACGCCACAAAGACAAGAAGGTGCATCGTCTCTCACACTCTGATCATGCTGGAGAAAAAGCTCCACAGTTGTGTTCACTATCAGAGTCCTTTTTGAGCTGACACAGCATAGTATGTCTGAACAGGATTAACCAAGCTGTGATCAAACAATCCCTCAGTGCCTTAAACAAACTAAGGTGGGGTTTGCAGGAGACCGTTTCAGGACAGGCTCAACAGTGGGCATCACTTCTGCAGAACGATGGAGGCAAACACAGACTTTCAGACTTTTAAGCCGGCGCCAGTCGAAGTCTGTTGGCAACTGAACTCCCATTCACCCGTGACCTTTCCGTCCAGTTTTAGCTCCTGGCCCCGCAAGTTCTGTACAACATTTGTCAGAATTATTAATGGATATCATGTCTCCACAGGTCCACAATGGAGGAGGAAGAGTCAGAGTCTGTTTCGCAGCCTCTGGTCATGCATAAATAAGAACAGAGCTGTAGTCTAAAGAGCAAAAATGTTAATATCCAACACTGTAGTGTATTCATGTTGCTAACATCAAGTAGAATCAATTCAACAGCCTTATAACTGTTAACACAAGGTGCTGTTCCTGTTTATTTTCTATGTGTGTTCACGAGGGCTGTCAAAGTTAACGCAAATTTGTTTTAACACCACTAATTTCCTTAACGCATTAACGCAATTCGATCTTTCAGAGGTTGTAGTTTTAAAGCTAGAGTGAAGATACTGTTATCATATGAAACTAGAAAAACCTAAGGAATCCATTGGTATATTTGTCATTTTTTGTGTTGTTAATTGATTTCCAATAATAAATATACATACATCTGCATAAAGCTGCATATTTGTCCACTCCCATGTTGATAAGTGTATTAAATACTTGACAAATCTCCCTTTAAGGGACATTCTGAACAGATAAAAAATGTGTGATTAATCGCGATTGACTATGGATAATCATGCGATTAAATATTTTAATCGATTGACAGCCCTCATGTTAAATCATCAGTGTATGTAAATGTACAGGTGTCTAGAGTCTGAACTGATTCTGAAGCGATGTAGGTTAATGGTGCTGCTGAGCCAAGTTACTTTCTAGGCTAGCAGGAAATTACTCAGATTTTTATCACTGTGGTTAGTAAGTAGAGCATTCTGCTGGTATTTCCTGTTACACTTCAAGATCAAAACCTTTACTATGATCAAGTAAGTAGGCCACAGGTACAAAATATGTAGTCTGTCAACTGAGACCGTTTACACTACACTACTTTATTTCATTAGTAGAACATGTGCTTCTAGGATTGTGCAAAAACAGGAAGCTGAGTCACACTAGTCAACGGTGACTTTGCATGTAACAAAATATCTTGTTGTGAGGGAAATGAAATGTTCCAATAAAAGTTCCTTGTCATCTTTGGCTCATGTGATTAGATTCAACTGTTTTGTAGTATTTTCAAATTAAAGTATCAGAGTGTTTATTTGCACCAAGGTGAGAATAGTCAGCAATAGGCAGCTGTTCAGCTATTTAGACCCTGTAATAGTAATAGTAGTAACATAAGTAGGGATAATGTACAGCGAGCCTTCAGGGCGATGCATTTATTTCACAACAACAACCTAGCTAGCTATTCATTATCCCACTTATTACACGGCTACTAACTTAAGAAATCAATGATTTGACACAAAAACAGTCTGCCAGAGTCCGACATCAGAACTGCGTCCATAGCAATGGTCTGTTATATATAGCAACGTAATACATTCCATGTGTCACTTGCAATATTTATTATCCATTTATATTACTATTTACTTCACTAAACCTTTTCTCAACTTTGATATCATATCAGAAATAGATACTGAACATGTTGCTCTCTCAGCCTTCTTGTAACTGCGAGTTTAAGACATCACACACTAAAGTCACACCACTTGAGCAACTTGAACTTCCCCATTCGGTAAACCAACATGGTTCACCACAGCATTTCAACATTTCAGCATCAGCGGGTTTTCTTGTAAGAGTCAAATGATAATCAGCAGGACAGGAAGTTTATCTTAATCATGCTAGCTGACGAATGAAAGAAAGAAGCAGCTCTTTGAAGCCTTTTGAGGTTAAAGCATCATTTGAGCCGAAAGAAGAGGAAGCTAAGCTGATCGTTTTAACAGTGTTTCTGTAACAGAAGCTCATCGAAACAAACTTCTGACTTTTCGCATGACCTGTCAGCTGCTACAGTATACTGAACTAGAAATGCAATGTAATCCATTTTGCACAAACTTGAACTTTCCCTTTTAAAAAAGTTCAAAACATTTTCTGCCACCGCTGGCTTCCGTTCTATGTGGGTCAAATTAATTTTAATTGCTGTTTGTTTACTTTCCAGCAACAAACACGGAGTCGGTCTGTGTTTCGTAGTGGCCTATATTTAAGAGCACATATATTAGGAGGAGCAGGAGACTGTCTACAGTAACACACTGATTAAAACACTGTAGTAGAGACAGATCTTGTAAAAGCAGACATTTATTGCTTGTAGACACCTCATTGAGCTTATGTCTACTGAGCTGTGGCAGCGTTTCCAAACTCCGGGGGCAATGAGGTGGATCGATACAGCCTGTCTTTTGATAAATGGACCTATTGCCTGAATGACAGTAATCCCATCGGCTCCACCTCGCACATTAGGACAACATGGAAGCAGTGTGTGTTCTGTGGGAGTTACCTTGTAAACACACAATGCTCTCTTAATCTGGAGAGTGGATAAAGAAGACGAGGATGCAGGCACTTCTAATGAACATCTGAATAAAGCAGATGGGCCTCGCATGCAAGATATGAGCCTGTGTTTATACAGGAATAGGCCAACCCTGAAGACATATAGTAAACAGCATAACCTGGATATGACCAGACTATCACATGCAGTGTTAAATAGTCTGTAATTCAGAGGCGGTTTTGTTGCCGTGATTTATGGAAGGTGCTTGGTTAGCTGTAAAAACTAGGGCTGTCAAAGTTAATGTGATAATAACACGTTAAAGCAAATTCGTTTTAACGCTACTAATTTCTTTAATGCATTAACGCAACTTACGATTATTAGGTTATAGCGAACTCAGTTTTAAAGCTAGAATGAAGCATCACATGAAACTAGAAAACCTAAGGAATCCATCGGTACCAGCCATGTCATACTAGCTTGTCGCAGGAGGTAAATAACACTCCCAACTTACACAAAATTTTGGAGGGGAGAAACTGGCATGGCCATTTTCAAAGGGGTCCCTTGACCTCTGACTCAAGATTTGTGAATGAAAATGGGTTCTATGTGTACCCACGAGTCTCCCCTTTACAGACATGACCACTTTATGATAATCACATGCAGTTTGGGGAAAGTCATAGTCAAGTCAGCACACTGACACACTGACAGCTGTTGTTTCCTGTTGGGCTGCAGTTTGCCATGTTATGATTGGAGTATATTGGTTTATGCTAAATGCAGTACCTGTGAGGGTTTCTGGACAATATTTGTAATTGTTTTGTGTTGTTAATTGATTTCCAATAATAAATATATACATATATTTGCATAAAAAATGAGCGATTAAATATTTTAATCGATTGATAGCGCTGGTGTTTACACACAAATAGACCAACCCTGAAGACATGTTGTAAACAGCATAACCTGGATATCACCAGACTATCACATGCAGTGTTAAATAGTCGGTAATCCAGGGGCGGTTTTGTTGCCATGACTCATGGAAGTTGCTTGGTTAGCTGTAAAAACTAATTTTTATCCTTGAATGCAAACAAACACAAAACTGACTCCCCGACTGCCCGAGGGGCCACACAGCACTGTAGCAGCTTGATTGTGTGTGTGTTGTGCGAGTCCAGTGATGTTTACAGCACATATGAAGTGGCATCCTGGCACAGACTGGGCAGCACAGTTGATGAGGTTGGCTCCTCGGCATATGGCGGAGGAGCTGTTCATGCTACTGCAGAGATACCACTAATGAGCCTGGGTGCTCCAAGAGAAGGAGGCTGCTGGCTGCACAGAAACACATCCCAGCTAGTGGAGCCCTTCACCTCCCTCTGTGCAGTGTGGATTTTTTTATTTTTGTTGATGACAGGAGGTAAAGACGGGTCACTTACTGTACGAATTCCCCAGACTTTGAGGAATGCTGAAAGGCGACTTGGTCATATGACATTTGTGGAAAGGATGACAGGAAGTTAGACGTGTTTACATGTTTGTGCGAGTGTTTGTGTGTGCACGAGGGAGTGAAAGATGTTGAAAAATCATCCAAGCTTTACTTTCCTTGTGTGGCTCTCGTCATTGAAGGGAAAAAAAAGGATACAGCCTCAAAGCTCCTTTCTGAGTCCCAACGGCCAAGATCTTCTGCACAGGGTCAAAAGCCATTGAGGATGGTTGATATGGGAAGCCATGACGCACAGTCTGCAGGAAAGAGCAGAATTTATATGAGACCTCCAGTCAGCTAATCAATCATCTGCTACACAGTCAAGCTGGCTTTACTGGAGAAAAAAACAAACATTTCCATAATCTCCCAGAAATGTAATCCATCAATGTGGAAAATTAGTCTCATTATCAAAATAAATTAGATAAAGCATAAACATTAGTGCAAATGGGGACTGGAATATTTATTCTGATATCCGCTTGATATGTGTGCAGGCTCAATCCTGTAAAACATCAGTAATAAATTCATTTCATCCATCCTGAGGCTCACATTTTCAGCCTCGGAGTGCACTTCGTTGCCAGGATTTTGCAGTCAGTCCCCCCCCCAAGCAGCCACCAAAATGTTATCATCATCAGGCATCTATAACTCAATTGTTTCGGGTTGGAAACCTTGCCCAGCCATCCATAAGCTGTGTGCAGCTTGCAGCAGTGTTATGTAACAGGTAACGCCGTGGCCTGCTAACCTGGGGACCTGACCTGTTCGGCTCCCAGCTGGGGCAGGAGCTGGTGGGCCGGCTCTCCAAGATGCAAAAACTTTCCAGCCAGACCCAACGGGCTGGATTATTAAACTGTGCGTGATTAAAAATGAGATATGGGAAATCATGTGTGTTGACCAGTGAGGCTGGGATTTAAAGGATAGGTTCACATTTTTAAAAGTCTGTTTAAAAACAAGTCTACACTGAAAGAGTTGGTTGCTGTATTGATCCTACACTGGCCCTCAGGAGATGTAAGTGATAGAAAGACAAATGGACAGTCCTGTTCAGTGTAAAAACTAGGTCTGTCAAAGTTAACGCGATAACGTTTTAACGCAAAATTGTTTTAATGCCATTAATTTCTTTAACGCATTAACGCAACTTGCAATTTCTAGGTTGTAGCGGCTCAGTTTTAAAGCTATGAAACTTCAAAACCTAAGGAATCCATTGGTATCAACCATGTCATACTAGCTTGATGCAAAGGAGGTTAAATGATGCTCCAAACTTGCCCTTATTTTGGCGAGGAAAAACTGGCATGGCCATTTTCAAAGGAGTCCCTTGACCTCTGAGCTCAAGATAATGTGAATGAAAATGGGTTCTATGGGCAACCACGAGTCTCCCCTTTACAGACATGCTCACTTTATGATAATCACATACAGTTTTGGGGCAGTACCTGTGAGGGTTTCTGGACAATATTTGTTATTGTTTTGTATTGTTAATTGAGTTCCAATAATAAATATATAGATACATTTGCAAAAAGCAAGCATATTGGCCCACTCCCTTGTTGATAAGAGTATTACATACTTGACAAATCTCTCTTTAAGGTACATTTTGAACTGATAAAAATGTGCAATTAATTGCCCTAGTAAAAATACATGCAAAAGTTCAGCTGAACTAACAGACAAATCAAGTAGGTATCTACCAAAGTTACTGTCATTTTTGGCACTAAGTCCCTCTTCCTTCAGCAAGCAACCATTGTCCAAGAGAAACACAAAGGAAATGTTACTCTAAAAAGACTGTGAAATTGAAAGATATCCACTTAATTTGTCACACTCAGACTGAGCTCTTATTATCTTGAGCTGAACTAAAGTCATTTTTACACAGGACTGTGTGGATTTTGTCCTCCATCTCTTACATGTAATCATCTTATGAAGGGGATCTCTGTGCAGCCAGTGGGGACAAGACAGGAGGAGTTATTACAGTATAGCCATTCAAATGTCCATAAGGGCATGTGAATGTTGTATTAAGATAGATTTAAAAGACCTATTCTTTAACTCAAAATGGTCCCTTCTCTGTCAAACTGCAGACTAGGCTAGCTAGTTAACTTAAAACAGTGACTTGAGGCGATGATTCAGTGCAATGCAAACAGCCATGACAGACAGCCTGGATACAGCCAAGCAAAGGCACTCAATAATTAACATATAACGTCTAACTTGTACTTTAATATCTTAAGATTTAATTTTTGAGAGAAAGTTCAGCTGAACTAACAGACAAATCAAGTAGGTATCTACCAAAGTTACTGTCTTTTTTAGCACCAAGTCCCTCTTCCTTCAGCAAGCAACCATTGTCCGAGAGAAACACACAAAGGAAATGTTACACTAAAAAGACTGTGAAATTGAAAGATTTCCACTTAATTTGTCACACTCAGACTGAGCTCTTATTATCTTGAGCTGAACTAAAGTCATTTTTACACAGAAGAAGAAGGAGGAACTGTGTGCATTTTGTCCTCCATCTCTTAATCATTTTATATGAAGGGGATCTCTTTTGCAGCCAGTGGGGACATGACAGGAGGAGTTATTACAGTATAGCCATTCAATGTCCATAATAAGGGCATGTGAATGTTGTATTAAGATAGATTTAAAAGACCTAGCCCTCTCGTCTGGTGCTTTTTTGTATGTATATTGTTGCATTTTTTGTGCTTTACATTTGTCTGTGCAATATATCCTTGATACATATACACCTCAAGTGCAACTACCTTTGTTTACATCTTATTTATTACATCTATACCCTACCTATTTTACAAGTGCAATTACCTCTGTTTACATTACAACTATTTTCATATTTTATACTTCTAGTGTAACACATCTATTTATATTTATTAATTACATCTACTTTACCTGTTTTATTTGCTTTATAACTGTGTGTGTTTTACCTGTTATATGTTTTATCTGCCTCGTTTAGTCTCAAGTATTTGTTTTAAAGCACTGACCAGAAGTGGCAACTGTGAATCTCGTTGTATTTAATACAATGACAATAAAGCTTTCTATTCTATTCTATTCTTTAACTCAAAATGGTCCCTTCTCTGTCAAGACTAGGTTGAAGCTAGCTAACTTAAAACAGTGACTTGAGGCGACGATTCAGTGCAATGCAAACAGCCATTATGACAGACAGCCTGGATACAGCCAAGCAAAGGCACTCAATAATTAACATATAACGTCTCCACAGTTATAACTTGTACTTTAATATCTTAACATTTAATTTTTTGAGGCTGTATATGCTGGTACAATGGTGTAATTGTCCCAATGAACAGTGCTGATAAGAGAAGAAAACAACGCCAGTGTTTTGGTGTCACGCCGCTTGTCATCTGACTGACTAACTGTCAGTGTCAGTTAAAAACGTTAGTTGGCCGATATTAACGGACAAACCCACCTGACGGTTAGTGTCCGTTAAAGCCGTTATTGAGCCGTTATTAACGTACAAACCCACCTTGCAAAGCTGGAAATGCTCCGACTGGAGAGTCTCATGGATAACATCGTTCTCCCTGCTGGGAGTACCCGGCTGGGCAGCAGCGGAGGAGGAAGAAGAAGCCGCTGTCAAGCCGTCCAGCACCTTTCTAATGTTAAACTTCTTCATTTTACTCCGGTTCGTTGGGACGCGACGGTTGGACGGTTTGAGAAAAAAACGGCTCAACGGCTGAAGCTCGAGCTAGGTGAGAGGCTAGCTGTTAGCTCTGTTAGCCTAAATAACGCACAGTTAATATCTTTCTGTATAACATCTCACATGTTACGGGTTAAGGTGTTGCTGCCAGCCGCACTCACACCAAAAAACACCCGCATTGATTTAGCGGAG
The DNA here is from genome assembly GCF_015220745.1 of Sebastes umbrosus. Taxonomy (NCBI): domain Eukaryota; kingdom Metazoa; phylum Chordata; class Actinopteri; order Perciformes; family Sebastidae; genus Sebastes; species Sebastes umbrosus. Next base: position 24,965,107 of record NC_051284.1, on the reverse strand, counting down.
GAGTCCTTTCCTTTCCCGATATCTTGTGTGTTAATCCGCCATTTGTGTGTTGGCGTTATTCGATCGGGATCAATCGTTTCTCCCTCCCCGGTCAGGGCTCAGCGGGCTCAGCGGGTAGCAGCGCTGAGTGCTACGGAAACGCAGTGAACTGCAGCGGGGACTGTGAGTCTGCGCTCTGCTCTGCTGCTGTGGTACCCGGATGTTGGGTTGCCACCGGTGTTACGGTGGTTTTTGTGACCTGTCAGATTCTGTGACCTCGATATAGGATAGCTAGCACAAACGGTTGTATTCTATATATTTTTGATAGCCGTTAACACAATTTTATGACTTCACAGGCTACATATTTTGATATAAATCGTTACCTTGTTACCCAAACATGAGGCTGCCAGTGGAGTACAGGAGGGAAATATTAAAACTATTTATCAAAATTGGCTGTCAAAATATGCTAATAAATAAAAAAACATGGCTGCCAAAATGGTAATAAAATGAGTGCCTATATATATATATATATATATATATATATTTTTATACAATATTTACAGACAGACTAACAATATTATATAATAATATTAATAATTAAATTAGAATATGAAATGTTTAGTCAGAATTTCAAAGAAAGAGACAAATGACATTTCATTTATTTCACTTATCTAACAAAGAAAACAAATAAAATAAAAGATGAGACGAGTGCCTCTATTTTTAAGCAGCTTTACAGGTGTAGTTGTGTATTTTTATGGATAATTCACCCTAACCTCAGTATAAATTACATAAAATAAATTAAAATAATAACAATAATAATAATAATAATAATAAATAAATTAAATAACTAATCTACACAATGCCAGTCTCATGGAAAGTGCAACTAGCCTACATGAAAACCATGCCTTTTTTTTTCTTTTTTTTACTTTAAGATACACCCTAAATTCCCATTTTTTTCTCAAAATCCACAAAATTGTTGTACCTAAGAACAAAAATAAAAAAATTTAGTTAGGGAACCTAAAGTTCACATTTTCAGTGTGTTTTTATGGCCCCCTGCTGGCTGATGGGCCCTAATGCCTTGAGACTGAGAAAGAAAGAGAAGCTGTGCCTTGTGACAGCTATCATAAAAAATAAATACAAAAAAATAATCAAATAATAATGCAGGGGAAGTGAGAAAAACATGCCTTAGATGTTTGGAACCACTGAAGTTAAATCTTCTTGTGTAATCCTCTTCACTCACCTTCCCCCCCCAGAAATTTGATATCCTTTTGTAAACGGTGTTAAAGTTCCCAGTTCAGGATCCAATCTATTGTGTGTGCATGGAAAATAGGCCGTATTTCCTCATTCCTCTTGTCCCCCAAGGAGGAGAAACCAGGTTATCTTATTTCCACAGAGAATCAGAAAACTAGAAAATCTGGTTATATGAACACCAGAAAACCTTGTTAAATTATCACCTTTATGATCTGTCATTTAAGAGACCCATAATTGGCTGACATTTAATTTCCTGATTTTTTTTTACTGAATGGAACATTGTCAGGTATTAAGTAGCACTCCTTAAATAATACATCTGAAAGAGGCATGTGAGAGAGATGGAAGATAGTGTAATGTTAGGTGGTTATTCCCAACAGTGTTTTATAATGAAGTAAACATGTCTTTTAGATTATTAAACATGATTTACTCTGTGAGAGTTTTTGTGCCACATAGATTGAAGATTGGAATAAACAAACACAGGATTTCTTTTATTTTTTGGTTCTTATATTTTTTAAATCCTGAATTTCCATTCTGTAACTATTAATTCAGTCTGTGTTTTTACTGTTTACTTATTTATTATATCTTTATTGTTTACTTACTATTACATATTGTTTTTGTTTTTTACTGATGCTTCTTGTTTGCTCTGAGTTAATAAACTACAATTTGATGTAATTTATTTTTATTTTTAAATAAATCTTGCTCAGATATTATAAGTAAAAATCCTGATATTGGACTGTCTCGGGCCAGAAATATACTGGAAATAACAGGAATTATATTCCTGGCATTGTGGGAAAGGCTTTGAAATAGCACTTAGGCAATCGTACAAAGAGATCAAAAAAATATATTTTAGCGGGTACATCAATACTGATAATGTGTAGGGCAAAACATTTTTAGTGGCTGGTCAATTTTTCTTTAGGGTGTACTTGAGTACAATTTTTAAATACGTCTACTTTACTTCAGTACTTTAATTTCATGCTATGCTATACGTCTATACTAATTTCTCAGGATCATATTGTACTTTTTACTCCACTACATTTAACAGCTTTATTTATAGGATACAATATTATATACACAACTCAAAACTATAGTTACCTCCACCTCAATCAGCTCCCGTGATAAAATGCTATGATGCTATGTTAATATACAATAATAATATTTTACACTCTGGATGGAGCCGGTCTGCATGATGGGTACCATCTTTGACTTAAATAAATCTTTGAATGCAGGATTTTTACTTGTAACTGAGTATTTTTACATAGTGGTACTACTACTTTTGCTTAAAACAATAATCTGAGTACTTCTTCCACCACTGTTAGTAAACATAGTTGAGGATTTAAGATGTATCATAATGCATGCATAGAGATTTTTCATTTTCCATATGCTTCATATTTCCTCACACAGTTGCACCCTAAAGCTTTCCTTACAGTCTTTGCACATGCATGTTTTGTACATTAGATGGCGTAGTCTACCAACATTATACCATCCATCGATCTGACAGTGTTTTGCTGTGGTGGAGGGCTCCTCTTAGAGCCAAAATTCAGCACCATGGACAGCAACATATGGATTCCTGCCCCTGATTGGTCGCCTTAGTGGTACTGGATATCATCTGTTTTTAATATAAAGATTTATTCACATTCTGGCATTTTTGCATACACTCAGAGGAGTGACATTAAAGAGTCGGTTTAACATACAGGATGTCAGTGCAGTAAAATACCAGCCTGTTTTCCACAGTCAGTGAATAGTTAATTAACATTGGCCATCATAAAATGGGTCACTCCAGACACAATGAGAGGCTGACAGAGGCACAGCAGGGATACAAACACTTCATCAACCTATTCACAAGTTTGACTAAATTAAAATTTTCATGCCGTCATGAATATATGAAGGAAACTGCCAGCGAAAATGCTCACTGGAGGGCAGATAAAAATGGGCCAATATCAATAATGCACAAGTAATGGGATCCGATGCAGAGAGTGGGACTCCTGTTCACACTGTCATATTCATAAACAAAGAGCTTTTGTGTCCGATGTGAAACAGTATTGGGGCCAGCATCCCTGTTTGACTCCTGAATTTAGGTCTCTAGTATCTGGGACGTAAATCCATAATTAGCAGTTGTGTTTTACTTCTTCCCCTCGCTTTCCCTCGGGCACCATTGACACACTAGGTAACCTTCCTTCCTGGCTTTTATGTTGCAACTCACTTGATCAGCAAAGTGTGTAAGTGTCGGTGTAATAAAGCAGCATGGGGTTTTATCAACACGTAGACTATTCCAAGGTTAAATAAAAACATGCACGACATACCTGCACAGAGCCTGAATTGGACAAAAGCTACTGTGTTTAGGTAACCGGCGGCAGGATGTGGAACAGTTCCCTAGATGCACAGCAAGGACACTGAAAAGTAAAACTACAGGACAGCAAAGAACAGATTGGTGTGCAAAAATAACCCAAGTGAGGCTAAAGGACAAGGTTTCACTCTCCCCAAATATCTACAAAACAATGCACTGAATCAAATCACTGACTTCTCAAGTAAATCATTGCATTAGAAGCATCCAGTTGCTTTCAGAGTGACGATTTATTTGACGACGACTCACAAAAAGGAGATGAATCTCCTTGAAATTGATCCGCTTAAAAATTTAAGGGACGCTGCTTCATTAAAAAAAGACTTCCCTAACAAAACAATGTGATTAAAGACAAGTCCAATGAGCTGATGGATAAACTGACCCCACACCACTCTTCTTCAGGGTGGAGTTGTTCTGCTCTGGAAAAACAAGTACACTACCTCACCAAATATATGTGGACAGAGGTGTCTACTTTTGGCAAAACAGTGCATCACACAGACAAATTAATCCTATAAACATTGATTTAAAACACATATGCCTTTATGTGTTTTATGCTTTTTTTCTGTTTGTTTTTATTTTCCTAAAAGAAGCACTTTGGGCTGCATTTTATGTATAAAATGTCCTATCTGATTAAAATCTATTATTATTATAATTATTATAAGACTTTGGCGGGCTCCACCATTGTTGCACCAACTCAATAAATAAACTGTATAGCACCTTGTTACTTTACAGATTAAGATTGCACATACAAAACCTATGATGATTTTATAAAATATGATGCATTGTTATGGATTAAACTACCCATAATGAGTACATTTTGCATAATTGCAGTTTTATTTAACTTAAATCGTTTTGTATGTTTATGTTGTTACTTTTACTTAATGTGGCAATCTTGAAGATTTTCATTTACATAAATGTCTGTTAAATCACTATCTATAGCCAGATGAGGTAACACAATGGTGGTTGAGCCTACAATATGGTCCGCTGATGAAAGTATTGCAATATTTATATATCTGTAGTATTATGAACCGGGTGTCTGTGGTGACCATAGATATATAAAACCAGAAAAAACGGCAAAACTGATTGTAATTGCCTGCTTATAGGCTATAATATGAATCTATTTAGGATTTCTACATAAAAAAATATTTCTTAATGTAGCATTCAGAATACCAAAGAACTTAACTTACATATTAAGTTCAGGCAAAATTGAAAAAAATAAAATTATTGTCTGCAATATAAATGCACAATTATGAGCTGATTGAAAGCATTTTTCTCTTGGAGCTGTAATAATCAAATATCTACCAAAATATTAGGTGTTTTTTTTTGGTTCATTTTAGGCAGAGTTGTCCTACACTCATTACTTTGAATAAAAAACAGTATTGGTATATTGGTAGAAAAATATAAGGATTATAAGGACAACACAAGCCTCCTTCACCGTAGGTTCCAATTACAGCAAGTTTAAAAGTGGAACCAGGTAAGATAGCCGCCATATGGCTCCATCCTGGAATGGCAAGTCATTAAAACACGTCACATCTGCTGTTTATTTGTCTATGGTGGTGACATTCCTGGAAAAAAATGCTGTATTAGAGTTTTTCTCTGTTGTACACACACAAAATTGAACTATGGACACAATTCTGAACACTTGAACCTCATATATATATATAAATATAATTCTATTTCTATGCTCATGTATCAACAAAAAGACACTGAGCACAATTTCATTGTTTTCACTCAAATAGAAATTCTAAATCAACCAGGACTGAAATCTTAAGGATTGCCACTTTAAGTGAAGGACGTGAGTTATTCTTCCACTACTTGTGGTCAATAATATAAAAATTAGTATCAGGATTCATTGCTGAGAATGTATTTCTGTCTCTGTTTCTCTCTGCATCAACAAATCTAGAAGGTATATCAGTCTGAAAATTCAGTCATGTCATATTTGACTTCCTATTATAGTAAAAAATATATATGTGTTGTCAATCTGTGATTAGATAAAGCATAAAATGCTCTGCTCCCTCCAGCTCTCTGGGCGGTATGTAGCATGTTTCCTCCCTCCGCTCTCTAAAACCAGGTCATGCTGATAGCTTTTCTCTGCTATTGGCCATATCAAGCTCATGCACGGGTCTTAGCTCATCTCACTGGGAAGTGATTAACAGATAATTATATGCATGGGTTGCATAACAGATAACTCGGAGCTCAGATTGAATAGGTTAATGAGGAATGTTTAACAGCTTCACACAGAAATGTTTTTTTTCTCTCTCTCTTTTGCTGTTTTTTTGTAGTCTTTTGTGCCACCGTTTCACAGTTTCTGACCTCTCATTATAGTAGGTCAATCAGCAGGAAGTCTTAGTGTGACTTTTCCCAGCAGGATGTGTGTCATGCCGATCTCTTTATTTGCCTGATTGTATCAGTGGATTATCACAGAAATGAGCTCAGTCGTCTCCAGAGGTGTTTATGAGGCAGCCCACACATTATTGAGAAGCCTGGCAGGGCAGAAATAAGCATTTAAAGTTAATGACTATATGTTACACATGCTGAAATAGCTTCTATGCTGTGGATTCATGCCTTGGTATCAAACACAGGTCTTGTTGAGAGTGTTTAACGGGTAGCTGCCGTTGTTTGGCTCGTTGCCTCAGAGCCGTGGTCCCCAGCAGCACAATGCCTGGCTCTGACTCTCCTCGGGAGCCTGGTTCACTTTGATCCCGTCCCAGCGGTGCTCTTCGTTGGACAGGCCAGTGTCGCAGAGCATCATTTGTTTGACAAGGAGAGCACCTGCCTCATCAATATTTATATTGTCCTATAAACGGTGAAGGGGGAATGAATATGATTTAGAACATTGTGTATGCATCCGTTGAGTTAAGTGTTTGGCTCGCTGTTCGAACCTTGGCTTGCAAGTTGTTACTGCGTGTTAATATTTGAACGCGCTTTATGAGCTATAGAGCTGCAGTGTTAAAGTTCACACATGCAGTGTAGTGAAACCTCATGCATTTCTAATTGTGAGCCACAAGAAGCTTTACACAGCCTCAGCAATGAAAAATACAATTTGTCAAATGCTAAAACTGTGAAACAAGCAAATAGATACATAAATAATTCAATAGGTCAGTCAATGTGTGAGTATGAAGTCAATATTATTAAACTGAGCCCTTTTACCAAGTGACAAAATACAGTCTAGTTGTTCTAAATAGCCAAAGAATAGTGTGACTTCATGCATATTTACAGATGTCTACTGTAGAATGAATCCACTGTGAGAATATGTAATTTCTGCAGAATAGCAGATCCTGTGGCCACAAGTAACAATCAGCAAAATCTGTCTCTATCCACTGAAAACGATGTTTCTTCAAATAAGATAAAGTGAAAAATCAAGTGTTCCTTCCTCGTTCATTAAAACCTTTAAACCATTAAAACCCCCATTGATTTATCTGATAAATGCATCGTAACAAAGATGAAATAGTGGTTATTTTGCTTAGCTTACTTCTCTTAACATAGTGTAACAGTAGCACAGGAAGAGAAGTGACTCAGTAGTGTGAGTTAAATGTCAGTAATATCTACCTAAAGCTTGCTTACATAAGCTGTCACAAGCTACTGGTCATACCAGAAAAAGTAAGAGGCAAAACCTCTGAGAGGAGTGCGTATTATTGCTTATGAATTTAACTTTTTGTTTGTAAAAGAAAGAATGTGTAATTTCATCTTTTTAAATTACATAGTCTCACTCTAAATCATTAAGAATAATGAAAGGAAATCATGCAAAATATTTCATACAATAGACTTATAAAGTTGTACCTAATGAAACATATCTATTCTAATTAATTTATTGTATTTGATTTATTTCACTGTTTATTTGTCACTTTTATACGGGTTGTCTTTAGGTGTTACATTGTAGGTCTGCTTTTTGTAGGACCAAGTGTTACTCATCTTACTGTTATTAAATACAGTAATGAAGCTTTTAAAATTAGATTTTGATTGAGTACTGTAATAATACAGGACCTGCCTTAGTTAATTTTATGCTTAAGTGGTGCAAATTCTCATCAAATTACCAAAAGCTAAGTAGTACGTTGTGAATCTGGGGTTTTTATGGGGCTCTGATGGGTATGGAGTCATGGAGCAGTGTCGCATGTTGCTGGGTCTATGTTAAAATCTATTTACTAAAGTCATCCTGACAAAAAAAAAGGGAATATTTGGCACCTCCTATCCTGTTTAGGCTTACCTCAGCCAATAATGCCTGTGAGAAATGTCTGCATATCCCTGGCAGCCACTGTGCACAGATTTTCTCCTCCCATAGTAACTGAAATACAACACACACCTTTGCAGAGGTCTCAAACCAGCCCATGAAGCTGTTGGCTTTACAGAAGCTGTCCAGGGAGGACACCAAGTCTCTGTCCCTTCCTGTCATGTCACATTTGTTGGCCAGCAGGACGGCAGGGACCGGACATCCGCTGTCGAGACAGACTTTGCTGTCCAGGTCCTGCTTCCACTCTGAGGCGGCCTCCAAGGTGGATCTGTTTGTAATGTCAAAGACCACTACTGCTCCCATCGCCTCTTTGTAGAACACCCTGGTCATCTTCTTAAACCTCTCCTGGCCTTGAGGGAAGAGGAAATAAATCAGTGTGATTTATGCACAACAGCTTGTGCTCAAATCTGACTCCAGGAGTGAAGATTAATTCATTTTTCACAGATAGGCTTAGTTTTATTTGGCAAAAAGCTTACAGTTTTTTAATTTAAAGTTGGCCCAGACACAGGCCACAGGCAGTAATGCTACTGTTTGTTTATCATGTGTGATTTGAGTTATCAGATTGGACTGTAGCCTAAATGTTATGTAACAAATGAGCGACTAACAATAATCATTTTCTGAAATAAAATGGTATGTTTCCATGGACACTGGTATAGGATTAAAATTAGATCTGAGATAACTTTGTGTAAAAAGGCTGCAAGTTTTCAGTCACTGAAAAACGTTTGAAGGTAATTTATAGACTGGCTGGCCGCTATTGTTTATACTGTGCCTAAAAATGCCTTTGTTCTTTCAGATTTATTATCTATTTTGAATAGTTGTTTGAAACTATCATAAAAACTGTGGAAATGTATTTTGTTTTGATTATTTACAGTAGTTTATATGGATTAAATAGTTCTCTGCTCTCTCAGCTGTCAGTCTACTACTAATATGTATATTGACATCAATATAATAGATGTAAATGTGTGTTTTAAAGGTAACATAACACATGAATACATGAATTCCAACAGTGAAATGCTGTGATTGCAGCTGATGCTACTCTGCTAAATTAATTTAACATTAGCTGGGTTTTTATTCTCCATTTTAATTGGGTTTAGCTACTACCTCATTTAATGATGTGGAATAAAAAATGCATTTACCAAGATATCAGTTTATCAAAATGGTTTAAAAAACATATGAGTAAAACAGGTAAAACAGATGGTAGAAAGTAAAATTTCTATATTATTTCTATATTATTTGGCTTTGTAGGGCAAACAACTGCAACAGAGACTTCACAATCCTGATTGACACTCACCTCCAATATCCCAAAGCTGCAGTCTCACCACTGTCTTGGCATCCCATTCAATAGTCTTTAGAGAAAAGTCAACTCCAATAGATGCTTTATATGTTTCATTAAAGCGTTTATTAACATAACGCAAGATAATGCTGCTTTTCCCAACGCCTACATCCCCAATGACTAAAACTTTAAACAGCTTGTCTGTACAAATTGACACTGAACTTCTTCCCATGTTGTGGTCGACCTGCATAGATAGAGACATGTATAAAGAACTCCTAAACCATCGCAAAACTAGGCCTACTTCTCCAGTTTTCCAAATATGATCCCATAAATATATTGCAAAGGTTTTCTCAACCCTACTCCTTCCCTTTACGACTACTTCTTAGTGTTCCTGTTTTGACTTTCTTCCTTCCAACCAAAGCCATAAACCTTTGACCTTTGATTTAAAACAGTTATTGGAGTAGGCAAGGCCAAGACCACAGAGCCAGCTAATGTCTCACCATGAAAAACAGGTGACAAAGGCATAAAAAATGTTTAATTGACTCCAATGAAACAAGTGTCGTTGCTCTACAGTATATATATTTGTTTAAAATGGCAGACTTCATTTATACTGTGTATATATCAGGCTGCAGATAGCTTATTCAGAATATTACTAATGGTAACAGTAGCACTTTATCACATTATACGGTTTGGATAGGCTCTTAATATTTAGGAAATTGATTGGTGTACACAACCAATCACACAATAGATGCATACACAGCTAATGACTGCTTTCTAATAGCCTACTGTAATGCATATAGATAGCATCCGAATATCAAAATATGATACACAATTCATACATTCACAAAACATGTCCTTTATCTTATACATGAATCTATACAGTTATGAATTCAGATGTCTAATTATAAAAGATACAAATTTGAAACTAATTGACCATAGAAATGAGATAAATGTACAAAAGAAAAAAAAAATCGTAATGAAAATGTGGCACTTGAAAGTGTCCTCTGCTACATTCGTGACACAGTCAGTGCACTTTCTTGGCAGTACTGTATCGATGAAAAGATTCACAGATAATTGCTTGTTTTTTTTTACAATAAGAAATCACGTTGACATGTCGACTTTTAAATTTCCTCAAAGGAGAACATTTTTATTCTGCTCTCCCAGCTTAGAGCAAAAAGTTTGACATTTTGGGAAAATGCGCTTAGTTGCTTTATTGCCGAGAATTCTCATGTCTGTACACTAAATATGAAACTTCCACCAGTAGGGGCCACGTTTGGAGGGGTAAAGGTTAAAGTGCCGTTCCCTGGCTGTTCACTGCAAGTGTCAAAAGAACTGCTGAACTAACACAAAACACTACACAGTGAATCATATTCTAAAGATGAAATGTAGTAGATATAGCATACAGTCAGACACAAAGGTAGGCTAATGTTATGGGGTTTATTTTGCAAGATACCGGTAGATCAATTATGTAGTATTAGCTGATGTTTTGTCCGAGTGATTGTGTAGTTGGCATTTGGCTTGTAGATCTGAAAGTCATATACCCACTCGTTTGTAAATCGGACATCGGCCTCCAAAGATTTACATATTTTGAACTGCTGACGGGTGTTCACTAACGCCAGAACACATCAGTGACTGTAATAGGTAGCAAGCTGTCAAGGTCCTCCTAATTCTTAAGGATCAATATCATTAACTAACTTAAATTCAAGTTCAAGTTTAGTTTATTGATCACATACACATTGACATGGCAGTGAGATTCTTTGTTCCTGTTTGTTACTCTCTCATCCCTGTATAATAGACAATCGATCAATCAATCAATTGAATAACAATAATAAAGTAAAATCATTATAAACATTATAAATATAGCAGCAACAATAGCAAATTGTTCGAGATTTTGTAATATATCGCCCGTTTGCCTCTGTCAGCTTCTCTTCATATGGATATTTGTTTTTCACACGTACTTATACGGTATACTGTACATTTCTAATGATGAATGATTGACAGATAACAGATGAATAGACCGGTGATAAATATTAACAGCTACTGTAACGCGGTACACTACCCTCCAAAAATGGCGGCACCGCCCCAGAATGCTTTGCGAGGGCCATTTCCTGTATGCAATTAGCACAGCTTAGCATAAAGACTGGAAACAGGGGGAAACAGCTAGTCTCGTTCTGTCTAAAGGTCTGCCTACCTCTAAAACTCACTAATTAACACCTTAGATCTTGTTTGTTTAATTCGTACAAAAAGTGTCAAACTTATAATGAACTGTTATGTTTGCACAGAGCCAGGCTAGCGGTTTCCCTCTTCCAGTCTTTATGCTAAACTAAACTAATGGCAGCCAGCTGTGGCTTTAGCGGACAGATGTTACGGTGGAATTGAATCGTCTCACCGAATTCTCTTCAAGAAAGCAATTAAGTGTAATTTCCAAAATGTCGAACTATTCCTTTAAACCTCTCCATTTCTTCCATTCCTGATAAAGCACAAAACACACAATGTGTAACACAAAACATATTCTCTTAAAATATTGTTGACAAATCAGATTGTTTTGCATCACATAGAAACTATATTCACCAATAAGTCGCCCTGTTTAAAAACAGCAAACTCATCCGCTTGTTATGTCGCCTATATTTCTCAAATAAATCTATTTATATTATGTGCATTCATACAGTAATCTTAGTTGTTTGTCTTGTAAGCACGAAATCTATTTTGTCCTACAAGCTCATGTTAGCATATAAATATGTTTGTTATAGGGAAATTCTTTCACTATTGTAGACAACATCTAAAAGAATTTTAAAATGTGGCGTCTTGTTGTTCACCATTATCATGTAACAGCTATCAATTATAGTGAAAATGAATGAGTTCTTCCTTATATCTCATCATCACAAGTCATTATAAACTTTAAATATAGTACAACTGGTAATATTTAGTGTGCACCCTCACAGAGTGGAGGAGCTTTGCTTGAAGTCTCTGAGGATGACGGAGGCATATGTCACATTTGTAGGACTACACAACATCGACTCGGACACCGGTGAATTGGGAAAGGGGCTCACTGGAGGAGGGGCGCAATCTCGGAAAGGGGACGGAGGCATCAGAGCCAGAGTGTCCTCCAGGGCTAATTTGGCCTCAACCAAGTCCTCCTCGTCGTGAATCTGGGCGTTATTGTACATGTAGCCGTGGAGAAGGCCAAACTGCTCACTCTCCATCTCCTCCTCTAAAGGGGACGTGTGCTCCTCATCGAACGGGTCCATGTGGAGAGGCAGGACCGGGTCCTGCTGGATGAGGTGGGCCTGGTGGTATACGGGCATGCCGCCGCTCACGGCCTCAGGCATGCTGATCATATCATTGAGCTCAGGGATGTCACTATTGAATGTACGGACCACCACCATCTCCTGCAGGTGGTTCATGATGATGTGTTGAGGGATAACGCAGTTTGGCTGTGGATGCTGAGGTGGATAGAGCTCCACCTCCTCCACGACTTTTATCAGCCCACAGGCAGGAATCTGCCCGTGGGGTATCATGGGGGGAGTGATGGGGGGATTGTATCTGATAGGGTCACCCTCGTCCTCCTCGGCCACATTGTACAAGGTCTTAGTGCTGAGGTCTGAGAAGTCCAGCCCTCTGCTTTGGTAGGTATTAGTTAAGGGTTTGATGACAGCCATCTGATTGGAACCTGCTTCCTGTCTCTTCACATGCACTGACAGTCTGTGCCACGTGTGATCCCCTTTTGGAGGATGTCTTGCACCTGGTTCAGACCATGACACAGACTTTCCATTAGAACTATGAACAAAATAAAGATGGCTGTTACTTCACAGGAACCCACAAAAGTGGAGACAAAACAAGCATTTTTGGGTTCATGTAAGAAAGAATTATCTACATGTCCAAAAAATATTTATTAAAAAATATATCATGTTGTATGTAATATTTTAGGGTATCTGCAGGTTTTGAAAAATCGACCCATAATGGGAAAGTGTTGATTTTAGCAAAGACTTAAATTAACTTTTTAATAAAGAGGACCTTTTATGCTTATTTTCAGGTGTATACATGTATTTGGGGTTTCTACTAGAACATGTTCACATGCTTTAATGTTAAAATAAAAACACTTTATTTTTCTCATTCCAGCTGTACTGTAGCGCCTCTTTTCACCCTCGGTCTGAAACGCTTTGTTTGAGTTTTTGCCCCCCCTCCCGAAAAGTCCAGTCTGCTCTGATTGGCCAGCTGGCCCACTCTGTTGTGATTGGTCAACAGAACCAAACTCTTCAGCTCTAACTAGCTTTTTTGTTTGAGGATGTGCCAAACTAGCTGCTAGACAGGTATTATGCAAATGTGTTACTTGGTGACATCATCACATTACGGAAGAAAAGGCAGGACTTCAAGTAAGGTGTTTCAGGCGATTCAGGAGCAGTGTTTCTGTGGGGGAAAGTAACTCCCTTTGGTTCGGACTTTGGGCTTTGTAACTTTGCAGAACTTTTACATGCACAAAAAAACTATGTAACAAACTAAAGGAAAGGGACAAAAGCGTAATAGGTCTCCTTTAATCATATTTAATCTAATTAATCTATTCTATCCCGCTTATCTGGGACCAGGTTGAATTATTTAATTAATTATATCATTAGGGATTATTGATATATATTGCTGTAAAGTACTAAAAAAGGAGGATATAAAAAATATTTTTGTTCCAGCCTACTTTCAAGCTTTGGCTGGTATGACTGTAAAAACAGGCATTACATTGAATTTATGTGATAAAGACATTTAATTTGGTAAACCCTGCAGAAACCCTGTAATCTGTATGTGTGGTCCCACTTGTCATCCCTTAGCACACAGAGATGCTTGTTTTAATTTTACCATCAGTTCAAAGGTTAAAATGGCTGTGTGAATTGAGCACTGACCTATATCCGTCACACTTTACAACAGGTGTCCCTATGAAAGTAAATACAGTAAAACATCAGGTTCCCTTTGAGAGGGAATTACAGTAAAACCAGCATCCCTGAGGTGCCTCAGGAGCAGGACTCTCAGACGCAATTACTGAACCTACCTGCCGTTTCCAGTGTTCTTCTTCCTCTTGAACATGTTGAGCAGGCTGTTGCTTCGGCAGGCAATTTTGCCATCGCCGACGTGCATGCGAATGGCATCAGAGGTGGTGAACGCGCTGCGCACGTTTCGCTCAGGTTTGGCAATGATGATGTACATCTTTGGGCTGAACATACAGCCCAACGCTACAGTCACACTGAGGCTCACAGAGAAAGACGTGGTGATGATCTTGTAGTTGCTGCCAAAGTAGATCGGCACAAACGCCAGCCATATTATACACGTGGTGTACATGGTGAAGGCAATGTATTTGGCTTCGTTGAAATTTGCCGGGACGTTGCGCGTCTTGAAGGCGTAATAAGTGCAGCTCATGATGAGCAAGCCGTTGTAGCCCAGAGGGGCCACAACACCCACGTTGCTAGTGTTGCAGATGAGGAAGACTTCTCTGATGCTGGGGTAGGATTTGATGGGTTCAGGAGGCTCCATGACGATGAGGGTAATCTCCAAGGTGAGCTGGGCACCGATCAGGATGGAGGCAATGACCAGTTGAGCCCAAGCGCTCATGAACCTCGGTTTCCTAGTGCAAATCTTCTTCTTGCTGCCCGCCAGAATACGGGCGATGCGGTTGGTTTTGGTCACCAGGGCGGAGTAGCACATGGCGGCTGAGAGTCCGACAAGCAGCCTCTGGAGGTAGCAGGAGGCCACGGTGGGACGGGCGATGAGGGTGAAAGGACACAGATAGCCTAGGAAGATCCCCGCGAGGATTATGTAGCAGAGCTCCCGGCTTGAGGACTTGACCACAGGCGTGTCACGATACAAGACAAAGATGAAGGCAACAAAAGACGTGACCAGGATGCCCAGGCAGGAGAAAACCACCTGGATAATGGACTCTGGATTGCTCCACTCTAGGTAGCGTAGGGGAATCTGCTCACAGCCTGAAAAGGATAAAAACATGACAATATAAACACAGCTAAAATACACTAAAAGCACCTCATAAAACTTTAATCATTTCAGCATCAGCTCGGTGGTTTCAATTCTGATCATCTAGAGAAAGAATCATCTAAATAAAAAGTAATTTTGAGAAGAATTAAATGAAAAGTTTAAGGCTTTATTGTAGGGACACATTCAAAATTAATCAAATACATTTTAGCCTGAGAAAATACAGTAAGTCTCAAAGTAGGTTTTTAGCTCAACTATAAATAAACCCCTTTCTACTCAGCCATGGCCGGGCTGGGCTGCAGCCAGCAGAGGAGGGGGCCAATGCAGCAGGACAAAGTAAATCACTGCGTCTTTCATGGGTCCAAATAAGACCTCCTTTCTGCTTCATGTTGAGAGCACACTTTCAATATCTAATTTATGTTGTTTTATTTATTTATTATCTAACGGCAGGAGGATTAGGGTTGGAAAACGGCACAAGAATAATTTTTTATGTCATCCCTGTGCTCCACATTTTCTCGTTTATGTGTGTACCCTAAAGGTCTTGGTGGTAAAAAATAAAAAAATAAACAGCATGGAGGCAGGATGATCCTATTAAGAAAGTGTCTTGTCTTTGAACAGCACAGAAGGCCATTGAAAGTGGGCCAGAAGAGTGGCAAGTGAAGTAGGGCTGCTGTCGGATGAAATGGTGAAGATGATGAATGGCTCTCAGGTGTCATGGGAAAGCAATGAAAATAGGACAGGTTTGGGAAATAGTGCTGCAAAATTTTTTAGCAGGACAAACTGTGCAGAGTACAGGTGAGGCGGGAGGAGGGGAGTAAAAGCTCGGAGGAACTTAACTTTCTACAGAGCCACTAATAAGAATCTCCTCTTGTCTCTGAAAGCATCAATCATGCAACAGGAGCTCAGCCTGTGGCCACCGAAGTAACCTAAATTCATCTAAATTTAAATGTAAAGAATTGCAGAACAGCAAACGCTTCTGTTCTAATCAGATGAGGCGTATACTGGCTCGGAGGAATTCTGCAAAGAAATTATATTTTGGTTATTAAACGCAACAGTTCGACATTTTTGGAAAATGCGTTTATTCAGAAACTTGAAATCACTCTCGTATCTGTACGGTAAATATGAAGCTACAGCCCATTAGCTTAGCTTAGCATAAAGACAGGAAACGTGGAAACAGCTAGCCTGGCTCCGTCCAACACCTCGAAAGTTCACTAATCAACATGTTAAATCTCATCTTGTTTAATTTGTGCAAAAACTAAACAAAAAAAATGGATTTTGCGGGGGGTTATGTGCCGAACTATTTCTTGGCTGGTGACCAGAGACTAATTGAAGTCTTGTCATCATTGTACGGTTGCCTGGCAACCAGTGGAGACTCCAAAGAGGTTGCACATAACTCCCTATAAAACAACACATTCTCACTCCAAACTCGTCAAATACCGCCGCTTGGTCAGTGCCCCTCGTGTCAGGGACGGTGTGTCAATATACGCCCATTACATACATAGTGTCCTTTCAAAATAAACTTCCGTGTTCACAGGAAGTTAGGTTTAGGCAACACAACCACTTAGTTAGGGTTAGGAAAGGGTCGTGGTTGACATTATCTTCACTGAATAACAACTGATGTGACAAAATAAGTCAACGTTACTTCTAGTTTCACACGGGCTACGAACAGCAGGCTCCTGTCCTGTATTTGTTTGGCTCATCCAGCACCCCTACCACCCGCCCTAAGTGGACTGTCACGCTCTTAATACTACATCACTTGCTTTGACGCAGTGGGTGGGTTTACATTGGAGTTAGATGAAAGCCCGGTGCGTTGCATACAGTCGCTAAAGGGCGCCACCGTGCGTTAGTCTCCGATGCCGGGGTGCACTGACCAAGCGACGGTATTTGACGAGTTGGGAGACCAGGTTATATAAAACCACAAATTGTTGTTTTTACCGTGTGTTGTTTCCAGTCTTTGTGCTAAGCTATGCCAGCTGGCTGCTGGCTGTAGCCTTATATTTAACAAACAGATATGAAAGTGGTATCAATCTTCTCATCTAACTCTCTGAGGAAAAAAAGACATATAAGCATATTTTCCAAAATCAATTAAACTATTCCTCTAAAAGAAAACTAGTTAAGTCCTCTACCAGCCCTTGTACAGTACAGTGTTCCAAGCAGGCGAGAGTTTAAAGCAGAAGGTAAATGGAAAGTAATGAATACAAGCCTACCTTCCAGTTCTTCGTCTGGCCACCAGCCCAGCTCACAGGCCTTACATGTGAACTCGTCCTGGACGAACTCGTTGTCCTTACAGTCGGTACAGATCCAGCAGCAGCTCACTTCTCCCTTCCTGATCACCTGGTCGACAAAAAAACATGTGTAGAAATGTAAACTTTCCTATATGTACAGTACCTATCTCTACCCAGGGTTTGTTTCAGTGTAGAAGGGAGTCCCACTGTCTGTAAATATTTGTTTTTAACACAGTAAAACTAAAGATAGATCAGTTTTAAACCATTCATAATAACTTCCTTTGACTAGTTAGATCATTTGACCATTTCTATTTCTAGAAAAGGGCTGCAGATGAACCAAAATCCATTAATGAACATCTCATTAATACTTACAGCTGCAGACTTGATGATTAAAACCCTTTATTAATGACAACATGTATAATGTATTATCAGTTATTAATGGATTTCCAACATTTATAATTTAATTATTACCAAACATAGACTGTATAAGAAGTGGATGTAGTCACCATGACGTCAATCATTGGTTTGTGGACTGCTGTTTTGAAGCCTTGAGTAGAGCATTTTGTCCGTCGCCATCTTGGTTATTTGCAACCAGAAGTGACATGAGAGAGTTGAGCTAAATACGACCGACATTTTTAGACAACCAAAAGGTTGTAATTAACTTTGATGAACTGAAAACACACTGTGAAAGGGTTAAAGTTCTAACACGAAAACACGGACAACTCCCAGCGACCTGTCAATCACAAGGTAGCCACGCCCTAAAGCATCCCCTGCTTTATGGTCTGTTTGACTCTAAATGGGACCATCATTTACTAAATGAACATCATGCTGTATTGAAGAAGACTTGAAACATCTCAGACCGCGGAGGTAGCCCACTGTTACTATATAGAAAAAAATTGTTTGTTCATAGCCTGGCAACCCCAAATGTGTTCTTATTAATGGCTTAATACTGATCTATAAAGCATTAAATGATTAAATGATGTATTACTCATTAATAAAGCTATTTGTTAAAACAAGAATTGTGGTCCTCATGCTTAAAGCGCAGTGACTTCAATGCAAAGACTGAACTACAAAGAGGTTCAGAGGTAACATGTGTGTAGTGACAGTATGTCCTAAAGGATTTGTCCCTCACCTTGATCTCTCCTTTGGAGCACGGCTCGCTGCAGACGGAGCGGACCATGTCACTGCGGTTCATCTGCATCATTTCATCATCCAGACTGAGTAAGCCCTCGTGCCAGGAGCCAATGTTGATGTAGTCATAAACACCCGGTTCCACATGCTGGAAGTTCATAATCTCGTACCTGATAGCGCATATAAAGCCATGAGTTAGAGGAGGACACAACTTAACAAGGTTTAACTGATGCTGAATCAATTCTTAAAGGGGAAATAATACGAGCTTTACTGCCACTTATCACAAAAACAGCATATTGTATCAGCAGGGGGCCTGTCAGCTTCTTGATCGATACTAGTGACTCAGGGATTATTTCGCCAGGTGCTGATATGTCTTTCATCTCGTACTCTCTGGTTTGCAATAAAAAACCCCACTGCAATTTCAGTAGCTCACTGATGAAAGGAGCTGGAAACAAGCGACTGAAACTATTTGCTATGTATGTTCCGAACAGATTCTGTCATTTCAGCAGGATTATTAATGGGAGTTTTTAGTGCAGGTGTCATTGAAGTGGCCAGACAATTGCTTTTCTCATTACAGCAGGGCCATTACTCTGCATATGTAAATGCTCCCTGATATGACTAACTGAGAGCAACCTTCAAAATGACATAATAAAAGAAATATATAGTCAGCAGACATTAATAATGTGAACATGTAGCCCTAATTGTTCTCTATAATAACTTTGTGCACATCATATACACACTGACAGGAGTAAATTCAACATCATCTGCCCTTGAAAGGTTATTTGGGATGCTGTATAATAAATGTGGGGTGCTGACTGTGTATTCATATTTGACTTATTTATTGTAAATCATTTTGGAAAAGCAAATATCAGTTTTAGTGTTTCAATTCACCGACAAATTAATCTGTTTCCTTCAACAATAAATTATTGGTAATTAAATTTACACTCATGACAAAATAAACAAAATGTACAAAATAATATACTAGATTTAAAGCACACAATATGATGTTTATTATTATTATATTTTGTTATCTATTTTTCATTGTAGTCTGAATAGTTCTTGATTATTCAAATGAAATACAGGCAATTTTCATAACTCATACATTATTCTGAAATGGGCTATTCTGCAAAATGAGCACTTTTACTTTTGGAATTTAAGTATATTTTGATGCTAATAATTTTGTACTTTTACTTCAAGGCACAGTGTGTAGGATTTGGCGGCATCTAGTGGTGTGGTTGCAGATTGCAACCAACCAAGTACCCGTCCGTTCATCCTCCCTTTCCAAGACTGCGGTAACGTGAGCCACTACGGTGGCCTTAAGGCAATGTAAAAACGCGAAAGTCTCTCTCTAGAGCGTGGGTTCTCGACCTTCTGTATCCTGAGTCCCACTTCTGATTGTTAAAAACATTTCCGAGGACCACCTTCCCATATAAATTACAAACTGGGCTCCAACAACATTTTTGTTCGTTTCAAAAAACACTTAACTTTGCGTCACTGCATCCAAGACATATATGTCTGTAAAGGGGAGACTCGTGGGTACCCACTGAACCCATTTTCATTCAGATATCTTGAGGTCAGGGGTCAAGAGACCCGTCTGAAAATGGCCATGCCAGTTTTTCCTCGCAAAAATTCAGTGTATAATTTTGAGCTTTATTTAGCCTTCTTCCCAACAAGATGGCAAGACATGGTCGGGACCAATGGATTCTTTAGGTTTTTTAGTTTCCTATAATACCGGTAGCTTTAAAACTGAGCCCGCTACAACCTCTGAAAGACAGAACAGCGGCCATCGGATTTTGAAATGGTTAATGTAACCATTTAGCAGGTCCTCCACGGCCCACTAGGTGGTCCTCTGAGGCCCACCAGTGGGCCCTGGCCCAGTGGTTGAGAATAGCTGCTCTAGAGCCAGTGTTTGGTTTGTCCGTTCTGGGCTACTGTAGAAACATGGCGGAGCAACATGGTGGACTCCATGAAGAGGACCTGCTCCCTATGTAGATATGAAGGACTCATTCTAAGCTAACAAAAACACAACGATTCTTAGTTTCAGGTGATTATACGCTAAAGAAAACATAGTTATAATTATATTACATTTCTGCAAATAGATCCCCTGAAATGTTAGACACGGTTCCTTTAAGTAAAAGTTTAACAGAGTATTTCTACAGTGTGGTATTGCTACTTTTCCTGTAGTAAACAATCTGAGTACGTCTTCCACTACGGAGTATTTCTAGATGAATGTAAGGGAAGTGTGTTTTACCTCCCAGGTGAGTCGCCGTTCTCGTCGAAATATATGTCCTTTCCAGAAACACCAGTGAAGGATGCCTTGAGAAGAAAGTCCAGTAAGTGGCTGCCATCAATGGGCTTCATGTTGTCACAGAGCCCCACGTGCCCGGGGCAGAGGACAGTGTGCATGTCGTGCAGCCCGTGGGCCATGGCGTAGATGGCATTGATGACGAAGCCCATCTTGCTGTCTTGAACGTAGTTGTCCTCCAGACTTTCATAACCTGTCCATACATGAGAGAACGGTGAGGACTCATCTTTAAAGGGAAAACCTTAACAGAGGTGCTTCATTGCTGCAAGCGGTAGCATGTTATGATGTCAGAATAATTTCTACATTTCAGGTGTGCTGTTCTGTACAGGTGTATCTAGCGTGATGTAACATATTACAAAGGAGTGATAGGGTGCTCACAGATGCATTCTTGTAATTATTTCTCTGAATACAGGCAGCATAGCTACACGTCTCTTTGCCTCAGTGGGAGACTGCTTTAAAAGGACTGGAAGCCTCAGAAAATGGCTTCAAAGAAACCTTGTTACCATGGCAAGACTACTCATTTCTGCATTCATGAGTCAGGATTCAATTAGAGTTGGTCTAAAATACTGTGCCACTGAGATCGTGTCTCCTCAAGCACAGAAAATAAACCAACTATTCTCAAGTGTTTATGTCTTCTGTTCGTATTGTTTTTTTCCTCAGACAAACACGATGAGTGAACGAGACAAACAGTGTGTGATGTTCAAACACACCCTATCAGTTCAGTGTAATGCAAAGCTAGAAGCAGAGTAAGCAGATCTTTTAAGTTGCTTTGTGTTAAAGTAAGATGACAACTTAGTGTTATTACAAAGAGCTGCACCATGCATTTGTTATATTTTGGTAAAACAGAACAGGTACGTTTGTTTGACAGCTCCTGGAGTTGAAGATGATCATTTTTTTTCCTTTGGCACCTGGTCGGACAGGAACATCTATCTAAATCTTTCTTTCTCTAAATAATTGCTCCCGAACCCCTCGTACAATCATCAATTTAGTATAATTCACACATGCACATTTAAGCATTGTTAACAAAAGGATCAAGCTGGTAAAGCATATTTTCACATCAGCACTCTATGCTAGTAAATTACCACAGTCTATGAATTTTAATCTAACAAAGTGAAACGTGGTCTGGACCGAAAACGATGATGCTCTGGTTCACTTCACCCGGTCTGTCACCTGAATCTGCTCCAAAAATCCCTGTTTCATATTTTATGCAAAGAAAGTAGAGAGTGATGTCGCGACTGATAATGTAATATCTGACGGAAAATGATACAGCTTGTAACTGAATGTTCCCCTAGAAGGGAGTATGTAACATTAGGTGGCCATTATGAGTAGTATGGTTTAATACATTTTATTGATAATGCAATAATACTTTAATATTAGGGCCGTATATTGGCAATAATCGTACGATACGTATGATGATACAGGGATTACAATTCAATATACTGCAATACTGTGAGCAAGACAATATTGCGATTTTTTAAAAATCAAATTTTAGGGAAACTGTCAGTAGCATAAACACAACAACATATGCAGAAAATTTGATTAAAATAAGTTTAAATTTTTACGCAATCAGAACAGTTGGATCTGCGTTTGCATTTATCACAGTTCCTGTAACATCCAACATCATAGCACTAATTAGAGAGGAGACATCTCATAGCAAATTAAATAAAATATTGACTGAGTTGCATATAAACTTTTAATTCAATACTTTATAGTTTTTGAGAATCGATAAAGTATCACAAAACATAATATCGTAATACTTGATATTTTCTTACACCCCTATTTAATACGAAACCAAAATGCGTAATGGTAATGAATTTCACAGCTCTTTATGTTATTCAGCAACATGTCGGGTTGAATTACTTTTTGTTAGCACTTCTAGAAGTTATTGGGGGATAATAATTGGAAATGAAAAGAGATGATAATATTGTCAGGTTTCTTTGTTTGCAGAACATCTAAAAATAAAATATTTTACCCTCATCATTATTTTCTCATTATCTATTTTTCTTATGAGTTGAGGCAGATGTTTCTCGTCTCTTTGTTCTTGTGTTTTTCTTAAATTTTGTATATTGTATTTTATTTTCAAGTAATAAATATAATGCATTCGGTCAGTGTTGTTGTCATGTGGTGTGTGTTTTAATGTATTAATGAACTGGAGCAAAGACAATTTTCCTCCTGTGTGGACGATAAAGTTATATTCTCTTCTGTTGTAGTGTTTGTCTATCACAATGTTTTAGTTGCTGCAGATCCAGGTGCAGATTTAAAAATCAAAGGACTGTGAGGCTTGGCAGAGACATTCACTCTCTTTTCTAGTTACATAATTTGTCATTTACATTGTCAGTTGCTACATTTGTCCTTTTCCTTAAACTCTCTGTGCAACGACAGGATTCACTAGACAAATCAACATTTAGCCGTGTGATACACGAGGCTGACGGGCTTTATGAGCATCATCCATTGTGTTAAATCAAGTAATGATCGTTAAAAAAAAAGGACTGCTGGGAAACCGACTGCCTGCGCAAACAAACACATAAACAGTAAATTCAGTTGGGTAGCAGCTGGGTGAGCGTCCAATGGGAACTGCTGGTGATGACCTAGTTTAACAGCTCCTTGGCTTTGACGCTCGCCTCACACAGCTTTGTGAGCTTCAGTCATGATGCAATGATGTCACGATGTCAGCATGCAAGCAGAGGGCCTACTGCTGCACGTCGGGATTAGTCGGCTGCAAGACAACTGAACCTTCAATGTCCAAGTAGGAATACAAATGACTCTGAAACAAAGAGTTAGCTAATGCGATGTGGCTTCAATAGGTCTGTGGCTACATGCAACTCAAGCCAGATCAGCCAGTTACCATCTCACTCAAATGTTATTGGGCTGTTTTGTACGACTTAAGGCCACAAAGGGTGAGAGAGCAGATCAATTGTTGGGCTCTCACTGCAGTATACGGAAAAACATCCCAATAGCTTCATATATTAGAGGTTAACTGAGATTAATAGAACATTTAGAGAGGAATAAGACTACTTAAACGATCACTAATGTGATTAAACCTTAATATCAGTCAACCTCTATGTATATTGCCAAAGTGAGGAGCTTTATGGTTCCATTCAGAGGGATTCACTCACCGTCTTGGAGTTCTACATCAAAAAAATAAATAAAAATATCAATAATAAAATGAAAACAATAGAAGTGACAGGACAGCAAACAATAACTCTATCTCCACTTAAATAAATGCTCTAATAACTGCTATTAAAATGTGATGCTTTGTAGGAATGAATAAAAGCTTGAGGTATGTGCATAATAAAGAAGAGAGGCTCTATTCTAGTAAATAATGTGCAAAGGCTGCAAAAGGAATGAAAGATTAAAACAACTGCACGAAGTGAGGTGCAATGGCAAAAATAAATTCATTTGAAGAACCTTGAGAGATGTATAAAAGTATAAAGTGTTTTTTTTTGCTGCATGCATCATTTTATATTTACGTTTATCAATATGATGAATTTGAAAGAATTGTAATGGAGCTGCAACAATTAATCAATTAGTTGTCAACTATTAAATCAATCGCCAACTATTCTAATAGTTGATTAATCAGTTTGAGTAATTTTTAAGAAAAAAAAAAAGTCAAAATTCTCTGATTTCAGCTTCTTAAAAGTGAACATTGGACAAAACAAGACATTTGAGGACGTCATCTTGGGCTATGGGAAAGACTGATCGACATTTTTTAGACCAAATTGACATTTTATAGACCAAACAACTAATCGATTAATCGAGAAAATAATCATCAGATTAATCGACAATGAAAATAATTGTTAGTTGCAGCCCTAAATTTAAAAAAAAAAAAGATTTTAGAAATACTGGATTAAACAGCAGCAATAATCTTATCAGCCTGGTAAATTAAGATTGAAAACGTAAATATATATTCAATAGATATATTTGTAAAAGGAATATGTGAGAGCAAAATGTGTTTTGGAAACATGCTTGTTGAGCATTGTTTCAAGAAACTTAAGCTAATGCATTTATTTTGTTCCTTTGTAAAAGAAAAGGATTTAATTTACCTAGATCATCATCCTCTGTAAAGCCACGTGTCACAGAAATGAACAATATGAAAGAAATATGTGTTATTGGACTCAGAGAGAATTCAACCCTCTGGCAGTCTAATTCATAATTAAAGAAAGTGTTCCAGTTTACGGAGGCCTTTTGGCGTCGTCCTCCGGGCATTGCACACATCAGAACAGTTCAAAAAGACAAGCTGATGTGCACGCTGGCGTAAAAATGTAAACCAGAAGAAACTGCAGGAAACATCATAATTGCCTGACGAAGTGTTTAGCTACCTGAGCAGTTTCGTGCATAATTCAGGTTCTCCAGTGGGTGTCCGGGAAGGCGGCACTGGAAGCGGTACTGCCAGAACTCGGGGAACCACGGGTTGCGGGTGTTGGTGCTGAGCTTGAGCTTCAGGAAGTAGTCGTCGAAGGAGGAGACCTCGTCAGACTTCAGCTTCACAGTGAGGCCGCCCACAGCCTCCTGTTCGTATCCCTCCACCACCTCGACCCGGTCGGCCCAGCCGTCACTGCAGAGAGGAGCACACTGCTAATAGTGCTGCTGGAAATACATTAATATTATATTTGAGGCACAGAGCTAAACATCTGTATTTCTGGAAAAAATATAGCTGATGACCTTTAAAAAAAAAACAGAAGGTCCCTAATAGATGGAAATGATATATTGTGGTTGCTTCCGAAATTCCATACTAACATGCTATTCAGTACACTAAAACAGTATGTGAGATGTTTTAGTATGTCTGAAACCTTAATATGTACGCAAATTGCATACTATCACCTGTGAAATATTACAGTATGCAACGCTGGACACTACAGTGGCATAAATATCCCACAATGCAAATACGGTAGTGATGGCAATATTCATAACAGACGTTGACGGACAGCTCTGTAACGTCAATAACGCTTCAGTTTAAGTGTAAGTGTAAGATTTCACTTTGCTAGGTGTTATATATTTTTAGACTTTGATTCTCACAAATCGTCGTTTTGGTGACATGAGGTTGGTATGGGTTACCATGGTAACACATTTCCATCCAGCAAGGAGGCTCTCAGGAAGTGACGACGTAAATTACTGCTCAGAGCGTCCTAAAAGATACATACTACTGTTTATTCACACTTAATTATGTTGAACAATAGTACACATATTAGGTATGTAGTGCATGGAAATACCTTCAGAATATAGGTAAGGGTTGTGCAACACATTCTCATCGCAACTCGTCATAGACTGACGCTTTGTCAGACCCCTATGCATCACTTTTTGGTCGCAGGAAACACATTCTTAATGTTGTGAATTAAACAAAAACACTTGCTTAGGTATAGGCAAGAAAACTTCTTAGTTAGGTTTAGGAAAAAAAAACAACATGGTTGGGCTTAAAGTTACTACCTTTGTACATTGAAAATGTGACTTGACATTGTGATCACGGGACATGAACGAACAGCTGGTTGTGAAGTGAAATTGAAACGTAACGCACGGGATGCAAACAGCGGTCTCCTGGATGAAAGCCTTGTATTTGTTGGACCCATCCACCTCTCCTTCCGCCCTCCATGCGTGTCTCTTTCACTCTTTAAACTATGTCACCACAGCACTTTCCCTGTGCATTTACTGTTCCCGTGGATGGGTTTACATTGTAGTTAATGGAAAGCCCGGTGTGTCTCCTACCGGCGCTCAAGGGTGCCTTACAGCGGTATCAAACGCCAACGACCGTGACAAAGCCTCTGTATTTGACGCCCTGGAAATGAGAGTGGGCTGTGTTGTGAATGACTTTCTGTGGTTTTCAGAGGTCACTGGGTATTTATTTTTCTGTAAAATAGATGTTTAGCTCCATGACACGAATATAATGTTAATACATGAGAGGCACAAACTGGGGTCTTGCATCTGAAGGATTACATGCTGCAAGATTTAGGTTTAAAAAGGATTTTCAAAACCAGTTAAAAAGACAGAAAAAATAGCACAGAACTGCATAGTTGTTAAGATTTTAACAATTCCTGAAAAGTGAAGTTTTGAGAAACAAGAAACCAAACCCAGCTCTAACAGCTATTAGCAACTTGAGATATGAGCAACTTATGATCCTTACCGTTAACCTTGTTTATATTTTTGGTATTGTTTATATTTTGGATTCTTTTTATTGATGTTTTTATTTGCACTCTTTCCTACTTTGTACTGCTGCACAACAATTTCCCTCTGGATAAATAAAGGTCTATCTTCATGTTCTTTGAAGTCAAATAATATGAAATCCTTTTGCTTTAAACATATTCTAAAAAATGAAAAACAAACAGTAGTCTGCATCTGGTAGAAGGGTAAACTGTTGTTTTAGGATGCTGTTGAAGCTCCAGAAGTCTGTGACGGTGTCATTCATGTTTGAAGCTACATGCAGCCTCACTAACAAGCCTCTCACTGAATCCTGCAGAAACCTCCTCCCTTTTGTTGCTCTGACTCTGTTTCCCTTTCAGCCTTTCAGCCTTCCCGCTGAGGGGCGTGGAGTGCTCACTGTACTTGCCGAAAGAAAAAAAAAAAAAAAAGTCTCCAAGTCCACAGACACAATCACAAGTCCGGTGAGAATTCACAGATTAGTACTGTAGCAGCACAATCTGCCCTCGAGAGAAACGAGCTCCCACAGACTCTCTCTCTCTGCGATGGTCATAGTTATGTATTTATAGTTTAAATGCTCGCCTATTTGAAAATCAATCCTGCATTGAATCCTCTCACAAAAGAACCTGCTGATGAGACAAATGCTTTTGTTTGACATCAATAAAAAACCCTTCATTCATTTGAGTTGCAAATGCAGCTTGAGTATTTCTCAGCAGTGTGGGGTGAAATCTGTGATGCATATATTTGATACTGTACTAGCATGAGTGAGAAATGAAGGAGCCGAACAGGCGATATGAGGGGATTTTAAATAGCATCGTTCCAAAGATGATTTGGCACCAAAACGACCCCCTAGAATGCAGCAACACACTGAATATAATAAAACAATACAAATCATTTTTCTGGCCACAAAACGCAAATCCTCGTGCAGACTCACAATATTATTATAAGCTATGACAACTGGAACATATGAACACAAAAACTACAATGACTTCAAAGCAAATGCCAGTCCGGTTATACTAATAAAAGCTTGACAACAAGAATAAATTAAATTACATGTAAAAGGTTGTAAAACCTGCAATGAGATCTTATTTATTTACTTTGCGAATGAATGAATCATTTGCAGCTAGTTTCAAGATAGTAGCACAACTCTATGGAACATTGTGGTTTAGATTGAATATCTCAACAACTACTGGATGAATTTCCATTACATTTTGCACACAGAGACATAAACGGTCCCCAGTCGATAATGATGATATATTTGGTGATCCCTTGACTTTTCATGTAATAACTTACAGATTCATTCATGAACAACAAGAGTACTGAATAAAAAATAAAAAAATTGCAAAATATCTGGCAATCAAACGTGACTTTGGTGTACACAAACATGGGGGACGACGGGCAGGAAGAATTAGCAATGTTAGTTTTTGTACTACTTTGTACTAAAAATTCACAAAGGATGGACGGATGAAGTCATGGAGACATGTTAAATAAATACTTGTGTTGTTGCCACAAATCAACAAGTTTGTCCTCCATTTCTGAAGTCCGTCTTACTACTTTATGCTTTGTGTTTTGCATTAGCTCATGTATTAGTCACGGCTGTCATGACAGCGGCGGTTGTCCTTCCGCTTCAGTCAGTTTGGTTCCCAATTGGCTCTCGTTCTTCCACACTTGACTGCATCATCAGCTGTCCTCAGGGTTCCCCACACACAACAGGATATCCGATCAGAAATATTTTACATGTTTAATATTAACGATTTGAGATTGTGCGGCTAGGATGGACTTCCGAGCTGATTGGGGAACGTAAAAAACACTCTTAACATACCTCACACCAGAGGAATATCTGGAAAGATAATCTTTAGAACAATCAAAAAATTGGGGCTTTGCTGACGATTGTTGGGACGGGGGTATCGGGCCCGGCATTGCATTGTCACAGTGAGTAGGTTAGCATACTGACAATGTTAACATTTAGCTTAAAGCAACACTGTGAATAGGTGCAGCCTCGCAGAGCTGCTAGCAGATTCTTTGTGTTGTTTCTAAATAAATTTGTGATTTGAATTCGAAATTCAGAGCATACAGTATCTATTGCCTCTACATGGCTCTCAACATGTTGACGGCTGAGCTGGCAGCTCACAGCTAAAGGTGCTAATAGTGCAAACAATGGCGAAAGTGCGGACAGGGATAACAGTGTTAACCTGGGGGTAAACCGGAGGGTGGGCACTACACTTCCGCGTATGAGAGCAGTGCAGAGTGGGCCGTGAGCTAGCCAATGGGTCACGCTCACATGCACTAAAAGGCACGCTCAGGCGCCTCGCAATATCAAGAAAGCACAGAGAAACTCGCATTACAACACACACAGAAGGAGAGCGGCTTCATTCTCTGCTCAGGTAGACATTACTATCTTTACATAGCAAATAGTTGTTTGATGCTATATTTATGCTGTGAATATCAAA
Source organism: Sebastes umbrosus (assembly GCF_015220745.1). Taxonomy (NCBI): domain Eukaryota; kingdom Metazoa; phylum Chordata; class Actinopteri; order Perciformes; family Sebastidae; genus Sebastes; species Sebastes umbrosus. Next base: position 24,935,834 of record NC_051284.1, on the reverse strand, counting down.
GGCATAGTTATCTCAAATGCTTGACAGGCCTTTCCACCCTGCAAAGACATAAATAAATCCGAGGCAAAATAATGAATATTTGTATTCAAGACAGAATCATTCTAAGATGTTGAATATTGCACAAATGGCACTCCATCCACATTACAAATATATCTGTTACAAGCCTTCAAAAACCAACATTTGGCAAAATAACTGAAGCCAATATCACGTTTAGCTTGGCTGGCACTTCAAGAATGAACTGACAATGGCCGTCCAGTGTGACAGTATCAACAGTACCTGGCCATCTGCTTCTCAGCATCACACTCCCTCCAGTCCAACACCCCGAATGCCAAAAACCTACAGCTCTGACGTCAACACACGCCCGTTCTCTACAGATTTATAACACAAATCACACATTGAATGAATCATTTCATTTGGGGGAAGGAGGCATTGTCGTATGATATTACTGAAACTACTAGCAGAGGGAATTCATGTCAACTGTTTTATAAAACAAAAAAGAAGATATTTTTAAAGCAAAACAGATTAGGAGTCAAATCTTTGTCAAGCACAGGATCATAAAACTGATATATTCTTTTATCATTTCACTTGAGAGTCGATCAAATGAGTTGTCTGTTGTCTGAGATGTGTGGGATCTGTTTTTCTTTCATCCTGCACACAGCAGAAGATGGATGGCTGATGACCAGCACCTCGGGCATTTTCAATTGGCCCATTGCACAGGGCTGCATGTGTTCACTTACTGCATTGCTCTAAAAAAACATTTTCCTTTTTCAGTAGTCTCCTTGACCCAGAAAAAAAAAACACACACACACACACTGCTCCAACAAAGTAACGCCCTCCTTATCTTCCGTGGAGACTTTAGCAGCCGTGCAAATTCAAGTGGAAGGGGTGAGAACAAGTTTAAACTCCCTTTTTTCATAAGTGCCTTTCATCATTTGGGTTGAGGAGGAGGGTTTTGACTCGTTCTCGTCCACCTTTGTGCATAAAGTAGCCACAAATTAATGAGCCGTTCTCAGTAAATTAACCATAGCCAGCTTTTATGGTAGCCCCGTTTCAGGTGCTGCGACTCTTCCTAACAGGACTGGAGGTGAGCTGAGACTCCACAAAGACTGAATGTCTGGTAGAAGTGCTGATATGAGCTTTGATGTTCACGACTCCTCATTCCCCAGCTTATGCTGGAGGTGCTGTCCCATATTAGCCCATCCTGCCTGTGATCTGACAGGGAGAGGAGAGCTCGCTGCGTGGATGCATTATTCATTACTCAGCCTGACTCAAAGCATCTTCTGCTTTCAGAGGAACTCTACTCCCAGAAGGAAAAGAAGAATATTTTGGTTCCATATGAACTTTGTGTATCCCATCCATCCTGAACAGAGAGAAATATTATAACATCCGTATTATACTCACAGGATTATGGCATCATCTTTCTGGAAAATGCACTATTTCACTTTTTAATTACCGCTATTTTGAAAGGCCAAAATATTCTATCCATTTCATATCTCGATGACGATATATATCACAATACAGCATGTTTTCTGGTAATTCAATAAATAAATAGTCTATGAAATTACCACATGGTGAAGCCTATTTGTGTATACTCCTGTGTGAATTAAATAAATGACAAATGAAAAGTATTTTCTTATTTAATTAAGAACTTAAGTGAAAAATGAACATAACAATTTCAAGCGAAATTATAGATAGAAAATAAATAAATATTTCCAGTTATACACTGACTATGTTTACATGCATGCACACAAATACAGAGTAATCAGATTAAGAAACTGAATTTGATCAGATTTTCAGAGAAATTTGAGTTAGTATGTACTTGTTATTATTAATTTAGAAAAGGTAATTGTGTATCACGATATATGAGTTCATCACAATATGATTCCATTGAAAGACGATAAATTATCATATTGAATTATCGCCCAGCCCTAGTTTTAATATTTTTAAATTATTATTATTAGTGTTATTATTATTATATATCTTATTTCTCTATTATGCAATTTGTAAATCACTTTGAACTGCCACTGCATATGAAATGTACTGTATATAAATAAATTACCCCATTATATTCCCTTAATGTATATAATGTTCATCATAGAATTAAACAATATACTAAACTAAACTACACTAAATGGACCTTGAAGTAAAATTGTTTTGTCAACTTTTGTTTCCAAGGTCAAACATTTACTTTTAATCTAAACTTTAAAGCCATTCGAGTGCTCCGAAAAATGAAAATCTAAACTCTGTCTGCTGAGGAAGATCATGTGATATGTCTGGAAGCTCCAAAACAGCTACTAAATGGACCCTGTGGTAAGATTGTCTCGTCAACTACATTTGTCTTCATTAAGGTCATGTCAATAAATGAGGCACAAATAGCTGAAGTTATGAGAAAAAAGTGATAATTTTGAGTTAACGTTAAACAATAATTATTCACTTACACTATGAATGCAAGCTACAGAACAGCTCCTAAATGGACCTTCCAAAGTCCAAAATATATTTTTCTTGTACAAAACAAGCAAGGACAGATGTCTTTGTTCTTGTTGAGTCACAACAATCTGTTTTTTATCAAGCAGGGGACAAAATCTCATCTAGATGGTTAGAAGAGTCTTTAAGAATTCTGGAAATACCTTTAAAACAGCAGTAAATGTTGTTAAACCCTCTTCTGGGGTTTTCAGAGGTCACTGGTGTTTCTTTTTCTGTTTCGCTATGTGACTCGAATGTAAAGTTAATACCTGAGAGGCACAAACTACAGGGGTCTTGCAGCTGAAGGATTACATGCTCATGTATTGGCTGAGAGGTCTGCAAGATTTTGGTTAAACAAGGATTTTCTAAACCAGTTAAATAGATGCACGCTTTATATTTGCACTCTTTCCTGCTTTGTTCTGCAACTGATGCACAACACATTCCCTCTGGATGAATAAAGTTCTCTCATCTTTTCTTATTTGAAGTCAAATAATATGAAATCCTTTTTTGCCGCAAACAAATTCTGAAAATTGTGTAACGAGTCACAAACAGTAGTCTCTATCTGGCAAAAGGGAAACTGTTGTTTTAGGATGCTGTTGAAGCTCCAGAAGTCTGTGACGGTGTCGTGTTTGAAGCTTCATGCAACCTCACTAACAAGTCTCACACTGAATCCTGCAGAAACCTCTGGCTTTCTTTCCCTTTTAGCCTTCCCGCTGAGGGGCGTGGAGTGCTCACTGCTTGCCGAAAGAAGGAAAAAAGAAAGTGCACAGACAAAATCACAAGTCAGGTGAGAGTTTCTTGCTTAAACTTTCAATTGGCCTGATCATTATTGTGTTGACTGAGTTACAATTTCCTTAAAACCTCTTAAACCTGAGCAGTTCCGCACATCACAACAAATACCAGTAAGGACACGTCAAACATGTGGCAACATGTTCATCCTGAATTATACCCACATAACGGGGGGAAGGAGCTCTGCTAAAAGCTCATGATAACAATCTTTACCAAAACAAAACTCAATTCCAACACCAAGCAACTAAACGACACAGCAAAAACATGCTCACATGCATGCACGCATTGTGGTGCTAGGGATTTTGCTACTTCATGCTACCTGCACAAATGATGTCATTATGAAAGCCAAGATTCCAACTCTACGACCAAAACTCACTGAACCAGCAGACGAAGAAGACAAACAATATACGTCACTTTATACCTTTGCTATTTTGTGATCAAAAGTTGTGTTCGAGGGCGTATCAACTATAAATCTAGTGGATGATTTGTGTTACTGCACTCATGATAAAGGCATCGGCCTTCAATACAGTTATGAGCTGCTCAAATAGACCAATGGGTTTCTTTGAATGGGAACATGTGTAGAGGTCTAATTGTTTGATTTTTCAAAACAAAGCCAAAAACAGTTGTATTTAGATTGAATTAATACCTATAGTGACAGGTAAATGAAATTAAATGAGTTTAACAGTTAACTGAGAACATTTCAAATGGCACAGATGATACCCAAATGGCCAATTTGAACATGCCACCATAAAACAATATAAAAACCCTCTGTGTAAACTTTAAACAACAGCAGCACTAAGAGAAAGAATCCCTTTCATCATCCTGAAAAAAGTCTTGTTTGAAGGCGTGTGTACGTTTCATCCAAAGAAACAAGACAAACAAACCTGAAAACCCCCGTGGGAAAACAATCTCTAACAAACCTGAAAACAGCATATTTCAGCTCCACATTAGCTTTGTTTATACCATCCACAGCATAGCTGAATATTATAAAAGGAGAATGAATGTCTGCATTTCCCTCAGAATCATTTTCCTGGAAAATAATGAATATAATGTACAATTATACAAGACAATTTTACGCTTCAGAAGAGCTACTAAATGGACCTCGTCAGCTGCTATTTCCAAGGTCAAGAATGAACTTTCAATGTCACTAAATGGATGAAAAGTCCTTAAAAGTGCTCAGAAAAACAACAACTGAGTGACCTCCGTCTACTGAGATACATGATATGACTGAAAGCTCTAGAACGGCTACTAAATGTACCTAGATTGTTGAGATTGACAGCTACAATTATCTTCGTTATGGACACAAATGTCATTAATCCATCATGTATCACACAAAGCTGTTTCTGTTTCTTATTTTAACTCATTTGTCCTGATTGTTGTTGTGTTGACTGAGTTTCATGGCCATTAAAATCTTCTAACACTGTAAAACTTAAAAGAAAGAAAAAAGAAAACTGACAGACAAAACAAAAACTCCCGTGGGGGGAAACGATTGCTAACAAACCTTCCAATTAGGAGGAACTCTCCTGCTACTCCGAGCCGTCTCATGGCCATGAGCAGCCCTCGGACCGTCATGCCTTCACAGAAGCAGACAACCACTCTGGCTTTAGGCAGACGCTCACGCAGCTTCCTCAGCAGCCTGTCAAAGTGCCTCTCCCCGGCGTTGCTGTAGATCTTGTCAGAGTGGGCGACGCAGAGGCCGTCCTGAGAGGCGAGCTCTTTGAACACCTCCATCCCACTCTCCCCGTAGTTACCTGAGAAACACAAGAGGAGCTGTTAGGTGAGAATCAATGGGTTGTTGATTCACAGGTTCACTCTGTATTCAGAAAAAAATCATATTATTCAGGGACGGTTTACTGAGACAAAACATCTCTTCCTTTAGCATTCAAGTGTCCTGATGCATCCCCAGACTTCTTTTAATGGAACCAAGAGCAGAAGAACTAGAGCAAACTGGGTTACGGTGACCTCAACAGGAGTATGAGGACGAGGGGAACACTTTTAGGTCACACCATTAATAATAAACCTCGAGAGTGAGTTTAAAAAGCTTCAGTATTTAGGCTGAAATCTGTCTGACATATATAGCATTCATCAATTTTATTGCCAAAATAATGCACAGATCTTCATCACAGTAAATAAACAAGGCTTGCCAGGCTTTGATTGCATTTTTTATCAGCTTATCACAAACTTGTCTCAAATTCCCTCAGTGGAAATACACATGAGATCACAACAGCTGGTATATGCATCTCACATCTCTTGCTCAACACTGTGGGTGGAATCTAATTATTTTAATCTACGTTATAATTTATATGCTTTTATATGCTTATAAAATGCAGTTTTCAGAAAATCAAATGTTAATGTCATGTAAGATTTTATGTAAAATAATGCAAAAGTGTGGATTTTCAAGCGAGACATAAAGACGAGGGGGAAAAATGGCCTTTTGTAAGTCCACCTGGACTGATAATTAAATACAAAACAGGAAAACATAATTTTATGCAAATCAAATGCAGGTTGCACCTAGGGCTGGAACTAGCGATTATTTTCATTATCAATTAATCTGGTCATTGTTTCCTTAATTAATTGATTCATCGTTTTTGTCTATTAGTGTTCTCTCAGACAGCGAGTTGACACCCACCACTATTTGTCTTTTAATAAAAATCTAAACTTTCTATGTCGTCCATGTTGTGTCAATTTTTCCTCGTGGTATCAGAAAATTGTATTAAATATCGATATTTTTCAAGGTATTGTATCAAAGATAGAAATTCCAGTATCATGACAACACTAATGTCTATACAATGTCAGAAAATGCTGAAATATGTCCATCAAAATATCCCAAAACTCAAGGTAACATTATAAATTGCTTGCTATTGTCTGACCAACAGTCCAAAACCCAAATATTTTAAGCTTACTTTGTATAAAAACAGAGAAAAAAAAGCAAATCCTCACATATGAGAGGCTGAAAACAGAGAATGTTTGTCATTTTTGCGTGAAAAATTACTCAAGCAGTTAATTGGTTATCAAAATAGTTGCCAATTAATTTTCTGGCAATCAAATAATCTATTAATTGTTTTAGTTCTAGTTGCAACAGCAGCTGATTCCTGCAGTAAGACTCCTGTTGGCAAAACTGAAAAAAAGTCTTTTGTGTCTTAGTAATATGCAATTGGTGTTCATGGACTTGATGCATAAAAAGGAACTCTACTTTCTCCACAAAAGAGCACAGAGGACACCATTTTCTCTTTCCTCCTCTGAGATCGATCTTCTATTTATACTAATATCATAGATGAGCCTCACAAAAGAAGAGAGCACAACTGTCTGCAGCCCCCTGCTGTTAGAACAGCAGTTTACAAACGTCATTCACAAGACAAAATACAATATTGCACCAAAACACAATACAGATTAAATCGGTAACTGAGCCAGCGGAGATGGTTATGAGCTCCTGCCTCTGTGCTACCATGAGCTCCTCAGATGAACCTTCTATCTTCTGTCTACTTGTTTTTAATTTCCTGTTTGCCTTGCTGTTGCCTCAACAAGACAGAAAAACAACAAGAAGATATAACTTTTGATTCATTAATAGGGTTGATAATCTTGAGAAACTAGCAAGACAACGCTAGATTTGACCTGAAAAACCCAGCCCAGTGTTGCCAACTCTCTTCCAATGAAAGTAGCTAACGTTTGCAGCACTAGCTCGCTCCAAAAGTCGCTAAATCTTAACGTTACTGGAAAACACTGACAGTCCGTCACTTCAGGCCTCCATTCAAAGCCACTCCCCCACAATTACCATTATGAACATAAATATATATCATAATGAACCGAATACTGATTCTACTGTGCTGTGATTGGCTGCTACTGATTACTACTGTGTTGTGACTGGCAGATTGCTTTCCTAGACTGTGACAAGAGTGTAGACAGAAGATGGTCAAGTGTGTGGATGAAGGATGAAGCGATGAAGTTGTTAAACTTCACTGGTTACAGAAATTGAGCACATGGGAGAAGTTTGCCTCTGCCAGAAATCTCCTTAGGTTTAGGCAACAAATCTACTTTGGTTAGGTTCATGGTTTGGGTTCAAATATACCCTTTCTGGCAGAAAGCCCTGAAGGCAAACTTCTCCTGTGTGCAAAATAAACGGGGCAACGAGTGCTAGCCATTCACAGCAAAACTTGCAAAAAGCTCTTGCTGCCTCGCTAACCCTTTCCTAACCTTAACCATTTGAGACCAATGCCTAACCTTAACCATTCACGGTCAAAGCCCAACCTTAACCATTTGAGGTCAACGCCTAACCTTAACTATTACAGGTCAATGCCTAACCTAAACCATTCAATGTCGATGCCTAAGCTTAACCATTAAAGGTCAATGCCTAACTTTAACCATTCAATGTCAACGCTTAACCTTAACCATTCGAGGTCAACGCCTAACCTTAACCATTCGAGGTCAACGCCTAACCTTAACCATTCAAGGTCAACGCTTAACCTTAACCATTCGAGGTCAACGCCTAACCTTAACCATTCGAGGTCAATGCCGAGAATTTCGCAACTTGGGTGTTACCTTCTAGACATAACCCAGGCAGGCAGGAAGACAGGCGGTGGAAAATATAACAAAAGATGTTTTTGAAGAACGCTACCGACGCTAGCTTTAAAGGGAAACTCCACTGTTTTTACATATTGTGTTTAGTTTACTTGTCAGGAGGAGTATTACTCAGCATGTGAAAACATTTGTATAAAGTCGTCTGTGGTTCTGGAGGAAGCCTGCGTTACAAACTGGATGTGTGGGGTGGCAGGGAGGGTCTAATGAAAGAGGCTGTTGAGTTGCATCATGGGAAAAGTAGGATCCATTATTGGAGCTTAACCCACAGTAGGGACTAAAAGTTAGGTTATTTCTGTTATTGCTGCTTCAATTTTGACAACTCTTTTTTTAATCGGTCTCTTGTGAGTCTCCCAGCTTTCTGTAAGTGCAATACTAAACACTAGAGTAAGAGAAATGTGTCTTACCCTCTGTGTGCACTGCAGACACATAGGTCCAGTTGTACCGTTTGACGATGTCCAGGAGGGCCCTGGCCTGAAGAGTGTCTGAGGGCACAACCCTGAGGAAGTACTTAAATAAAGTCTTGTCACTAAGGTCGATACTGGTTGCAGAGTAGGCGATCTGCGGGATGTTGAACAGCTGCAGAAGGTTTTGAACTTGAATAGCGACCGAGCTGGAGCCGGGCCCGATGACCCCGGCGATGGGCTTCTTGGTTGGCGGAGGCTGACTGGAGGGCACCCCCTCGATGCACCACCTGGAGCCGTCCCTGTCGTCCCGGATGGAGATGAGAGAGTCTCGTATGAACTCGATGCTCTGCTCCAGAGCCACCGAGGAATGCCAGCAGGAGTCCCTGATCTCGCAGCCTAGGGTGATGTTGGGTAACAGGTACGGGTCTGAGTTAATCCGATCCAAGGCGTGGAACATGGCCTCCACTCTTTGGATGCCGTACTGCTCACGGACTTCTCCACATTTCCTCTCTGCCACCTTCTCAGCTGACGGCTGGTGGTGAACAGAGAAGAGGGCACCGATTATAACATCCCCGTCCATCCTGGCCACCAGGCGAGAGGCAGAGCTGGGCACCACTGACCTCTCATACTTGCCTTTGGACAACACATACGCCTCAAACAGCAGAACGGGCAAGTACAGAATGCTTATGAATGTCAGGTAAATCATATTCCGCATTGTGCCACAGGTGCTGAACGCAGAATCATGTCCACTTGGCCATAATGGAGGTCCATCAATCCACGTTTGGATAAAATGGAAATTAAATCAGCTGCTTCTCCTTCAGCGTTGTCACCCTGTGTGAGAGACATGGAGCAATAATTCCTGTTTTCACACATGTAATATAGAGCTGCAACGTTTAGATGATTAAAGGAGTTGATCAACAAAATCAACCAGCAACTATTTTGATAATCAATTAATCATTTGAATCATTATTTAAGAATGCATATAAAATATTCTCTCGTTCCAGTTTCTCAAATTGGAGATTCTTTTTACTATCCTTTGACATTTTACTTGCAACACGATTAATCGATAATAAAAATAATGAATTATCTTTTTTATTAACTGAATATTTCACAATAACCCTTTCAATCAAACAGAAAGTGTGACAGAATAGGGACAACAATGTAAAGAAAAATAATAATAATAATAATAATAATAGTAATACAGGTGATAATGACAATAGTAATAATCCACTAAACCAACAGCCGCAAAACTATAACTTAAATCAAATACTAGTTTCGGTAATAAAAATATCAGACAAACACAATTAAATAATTCACTGGAAACTATATAATAAAAGAAATACAAAAATAATAAAAATAATAATAAAATATAATAGTAAAAATGGTAATAACAATACAAATGAATAGAAAACATTTTAATAAATAATAATAAAGAAAAAATAAATAAGGAAAAATAAATGAAAGAAAAAAAGGAAAAGATTTTTTTTTTATAAAAAGCAATGTGACTTGTCTAACTGTTGTTTCATTGGGCCAACACATAAATCTAGAAATACATTAATACCTCCCTCAATCTTCTATCACAAATCATGCAAAAATGTCTGAAAACAGACATAAAAGCTGCATCAAAAACATGCAAAAAGGCAGAGTTATTGGAGTCCTGTTGCAATAAAGTATGCAATTATCACACCTAAAAGATTTGATATCATCAGTGATCATATATGACAAGCTTTAAAGACAATAAATGATAAATCTAAGAGATAAAAAGTTATCTCTCTATGATAGATGAACATTTAGAGTTTCAGCACCACGGACAGCTGCCTGCATCTCCCAGCTCATCTATTTCAACCTGCGACTGTTTTCTTCAACTTTTCCGCCTGAAGGCATCCCATAAAACACAGCTATGCTCTATTTGAGTCCTCTATTTCACCGTCTGACAGCTGCAGCTCTTCAGTCTGCAGCTCTATAGCTGGTGTCATTTACAGGACAACATTTCCAACATCGTCACCTGCACCCATGCACACAAGCATCCCAATTAAAGGGTGCAGCCTAATTAACAGAGCAGACATAAGAAAACGCTGCTAAGACTGTCTGTGTCTGCAAAGCACATCATATCTGGCATGACTTTACCTACCTGCACCAGGCAGTTCAGGACATAGCAGGTCTGTGTCTCCTCTGAAGCAGCCAGACTGGACTCTTCTGTCGAGAAAACACTGTGGGACTGACTCTCTCTCTCCCTCTTCCTCTCTTCCTCTCTCTTCCTCTCTCTCTGTACTGAGCATGAGGTGCCCCCTTCTCCTCATCTTCCTCACTGCATCTCTAAAGCGGGTCACACTCACTGCAGTGCCCCTGATTTGTCCTGATAATTCCTACACGTCAGGAGGATGTTTCACATAATATAACACTGATTAATGGCATTTTTTGTGCAAGTGCATGGGGGGAAAAGGGAGCTATTTGAGGAGAGATGATAACCTGAACTGTACTAAATCTATGTGAGGTGGAAGGTTATTTAATCTCCTCGTTAAAAGTATAAAGAGACAAGTCAAACTTCATGTAATTAGTGCTCCTGCGTCGTGCATGTCAGTGACAGATGTGATGCGCTTGCAGTTCGTCGCTGCAGAGATCACACTGCTGCCACCGTGTGGCTGATAGCGAGTACTGCATCTGCAACAGGATTTTAAAATACAACTTTATTTAGCAATAGAAATCAATAATGTTCTTAGGTCACAAATTAAGATGTAATAACAATAAAGCTCACAAAGTAGCTGCTGAAGATATATCTTACATCGTATTAAAAATTACTATTGAAAAAACAAATAAATAAAAGCTAATTGGAGAAATAATAAAAAAGTAGAGATGAGTAGGTGAATTGAAATTGAATTGAAATGTATACATATTTTGCATCTTTTACTATTGTGGGACAAAAACTTTGAAAAACAATAAAATATCTTGACAAAAAAGTATTTTTTAACACAATTTTAATCTTCTTTTGCAAACCGTTTATTAGAGAAAAAGATAATTAAAATCAGAATCTTTTTATTTAATCAAAAGTACTAAACGTAGGTTGAAAACAAAACAAAATGTGCCCAGAAAAATACAGAAATTTATTTTAGTTTTGTATGTTGTTTTTTTTTAAATTCTATTCTTTCCTTTTATTATTATTATTATTATTATTATTATTATTATTAATATTATTATTATTATTATTACTATTATTATTATTATTATTATTTATTTATTTTCTTAATTTTATTTCAATTTTGAATGTTGAAGCTGTTTTCTCTAGTTTACTTAATGAGTTTGTCTATAAGAACAACTACTTGTTATTAGGGACTGTAAATTGCATATATGAAAATAACCTCGAAAAAGGGAAAAAATATAGTATAAAATTATTTTTTTTAAATTAAAAAATTACAGAATTTTTTAATTTGTAGAGTAGACATTTATTACTTATATTTACTCGTTATTACTCATATCAAAATAGTATACAAATAAAAGTAGTGATCAAATCAGCAGCAGCAGTTGAAGCCGGAAGTTGCCTTCGCTGCCCAAAACACATCCCTCCGCTCTGACATCACTTCCGGTATTTAAACATGGCGGACAGCAACATTAGAGTCGGTGGATGAAGTGTTTTGGTGTTTTGGTGTGTTTTGGTTCGTGTTAGCCTGATTATCTGGAGCTGCTGGGACCTGAAACCACTTCTGATGCAGCGATAGGAACCAGATCCGTTTGTGGGAGGCTATAAAAGTAAACGTGCTTGTTTTTATTTGGCTTGTTTGCAGTGAAGCGATGATAAAAAACCCGCAGCCACACAGACTCACAGACTCACAGCGTTTTCACTGTGCAACAGGGTTTATATAGTGAAGCTCTGCTTTCTTTAGACAAAAACACTTTCACCTAAAAGGAAAATGCACATTTTAAAACAGTAATTTGTTAGTAAATATGTAAATTATCTGATATATCTATTAGCAAGCTAGCAATGTGAGTTAATGTGAGCTTTGTTTACTGATAAACAAGCAGGATACTCTGCAGTTAGGTGAGATGTGAAGTGAGAGAAGTTAGCTGTTAATGTTCCTCCTTTAGCCACCTTATAGCCTACCTGGCTGGCTACTGTTGAAGTGGTTTGATTGCATACCTGCCACTCCCACTGGCAGCTTAATACTACACCTGAACCTGAACTAGCCTCTGATACACAAGATGATAAAGTCCCAGTGGTGGACACAGGCTGAAAGCTCAGTTAAATGAGGGTAAATAGCAACTATCTTATCTGGTTTTGATCAATCTAACAGTATTTGTATTAGTGGTCCCCAACATGGGGGTCTTGGCCCTCCAAAAGGTCCCCAGATAAAATCTAAGAGGTCATATGATTACAAGAAACAATGCTGTTGCACTAATGTTTATTTTTTTCTGACTTTTCTCAAATGTTAACCATTGTCTTGTGAATTACTGAATACATTTAAGTCCAATGAATGAATGAATGAATGAAAGACTTTATTTCAAACATATAATAAATAAAAACAGATACAAAATAATAACAAGAGTTATAGTGTCCGAAAAGGAGTAGGTAGAAGAAAAACGTATATTTCCCCACCCCTTTCTCACTTCTCCTCTATTAACTCATATATCATAGAATGATAATATAATATAATATGAAAACTATCCCAGATTTATTTACATCCCAAGCTGAATATATGAACAGCATCCCAAATTTATTTACAACCCACAAATACATCCGGAGTTAAAAAGTATATAACCAACCTTTAACACAACCCTTATCACAACTCTTCCTCAACCATATACCTCCCAAAAATATCTTTCTTGTATAGCTTTTTAAATTGATTTATATTTGTGCTCCCTTTCAACCCATCACCCAACCCATTCCACAAATCCACCCCACAGACTGAAATACACAGTCTTCTTTGAAAGATAACTATTTAATTGAACTACTAACAACTAATTTCTACATATTGAAAGTGCCTGTAGAAAAAAAATAGGGATACACTGATACGATACCGGATCAGATATCGGGTCGATACTGACTCAAATAGCTGGATCGGGTATCTGTGGCAATGGGTCCGATATAATCAATTCAGTTCTATGTTTATATACTATACTATACTGGGATTTTAATTCATGTTTACATTTTGACCAATTTGTTGCAGCTACATTAAAAAGGTTTACACTTGGATTGTAATTAATCAAAAAAATCCTGTTAATTTTAAAGATTTTTTACCAATTTGCTGGAGTACAATTTATTATTTTAATAAATAACAATTCATTATATATATATATATATATTTGTTATATTTTGTTTTACAAACTTAGGAAGGTTTTGCACTTATCAATGTTATCAATAGCGTCTTTAAGATATTATAAGCGGTCATCAGTTTGGTGTTAAAAGGAGCTCACTTTGTCTACCAAATATAAATATGTGTCATACAGTATGCTGCTGATGTAGTAATAAATACATTTCAAGTAAAATGACTTTTGTTATTAACACTTAATTTGCTTTCTGTGTAGAGTGTAACCATGAGTAGCCGAAGAAAGAGGGCCCCTCCTGTGAGGGTGGACGAAGACGCCAAGAAGAAGTTGGAATGGAACATGCTGGACGATCGCAAGAACGAGGAGATCCAAGAGGATGACCAGACACCGATCTGCTCCATCCTTCCTGTTGACCCTCCTCCCAGCAGTTCCTTTCTCTCAGCCACTGAGGACGTCCTGGAGGCCGCCTGTACCAGCTCCGTCCGCTTTACAGAGGAGCTTCCCGGTACGTCGTCAGACAGCACCTCTGCCTCGGCCTCCCTCAACCTCACCGTGCTGCCAGCTCTGAAGCTGGGCAACATCTGGAAGGCGCTCATTGGGGAGTTCAGCGTTCGGGCGGCTAGGATCCCATCCGACTGTGAACAGAGAGCGTTCGTGCTCCACAAGATGGGTGAGCAGCTCTGCCTCAGTTACAGCAGCTGTGATGAGAGCTCAGGGCTGCAGTGGAGGCCTGATGAGGACACCTGCACGGCAGAGTGCAGCCTCAGTGTGATCCCGCTGGAGGACCTCGACTGGATGCAGAAGAGGGCGGTGGTGCAGCTCTGCCACCAGGAAAAAGAGGGCTCAGTCAAGGTATGAAAGGATCTCAGAGAGGATGGAGTGAAAAATATATATATTACTAATTATGTCCGTTTCTTCATCATCAGGTAGCCAGATAAACTGTGTTTATGGTGATACTGTATGTGTGTGAAAGATGTTGAGACATTTCCTCCACCAGCTGTTGTTTGTCTGCATCTGGCAGGTGGGGATTTACTTGCTGGAAGCTGGGCTCGGGAAGCCCGAGTTCCTCAGCGAGGGAAACGCTCGGATGAAGAAAGCAAATCAACTAATGCAGAAGTTGATGGAGTATTTCTACGATTTCATTATCCCCGGTAAGAGTCTGGTCCTAATGTCTAATGCATCCTGTGTGATCCAAGTTCTCAAAATAAAATCCTTGACTTCTCTGCTGTATTTTCCATGTTAGAAGTTGTAGTGAACGAGGAGGAGGAATGTGACACCGACCTGGAGAGGCAAAATGTGGAGGAGCTCTATGATTACGTCAGACATCTGCACCAGAGAGACAGCCAGGAGGTGACCTATGACGTCCAGCACAAAGCTTTGATTCCTGTTCTCAGACCCTACCAGAGCCAGGCCGTCAACTGGATGGTGCAGAGAGAAAAATATAGGAACTCTTCACCGAAAGGTATGCTCACTTCTTGTCTGGTACAACTGCTGCAGTCTCATGAGATGTAAAACTTTGAAATTTAGGATGAGGCTGAAGGGGGCTGTTCTAGTGGTTTTGCACTTAACTACAAATCATGCACATACGTTACTGCCAACCTTTTTCCAAAGTGTAACATACATTTTTAGACTCTTTTCCCTGAAATTGGAACCTGGAAATTGGATTTGGTAGCACCTCTTGAGCACTGCTGAAATTTAGGTTCAGGAACTCGCCCGCAAAGCGGGAAGAGTTCAGTGGAAACAAAAGCCAAGTTAAGTTCCTGAGGTGGAAAAGGCCTACGTTAGGACGATGATAGCTACGTCAATATTTCCTTTTTCTTTGCAGAACAAATTCTACATTTCCTCTGGCGGGAGTTGATCACTTTGTGCGGCAAGAAGTTGTTCTACAACCCCTTTACCGGCTGGTAAGAACTTGAATGTTAACAGGTCAGTTCTCTTAAATCATAAGAAACATATTTCTATCTTACCACTAGTACTATCTGCCCCGGCAAAATGTTTCAGTTTTATGTGCTGAGAATTGAACACATCTTATTTTATATGTATATATTCACTTCTTTGAGCAGCACAAATTAAATCCCATTCATCTCCATTGTGTTGGGTCAGCAGCAGTAGTGTCATGAACTGGTATCTCAAAACCTCAGCACATAAAACCAAAACATATCTGCATGGATAGATACCACTAGAGGTAACTGGGGAAATATGTCTTTTTGAATTTAGCTGAACTGACCCTTTAATTTGCTATTTTAATGTCCTTACCTCTGTTTTGCTTTAGCTTCAAGGATTACTTTTTAAGTGATAGATGAAAGTATTTTTCAGCATTTTTTTATTTTATTTTTTTGCAGCCTAATCCGAGAGTTTCCCCTGGCGGGCGTGGAGTGGCCCGGTGGGATCTTGGCTGATGAAATGGGGCTGGGAAAGACGGTGGAGGTTCTGGCTCTCATCCTGTTTCACACCCGACAGGGTCTGGAGCACGAGGCCCTCACCCTGCCTGTGGTGAGGATCAGCAGGCAGCTATAGTTACGAATGCAGAATTTCACTTTTTTCTTCCCCTCATTTTTCTCTCTCTGTACCTTCACCCTATTACTGCCATGAAGGATTTTTTTCTACTGTTTTATTTATTTTAATGTGCTCTGTGAAGACGGCATCAGCTACTTTGTCAAAGTGTTAAATTGTTTATCTCTTTTGGTCTTGCAGGGAAGAGCCGTAAATTATTTCGTACCTCCTCGTCCCCTAGAGAGGGAGAAAGTTATCCGCTGCAAGTCTGAAGCTCAGCCTAAAATAAAAATATCCTACCCAAGTATGTCACTCACCGTCTTCTCAGTCATCACAGCTTTTAATGCACTTTGAGTTAGATATTTTTTACACTAATCTGGTTATTTGTGTGCAGCCGTGCGTGTCATGCTCCTCACCGCAATCAAGGAGATGAGATCCGGCAAAGGAGCATCCGTCAACGCCATCTTCACCTACATTCGCGCCACTTATGGTTATGACCTCCTAAAAAACCGCAACCACATGAAGAAGACGATGGTGAAGCTGATTGACGAAGGCCTGGTCAACCGGGTCAAAGGTCGTGGCTTGGCCGGGTCATTTAAACTGGGAAAGAACTACAAAGAAACAAAGAAGACATCAGCAGGAGCATCCAAGTCTGTAAGAATAAAGAGATTAGATTCTGAATGTTTTATGCTGCAAATATTACTTGGTTGTATTATTGAACTTTTGTCTCATATCTTTTTTTGGTAGAACTCCAAAAACACAGAGAGCTCGCCCAGGAAAATGTTTCAGAGACGAGCAAAAGAGAAAGCAGAAGCAGCTCTGCAAAACTCTCTTCTTACAGAAGATCAGAGAGATCAGTACTCCCCTGGATCGGACTGTCTGGCACCGGAGGAGACGGAAACAAAGACGGGATGGGATGAAAGTCTGAACAAGAAAGCAGATCAGTCAGATGACATGCTGGATACGTCTACCACAGTCTTACAGATGTCTCAGGATAAAAGTGATTTGCAGGATGTACCCAGAATGGATGATCTACTTGAAGAGAGGGGTGAAGCTCCTCAGCTTGAACCAGAGGAGACAGAAACCCCCACCAGAGAGTCTGTTGTCCCCTTCAACACCCCGGACTACCGCTTCGAGTGCATCTGTGGTGAGTTGGGCATCGTCGACTACAAGGCTCGTGTCCAGTGTTTGAACTGCCAACTGTGGCAACACGCAGACTGTGTGAACTACAAAGAAGAGAGCCTTGAAACGACACCTTTCTACTGCCCTCACTGCCTGGTCGCCATGAAGCCCGTCTCCACCGGCGCCACCCTCATCATCTCCCCGAGCTCCATATGCCACCAGTGGGTGGAGGAGATCAACCGGCACATCAGGTCCTCCTCGCTGCGAGTGCTGGTGAGGATATGGATGGGTATACGAGTCTTTTGGTATAGGGCTGGACAATTAATCAATTTTATCGAAATTGCAATACGGCGTAATATTTTGACTTGACTTTTATTCTTCGTTAATGCATGTACTCACTTCTCTCCTCTTAGCTCTCACACTTTAACCTGCATTCTCTTTCACTTCCACAAAAATGTTCAGCTTAAAGAACTAATTAATATGTCTTCTTTACCTCAGGTTTATCAGGGTGTGAAGAAGCACGGGTTCATCCAGCCACACATGCTCGCCGAGCAGGATGTGGTCATCACCACGTACGACGTGCTGCGGTCGGAGCTCAACTACGTCGACATTCCCCACAGCAACAGCAAGGACGGACGCCGCTTTCGCAACCAGAAGCGCTACATGGCCATACCCAGTCCTTTGGTGGCTGTGGAGTGGTGGCGCATCTGTCTGGACGAGGCTCAGATGGTTGAATGTCCCACTGCCAAGGTGAGAGGAAGGAAATCCCGAAATCAGGTCTTGTGGTTTGGTAGTTATCTTAGAGGATAATGGGTAGTTTTTGTGTTTATAACCTTATTTCTGTATTAGAAAACCATATTGATTCTGACCTCAGCATTGTGAATGTGTAGCTAAAATCTTATTTATTCATAGGTTGTGTGTGAGATGTCAGACTATGTGTTTAATACAATGTTTTAATTTAGTATGTATTTTATTTTACCATCAGGCTGCAGAGATGGCTCTACGTCTCGCATCTGTCAACCGCTGGTGTGTCAGTGGCACTCCTGTCCAGAGAGGCTTAGAAGGTAAAACCAGAAAAAATCATTACATAGAAGAAAATATCCAAATCACCAAAGCAGGCCTTGAGTAAGAGGCTACGTGATTTGTCTCTTAAGACTCTGAACAATGTTTAAAAATCATCAAAACCTGATTTAGACAACAAAATTAATTTCTAAACTGATGATGTTTTCTGTGCAGATCTGTACGGCCTTGTACTTTTCCTGGGAGTTGACCCTTACTGGGTGAAACACTGGTGGGACCAGCTGCTTTATCGCCCTTATCGCCGTGGAAACACCGAGCCGCTGTACATTGTAATTGCTCAATTATTGTGGCGTTCAGCTAAAAAAGACGTCATTGATCAGGTAGGACAACAAAAATTCTGCATTTTTGTGACCAAAATTTAAACTATAAATTACTTTGAATTGATTTTACTGATTTAAAGAACAATTTCAATAATGAAAAGACATAATGTTGCATTTCAGAAATTGTAGTTCAACTGTGTTTAATGACCTGCTCCGTGTTGTGTTTCCAGATCCAGATTCCCCCTCAGACGGAGGAGGTTCACTGGCTAGACTTCTCCCCCGTCGAGGGTCACTTTTACCACCGTCAGCACGAGGTCTGCTCCCAGGACGCTCTGGTCAAACTCAGGAAGATCTCCGACTGGAGCCTGAAACTTGGCAGCTTGGACCGCCGCACCGTCCACACCATCCTGTGTCCGCTGCTGAGGCTGCGTCAGGCCTGCTGCCATCCGCAGGCCGTGAGGGGGGAGTTCCTGCCTCTGCAGAAAAGGTAGATGACACTTTGCATTATGTGTTCAAGGCGAAAGGAGAGCTCTTTATCTGAAGGCAGCTGCAACGGTTAATTACCAATCTAGCTAGACTAAATCACAGCATTAGTAACGGTAATAGACCGCAGCAACCTTTTTGTCAGCTATACAATGTGTATTTGTGTTTATTTAAAGTTGATCCATTTGCGTTGGAGGGTTTATTGAGTGTGTTTGTGTCCCCTCCTTCCCAGCACCATGACGATGGAGGAGCTCCTGAAGTCCCTGCAGAAGAAATGTCGAGTGGAGTGTGAAGAAGCTCACAGACAATTGGTGTGTGCACTCAACGGCCTGGCTGGAATCCACATCATCAGAGGTATAGAACCCAACCTCTGTACTTGTGCTCCCACTGCTCCCAGTTTCCCATGGGAATCAGTTCAAACACAACACAAGCCATGATCTCATCTTTGTGTGTCGAGACGTTTTGTTGCAGCATGTGCATAATGTGGCTGGAGTAGCGCGTCTCATAAGCTCCACATGTGACGGGACATGTTGAGTGTCGCTAATAATCACCGTCTCCTTTGCAACCTGCAGATGAGTTTGTAGAGGCGACAGAGATGTATAGAGAAGTGCTTCGTTCATCAGAGGAGCACAAAGGCCGCCTGAAAACAGATTCATTACAGGTATACGTTCACATCCCATTCATCACGTCTGTGATTTACATATGAAGGGGTTCATTTCTCACAAGAGACAAGAGTCTTTAAGGTTTTGATTCTACAGACATTCATGATGCACATTAGATTTTTATTTCTAACCACTGTGGATAGTTTATAAACTGTGAGTTTATATTAAAATGTCTGATGATTTGTGTCTTTTTTGTGGTAAATCAGAGACTTCATGCTACCCACAATGTGATGGAACTGCTGAGCGCAAAGCATCCTGGGATACCTCCCACGCTGAGAGATCACCGACTAAGTGAGGAGGTAATTCATAAATATTTCACTCAGGCAGAACACATTTATTTCACATTTATAGTTTTCGTATCCGCATTATTTTGGTTTTTAATAATCATTTTGTTTCTATTCCTCTCCGTGTCTCTGCAGGCAGAGCAGCTGCGACAGCACTACATGACCAAATACGACTCGGAGGTAGCGGACGCCCATCAGGCTCTGCAGCCGGTGCTACAGAACCTCAAGGAGCTGAAACGCAAAGTGAGAACTCCTTTATCTCTACACTGAGGCAAACCGTGCCTCATATTATAACAGATAATCTGACAAATGAATGTACGCTACTATGTATACTACTATGTTGTGTGTGGGATCAGCCATAAACCTACATTTAAACCTGACTTAGTGGGGTTCAGGGAAACTTAAGAAAATCCGTTTGTGTCCCCTGAAAATGTACTAAGTCAGGTTTGTTTCACACCATAGTAATTAGTAAAATAGTTTCCTTGTCCTAACGGGAGCAAATGCTGTTTTATGATGATGTTTTATATTGTTTAGGTTGGGTATTTTTTCTTCCCTACCGTACCTGCAAGACTTTAGATGCATTAGCTCTACCGTGAGTTTAGTTTCTAATTTACTGAATGAGATTTAATTGCTGGAAAGACTTTTGTTAAAAGTTTGAGTCTACAGCAAGGTTTATATTTATATTTGGACACACTGAAATCAGATTGATCTGAATTTGGAGTAATGTTGTAATTAAGACAGAACCAAAAATGTCTTTTCTTCATGTGATTAACTTTCTTTCTGAAGGTCAAGCTGAACACTCCTTGGTGGTTGGAAGTTATCCAGAGGGCGATCCGCAGCTCCTACGACGACGACCTGGTGTCCCGCATCAAGAACGAGCTGACGTCCAGCTACAAACAACAAGCCAACAAGCTCAGCATGGCAGACAAGTAAACTGTTTTTTTATTTAAAAATAAGATGATAATTAAACAGTTATCCTTGCACTAATGTGATAAAAGCTAAATGGTGTATCCTGCAGGTTCCGTGATGGTTGTGGTCTGCAGTTCCTTCTCACCACACAAATGGAGGATTTGATGAAATCCCAGAAGACTGTACGAGAGGCGGTGAAGAGCCTCGAAGGCCCGGCTTCAAAGAAAGTGATCGATGAGGTCACCATTTGTCACCTCAGGCCGATGAGACTGCCACTCAATAAGTAAGACGTCAGCAGTTTTAGCTTTGTTTCAGTAATATGGTGTAACATGAAACTCTGCTTTTTAAATGCTGACAGTGCCTGTTGTTTTAATTATAACTAATATTTCTTTCTAGTTGTGTTTTTTGCAAAGCGGATGTACTTTTCATCGATTATGAGTCCAAGCTGTTTTCTCACACGTAAGTAGAGCAATATTTCAGACTTATCTGTCAAATTGCATGCAAACTTTACTCGTTGATTAATGAGGAAAATTACCCCGACAGGGTGAAGGGTCAGACGGCCATCTTCGAAGAGATGATTGAAGACGAGGAGGGGCTGATGGACGACCGTCTCCCCACCACCAGCCGAGGTCTGTGGGCAGCCAGTGAGACGGAGCGCTCTCTGAAAGCCATCCTGTCTTTTTCCAAAGTTAAACGCATGGATCCGGAGCTGGTGGAGGAGGGCAACACCTTCATGGAGCTGTTTGAGAACTGGAAGAAAGAGTACAAGGTTTGTACACACACTTAATTCATTTTCATTAATAACAAACTACTTTACGCTGTTAGAGTATGCGCTAGAAAAGTGAGTTTGGAAAGCCAGAAATCTCAACAGCTGGTGTATTAATCATTGTAAGATTGGTATTTATCAACAATCACCCCCCAGCAGAGTTTCATGGTCATATTGTTGGCTGTAAATAATATACACAATGCCCCTTTTAAATGCCAATATTAAAGAGAGAAAGAAGAGTGGAGTGACAGCTACCTCTGTGCCTTCTCAGGTGCTGCATGAGTACTGGATGGTGCTGAGGAACCACGTGTCGGCCATCGATGAGCTGGGGATGGCCACCGAGAGACTACGCGTGCGTCTGCCAGACGAACCGAAGCCCAAACTGCTGCACATCATCGAGCCGCATGAGGTGAGTCAAGGACAATGAAACATCTTATTATTATTAATATTATTCATTATAACAACTGGTAACAACCAAACTACAGCCCACGGGCCAACTGCGGCCCATTGCCTGGGAATTTTTTTAAATAAAACTAGAATATAGCTTGATACAGGATGTGCAAGTCTGTTCCTACCAGTTGAGTTCTGTTTTGGATAATTTGGATGATTGTTTCACACTGAACTACAGTGTAATTTATGTAATGAATGCGCTGACTGATCACCTTAAAGTTTACTTTCTTTATCATTTTGCCACTAATACGAGCATGAAGGTAATACGGCTGGGTTGGTCCTAATTAATAAACTGTTCATGGAGGAATTAAAGTCTTCCTCTGACCCGGTATTGAGCACCATTGTTTTTTGTTGGTGAATGTTTCCAAGGATGTAATATTGTGCCGTAACTATTTTTATTGCATTCCTGACCTCTGCCCTCGGTTGTTTTGCTTCCAGGTGGAGCAGAACAGAGTGAAGCTTCTGAACGACCAGGCGGTGGCCAAGTCTCAACTCCAAAAGAAGCTCGGCCAGTACCTGTATCTCACTAATTTGGAGAAGGTAATTTACATTTCATAGTAACTACAAAGTGTAGATATTCTTTCCCAGCTCATTCAGAGACTTTTATCTCAAACTGTGGGGTAGGATCTCACTCTAAATAACATGAATTATTTTGCCCCAGTCCCAGGACAAATCTACTGGAGGGCTGAACCCAGAGCCGTGTCCCATCTGTGCTCGGCCGCTGGGACAGGAGGTGAGCATTGTTTAGTGGTGAGCTATAAGCTATATTTCTGACCTACAAAGCCCTCAGGGGCGCATACGGAAATCGGCAGAACAAGCTCTTCTCGCAGCTCTAGGTTTGCTTCCAAGGGTGACCGCTACTTCTTTTAAACGTCAGCTAAAAACAAACTTTTCATTATATGGTTTGATTTTATGACTGTGTCTCTTCTCCAGTGGGCAGTGCTGATCTGCGGTCACTGCTTCTGCAACGAGTGCATCGCTATCATCGTGGAGCAGTACAGCATGGGCTCGAGGCGGCGGGCCATCAAGTGTGCCATCTGTAGGCAGACCACGTCCCACACAGAGATCTCCTACGTGTTCACCACCCAGTCGTCCAGTCAGGACCAGGACATACCGGTCAAGGTCAGTCTGCAACACCAGTTATGGCTAAATCCAGATTGTCCAAAGGTTGTTAGATGTATTTTGTTGCCCACCTCAATGATTGAGATGATATTTATGACCATAACTAGCACTTATTATGGGATTGTACTTTGATTCATGCTTTGTAATGTATGTAATTGTAATTTAACACAGCTTTGGTTGACACTATATTCTAACTTTGCTCCTCCTGTGTTTGTCAGGGAAGCCACTCGACCAAAGTGGAGGCCGTAGTGAGAACGCTGAAGAAGATTCAAGTGAGCGACCCCGGGGCCAAGTGTCTCGTCTTCTCCACGGTAACTGTAAACTCCCCGCTCTGTAAGCTGCTGATTTATTTTGATGATATGGAGTTTGGATCTGACCCAGAGTGTTTCTTTGTCTCTCCTGCCTGCACAGTGGCTGTGTGTCCTGGACATCATCGCTAAGGCCTTGTTTGACAACAACATGGAGTTCTCTCAGATCAACGGGATTCACAAATTCCAGGTTTGAATTTTCACTGTAACTATTTCTAAATATGCTTCTTAACACACAGTTGTGCTAACCTCACAGTTGCTTTTCCCTGCAATATGCGACACAACTACACCAGGTGGGGTTTAACACTCAGGGAAAATTCACCTGTCACAGAAAACTTCTCCAAACACATTTTCACACACTTTCTAAGTCGACGCTGATGTCTGTCTTCCGCCGATATAGCAGTTCTCCAATTTTCCGCTACACCCAAACACATCATTCCTACGGCTTTATATTTAGGTTAAATTGATTTTTTGACCTACAAACATACCCATATGATAAGAAAACAACCCTAATCCTATAATAGTGGAAATCCAATGTCCAGCTCACCAACAATATCTTATCTTTTTGCCCAAGGCCATCTCTTCTGAACATTCGATTGGAAATACATTCCAAAGTTTGTGAGATACCTGCCGACAGACAGACAGATGCAGACAGACTGACCTTAGCTTAGAACAACTCTTTTTAACATACGGCGAGTGAGCAAACTCTGGCGAATAGCACAAAAAATTGTCCAGATATACTATGAGCACTGATGTGTAAAAAGTTAAAAAAAAAACTCCTATCACCAATATTTATTTTATTTTTTTAAATTGTTGATCAAAGTGTTTTCTTTTTATTTCAATCTAAGAATTTATCCAGAGTTTGGATGGATTGCCCTGCGTTAAAAAACAGTGTTGGCTACGTTGTGGCATGTTGTGATCTTAATTTAGATTCAGAGGTTCTTCTGTAGTAAAATTTGGGGGGTAAACACTGAATACTTTTAGCTTCAGCTGAAAAAATTAAAAAGATATTGAATACTGTCACAAAATGTCTCAGGAGACTCTGTGTTGATTAAAATAAAGGCTGTCACGCTATCAGATTTTCACTACACAATTATCGTGGCCAAAAGAATTCACCATAACAATATTATCGCGAAATCTATAGACAATTTGAAAAATAAAATATAATAATGCCATCAGTCAAATTCATCTTTAACTTTGTTTATTGTGCGTTTTTTCTCTTTTTTGGCAAATTAAATACACTTGAAGTACGAGTGTAGGGAGGTGGAGAGAGAGTCTATAACCATAACTGTGTATATAAAATTATTTAAGAGGCGCTGTATATCACGGTTCTCGTCAATACCCGTATATCTCGACACCTCTATTAAATCCCAAATTAATAACCCTTAGATCTTCTTTTTAGATAACTGTTTTGAAACTTATAAGAAATCCCACACTTCTTGAACTCAAATAAGTACATGCCAGGAATCACATGACCGTAACTATTGCACTGGCTTCACTTTCACAGGAGAATCTGTGCTCCTTCAAATACGAAGAAAAGATCAACATCCTCCTCCTCCCTCTCCACACCGGCTCCAACGGTCTGAACATCATCGAAGCGACTCACGTGTTGCTGGTGGAGCCGATCCTCAACCCCGCTCACGAGCTCCAGGCCATCGGCAGAGTTCACCGGATCGGCCAAACCAAGTAAGACGCCGGGAGTCGAGTCTGTCAGAGGACGATAAATTCCAGATTAAAATATATAGATGTGTTGATGTTTCGACCTGCATTCAATGAAATTTTGTTTGATAGCTACCGTCGTGTTTGTGTGTTTTGGAGGTTTTATGGCTTCAATCATGGCTGTTATCTGTACAGTATTTACTTTAGTATTACACTTAATGACGTGCCTCCACTATTTTGTACATTCTGTGTTAATTTCAGTTGTTTTCTCTCTGTCCACCAGGCCAACGTTTGTTCACAGATTCCTCATCAAATCCACCATAGAAGAGAGAATGCAGGCAATGATGAAGACGGCAGACAAAAGGTAAGAATCGTAACAGAATATAGTCAATCGTACTTTCGACACGTTTGTATTTAAAGTAGGGCTGTCGATCAATTAAATAGTAAATCGCAATTAAACACACATTTTTTATCTGTTCAAAATGTACCATAAAGGGAGATTTGTCAAGTATTTAATACTCTTATCAACATGGGAGTGGACAAATATGCTGCTTTATGCAAATGTATTTATATATTCATTATTGGAAATCAATTAACTACACATAGCAATGACACATATTGTCCAGAAACCCTCACAGGTACTGCATTTAGCATAAAAAATATGCTCAAATCATAACATGGCAAACTGCAGCCCAACAGGCAACAACAGCTGTCAGTGTGTCAGTGTGCTGACTTGACTATGACTTGCCCCAAACTGCATGTGATCATCATAAAGTGGGCATGTCTGTAAAGGGGAGACTCGTGGGTACCAATAGAACCCATTTTTATTCACATATCTTGAGGTCAGAGGTCAAGGGACCCCTTTGAGAATGTCCATGACAGGTTTTCCTCGCCAAAATTTAGTATCACTTTGAGCGTTATTTAGCCTCCTTCCCGACAAGCTAGTATGACATGGTTGGTACCAATGGATTCCTTAGGCTTTCTAGTTTCATATGATGCCAGTATCTTAAATTAGATGCGTTAAATCGAATTTGCGTTAACACGTTATTATCACGTTCACTTTGACAGCCCTAATTTAAAACCCATAAATTCAGAGGCAAGCGTTGACATTCAAGGGTTGGACAGTTCTGATTAAAGCTTTTTTAAATTCTAGTCACACCAGCACAACCATGAAGCACTCGGAGGCTGCCGTGCTGACGGTAGCCGACCTGGCCGATCTGTTCACTGAAGACACAGAACATCTGGAGTGAACCTCAACACCTGGACACACAGCGCTCACTCTTTACACGGCGGTGATAGAAGTTCTCTGATTTTTGCACATTCAACTTTTTTATATGAACATGCTAATGTTATCAAATACATTCCCGATAATGATATTTTATCAGATCACTGACGGCAGACTACGACATGTCTCTTAACTGTATTGAAATGTTCAATCTCTTTGGAGTATTTGTGCTCACTTGTTGTCATAGTTGTAACTTAATGATTCAATAACTGCTGTCCAAGTACATGTTTGATGGTCACATTTGACTACACTGAACTGTATTGTTGCTTGTTTTAATCTAATATTAAGTACATGCATTTATATACAACTTCACTGTCTGTTAGGTCGAAAATGGAGGAATTTTAAATGCTGCAGTCACATCAGTGATTGAGGTATTCTCACTACTATCAGGAAATAAACGTCTGACAGGACGTCAACCGGTTATGACCAGCTCTTGTTGTCCGGTGCTTTTATTATCTTGTTATTATCTCTGTGTAGTAAAAGTGAAAGCAGGAAGGAAGCCATTGACCTTAACTCACTTTCACTCCTTTACAATTGAAGTGAGAGATTATAGCAGTATTTTCTTCTGCCAGACAATCTTCTTAAAGCTATTTGTCTGTTAAAAACAATGCCAGACAATTCGGCCCAACACTTACGGTTGTCTTATTTGCAAGACAAAAAGATTCAGTGTCTTGGAAACTAATCTTGTAAATTAAACTCATAAAAGTCAGAAAGTGTGAGACGTTTTCTGCCTCATTATCTGCCACATTATCTTATTTTGTTCTTTACAAATTGTCTGACAAATATAACAGATTTGTGGCTGTTTTATTACATTTCTCCTGTCTTTTTTAATGTGATGAAAATAGTGTTTCCTTTCTTGTGTTTGCTTGTATTTTACGGTGTCTTCCACCACACACGTACACTCACAGCTCTTTGGCATCGTCGCTGAATTGCCCTTGACTCGTAATGACTTTTCTTTTCGCCTGACTGACTGGGATTCCCGCACCAGTAAAGATTTTAAAATGTCCAGACAAAGGATGTAGACAACAAAGAGAGCCGGCCCTGTACTGTTGCTCCTCTTTACATGGTTACCAGACTTGTTGTTGCTCCCTGTAGTAAGAAACAGTTGTAAGATGTTTACTGAGAGGACATGGCAGCAGTAGGCGGTAACATACGTGTTACCTTGGACTCCCCTCAGTTCCCCCTATTCATGTGCGGAATCTCATTGTTGGCGGGGACATCATTCAAGCTGGTGTTTTAAGGCCGGAGGGAGGCTCCCAGTTCATTAGAGCTGTGTATCGAGGGTTGGAGTAGGAGAGGGGTACTACGTCTTGTGGTGACAGGACAGCGAGCGGTGGTGAATAGTCCCAAGAAGATTCACAGAGAGGGCCAAAAAGGTAGCGGAGTGGCTGAGCTAAGAGAAAACCAGAGGGAGAGTCGTTGGAAGATGGCACCTGCCAGTTTGGTTTTTGCCTGGTTACTGTTCACCATGAGGATGGTCACCTCGGCAGAGTTTCTGCAGCCTGAGGAGGAGGAGGGTGAGCTCACACCTCACATCATACACCCGGGAACCAAATGTCAAGGGTCAAACTAACTGCTTTTTTAAGGGAAAACGTAGTCCTTCAAGAAGTCGTTAGAGAGCCATTTCTCATATTGACGGTTATTGGTTTAACATCGGCTTCTCTGACTTTGACATGTTCTTTCAAAAAGGGACGATTTAGTGCTTCAAGTCAAGTAAGAACCTCTTTTTATAAAATGGTGTTTCTATTCACAATACCGGTAGTGTAATTTAGAAGTGGTGAAAGAAGTATTCAGATCCTTTACTTAGGTAAAAGTAGCAATACAATCGTAAGTATCGAGTATAAAAGTACTCATTATGCAGCAAAATGACCCTCCGTCTGACTTACATTACATTATTGGATCATTATTATTGATGCATTAATGTTTAAGCAGCATTTTAATGTTATAGCTGGTCGAGATGATGCTAATTTTAACTACTATGTATACTCTTTGTGTAGTTCAATCTATTAAATACATCATACTTTAAGACTATGTATATATTGTTTGTATGTAAAGTCTTATTTTGAAAAGTTACTTTAGCTGTCAGATAAATTTAGTGGAGAAAAAAGTACAATATTTCCCTCTGAAAAGTAGTAGAGTAGAAGTATAAAGTAGCAGAAAATGAAAATACTACAGTACTTGAGTAAATCTACTTAGTTACATTCCACCACTGACAGACTCTTAAAATTATAACAACTCCACAGAGGAGAAAGCTGTGCACTGCAAGAAATCTCCATCTTATCAAGTCTATAACATAGTCTTAAAATATGTATTTTGTAAGTGCAAAACATTCTGTAATGAATTTTTGTAATACTTTTCTACAAGTGAGTGTCTTAATCAAGGAGGGGGAAGGCATTTTTCTGCACTAGAATCAAGACAAATGCAACTTGATTATGGAAAATATTTGAAAAAAGTGAAACAATCTTCACTCTTCCTCCACTTGCAGATTTTCTTTTTGAAAATAAGACTTTAAGACAAAAAGGACTTAATAATAAGGAGAGTTTACACCCTGACTCTAGATATCGGAGGCTGGACTTTGTGTATAAAAAAAAGAGATTGTCTATTAGATTATGTGGTGATACACAAAGTGAGTATAAATATCTACTCTTGGAATCTAGGAGAGAAAACATCTCTTCACATTATCTTAAAGAAATGTTTTTGTGTGGATTTAATCTGTTTTAATCTTGTTTCTATTAGAGCTCAATGAAACTGTCATTTGTACCAACGACCATATGGAGGTCGTTATTCCCAGTGCTTTCTTCCTCAACAAACTGCCTCCAGTTTATGTAAGTGAACTCAAAAGTATTTACCCTCCACTTTCACTGATATCCTAAATTATTTGCTGAGCGATTTTGCATAATAATTGATTGATTTTTTTGTATTGTTTGTTTTTTGTTTAGGTTTGGGATTTGCATCTAAATGATCCGGATTGCCGCGGCGTCGAGGTCGGA
Organism: Sebastes umbrosus; assembly: GCF_015220745.1. NCBI lineage: Eukaryota > Metazoa > Chordata > Actinopteri > Perciformes > Sebastidae > Sebastes > Sebastes umbrosus. The sequence continues at coordinate 24,906,471 of NC_051284.1, read as the reverse complement.
GACGACTACGTTTTCAGCATAAAGACGAACCTCTCTGACTGTGGAACAATAATGGTATCACCTTCAATCATTTACTCAACATTTTAACTTCTCAGTCAGACCATGTCTGCAGGAGTCAAAGAGTCTTAACTAATCAAACGTTGCACGTGAACTCAGACATTTAGAACAACCTTTAACAAAAGATGAAGACAAACTACACTTGGTATCTCCATTATTGACACCATAAGATCCCCATCATAGTAAATTACCTATTTTACGATGTCTACGGTTGTTGTGGGAACCGGGATCTTTTACTGTAAAAAAAAGGAGCCACTTATTGCACTTTACATAACAGTAAAAAATAACTTGAATAAGACCAGACACTTTTTTTTCTGCTGTGACGTAAACGTGGACTGTGAGGCTCTGTGTTCACTTTGGAATTAGCTCATAGCAAGTATAATAAGATGGACAGAGAAAGGCACATAGTCAGACAGAAAGGGGTGAAGAGAAAAGAAGGGGGTGGTGCGTTTATGTCAAGAAAGAAGGGCGGCGTTGTTCCTTTTCCCTACAACAGCGCAGGACCTTATTCAAAGCAGCGAGGGGACCCTGAATGGCCTCGCCGTTCTAAATTATCAGGATTTACATGGAAATGATGATTATTTGTTGATGTTCACTGAATAGGATGGCCGTAAATCACTAGCCAGCTAGCCTCCTGATTATTTTAACCCAGCCACTCTCGTGGATTCAAACTTTGGCAAAGTGTAAATCCCTACTTCAGCACACGAGTGTCCTTGAAATCGCTTGCTTGGAATGCATGGCGTTTTTTTTTCTTGTAAAGCAAGCAAAAGGTTAACGCGGCTTTCAGCGGGGAGGAAATCTCCCAGCGCTCCACCTCAGCAGTTTTACAAGGTTTTTTCGCAGAGCGGCTGGAGGAAAAGTAAAGCCTGCTCTGGATTAGATGGCTGTTGCTAAAGCAGAAGAATGCCGTAGCTGTCAATCTCGCTTTCACCTTGAACTTTTTAAACCCGCCGTCAGACAAGAAAATGACTGAATTGTTGGGTTTAAAGGTCAGACACTTTTTTATTGAAACATGACAGTGTCCTCGCTCTTGTTTCAGTAGATAGTAGCCGGAGCCTTCAGGTTACTCAAGTGCAGTTGCCAGTTGTGGCGTAATGAAGACTTGTTGCTCGCTGTATAGAGAGACCTGTCAGTGGTGCTCATAGTGGGGGGTTGTGTGTTTACCAAGAGGTAGTAAAAGATGTCTCCGATGTGAGAGCTCAAGGCGGCGACCACAGAAGCCACCCTCCGTCTGCTCTCAGCAGGAGCCCAGACAAACCTCGGACACAACCTTTTCACCCGTCCACATTTTACGGTTTCACCTACGTCAGCTATTGAACAGCATCACTCACATTTACAGTGTGTGGACGGACGGATGATAACCGTAGAAGTTATAGCTTGGGAAAGAGGTTACTGTACATAAAGGGACCTCAATGGCTCCTGTTTTAATGTGATTCTCACAACCAGGAAATGCTGCAGCTATGTACATCAGCCATATTCACACCTACAGTCAAAGTCAAAGCGTTTGTTGTCATGTGCAACAGTTAAAACAAGTTTCCCTGTACAATTAAATTCTTCCTTTGCTTCCTGCTCCCGAGTGACGTTTACAAGGAAACACAAAGTATAAGAAATAAACAGAAGAAAATATATACAGAAAGAAAGGACACTATGTACAATATACAATAATAGAAAAATAGAACAGTATCTGTATAACTGTCTTCAACAGTATCCATACTACCTTGCTTACAGTTGAAAATAATTTATTTATTATATATTATTTATTATATATATATATAATATTAATAATACCATTATATAATAATGATATTATTAATATATATTTATTATTATTATTATTATTATTATTACTATTATTATTAATATAAATAATTTATTTTATTAATTTCTATTTATGAGTTTATGGGTTTACATTGTAGTAAACTGAATATTCTTGGACTGTAAGTTAGACAAAACAAGACTGTTTTATGATGTTTTATAGACCAAAAGATTAATTGATTAATCAAGAAAATAATCGGCAGATTAATTAATAATGGAAATAATTTCATTGATGATACCGTATGCTAATAGGTAAAGCAGTGATGATACAGTACATGCTTTGACTTCCTTATATATATAGCTATGCCGTTTTCTACGCTATGATGATGATGATAGAACGTTTGAAACTTGACTTAGACTTAGAAAAAATTGTTTGTGAGCATCTCAGCCACGAGGTAGATGAGTGCAGGTCAGGGTTAGTGGGTCACCAGGATTGCTGAGCTGCCGGAGGTTTTTCATTGACCAAATTAAATGAAATATAAGAAGAGACCCCCTCTTGATATCAGGTACCTGCTCTCTTCAAGCTCCCTTTCACTGCAGATTGCCGCAGTGGTTCTCACACAGAATAGCATCGTGGATATCTCTTCTTGTATTGGCAAAATATAAAACATTTGCACTTAAATGCAATTAAAATGTCTCTTACTTGATTATCATTTTCTCTCCTCAGACCTCAGATGAAACACACATCATGTTCATAAACACGATACACAACAACGACTCAGACGTTATAACGAGAAACTATATCAACATCACATTTGTCTGCCGCTACCCCATCAACTACCTGGTCCAACAGCCCAATGGTGAAAACATGATCAGAGTGGACGTCAGGTAAGTGTTTATTTTTAATTTAATCTATTTAAAGTTATTTGTTTTTTGTTTTTTTATATATAGCTCCTTTAATTGTCTGCTCTCTACAGAACCATCACTCTGAACACAGAGGATGGGAACTTCTCGGTGTCCATGTTACTGTACAAAGATGACGCCTTTGAGGACAGATGGACCACCGTGCCGTCACTGACGCTGGATGACAACATCTTTGTCAAAGTTTTCATGGTAATTTTTATGTGCAGAAAGAAATTACTAGACAAAAAAAAGAGGATGACTGCCAACATCAAAAGGAACCAGAATTACAATTTAACACATTTAAATAAGTGTTTTAAAAGAAGCTCAACCACACTAAATAGTGAATTTCACTATTTGACCTCTGCTGTCAAAGTTAACGCGATAACGCATTAACACAAATCGGTTTAATGCCACTAATTTCTTTAAGGCATCTTGCGATTTTTAGGTTGTAGCGGGCTCAGTTTTAAAGCTAGAGTGAAGTTACTGGTATCATATGAAACTAGAAAACCTTCCTACCTTCTAATAATAAATACATACATTTGCATAAATCACGCATATTTGCCCACTCCCATGTTGATAAGAGTATTAAATACTTGACAAATCTCCCTTTAAGGTACATTTTGAACAGATAACAAATGTGTGATTAATTTGCAATTAATTTTGATTAAATATTTTATTGATTGATCGATTGACAGCCCTAGTTTTTATGCTGTTTTGTTTTTAAAAAATGGCATTACAAATGTACAAGGGGAAAATATATGTCAATGGTCTTAATTAAACTTTGACTAAATATGTAGTTCCTGCATTTGGCTTGTAGGGCAGAGCTGGTGAAGAGTTGTCTCAAAGGTAACGTTAGACTTTTAAGCACATCATATCAATTTTCACCTTGAGTGACAAAAAAAGTTTTTTTATACTACACAGTATTAAAGTTATATTCAACTTAATAGCTACACCTTACAATTGGCATGATGATTGTGTACAATTTAGTTATGTAAAGAAATATTTTGTGTTTTGGATGCCATCTATGAAAAGGGAAAACTGGGAGTAAAATATAATACTAAGAGTCCAGAGACTGTGTATGCTGAGCTTTGAAAAACACATTAAAGCCTCTGAAGTATGCTTACTATTGACAGCTATTTTTGGAGTAGCTTAAGCTCGTTGTTACACGACGTTAAGCAATATGTTGTGCGACCGACAACACTCGACCCGAGACCAGATAGTAATTTGAGTGCTGCCGTGTTGTTACAACCTCTTGGTACAGACTACAGCTGTTGTTTACTTACTATGAATCATCAATTTGTGGCCTAGTATGGAGAAGTAATAACCGTGTGTAAAGAATGACTCAACACCTGTGTGTCCCACAGATACCGGCTCACCTGATGCTGCGTATGGAGAGATGCTGGGCGACGCCAACCAGCGATCCGTACAGCAATATTCAGTACACCTTCATCCGTGACAGGTAAACCTAGGAACAGTTTAAACAAAGGAGATTTTTTTTTATTATTTAATATGAGCAAATAAGAAAAGCTATACATTGGCAAAGTCTCTTTTCAAAAGTCTGAATGAAAGATAGCTTTATAGATGTTACGTTGAAACCTGATTATGGCACGTGTGCTATTTCTACACTGTGTCCAAACAGCTCTAAGCCCTCTTAAAGGAGCTGCTGTTGAAATCTGAAATAAGAGAATTTGTTGCTCAGAGAGCTGGCCAGACACTCAGAGCCGGGTCATGTGACTCCCGTCTGAGAGGCCACGTGCGTTTCAGTTGAACAGCTGTGCATGTCCTTGACAACCAGGCAGTATTTGGTACCATTAGCAACAGCAGGGCAATGAAATGTACAATGATTTCAAAATGCCAAAGGGGAAAAGAAAATCTGTCTCCCACTGTTGAATCACTGAGATAGTATTTACATTATTTCTAAGCTTTGTGTGTTCCTTGTGTCTATTTTTAAAGTACAGTATTTCACCCTCACTGCCACCGGGCCTCCCTGACTTCTTTTGTCTCCCTTCCCGTATAGCTGCCCGGTGTTGTCAAACGAACAGACCCTGAGCGTCCTGAAGAACGGCCAGGGCCCGGAGGCCACGTTCAGGATACAAATGTTCAAGTTTGTCGGCAGCTCGTACACCAACGTCTTCCTCCACTGCAACGTCCAGATCTGCCACAACACCCCGGGGCTCTGCCAGCCTGTGAGTGAGCTCGTGCAACACCCATTCCTCAAACTGGTAGTCAGAGGCCAGTTCAGACAAGTAGCCCCACTATATGAGCAGCCTTAATATAGACCCATCGGCCTAGAATTGTTTTTCAGCCGTTTGAGCTCGTAGTTAAGCTGTCCCGATTTGAAATGTGCACTGCTTGACCCTGAGACTTGTATGAGGGGGTGGAAGTAACAAAAATCAACTTGGAGGTGATGAATATGCATGTGAATTGAAAATGGAGCCATAAAAACGTGATAAATTATCAAGTGATTTGATTAAATTAATTATGAATTAAAACAGCTATGATATGATGAAAACAGAGACATGTTTCATCATTTTCCGCATTTTACATTTATCATTCATAACATATAATTGCCATTTATCATTTAAGGAAAGTGGCCTCAAGGGTGGAAGTAACATAAAATAATTAAAGAAAAAGGAAGTGATGAAAATTCGTATGAATTAACCCCCTGAGGCCGGCGGGATCGTTGACTTTAATGTCTTTCAGAGGCTCCAGTAGGTTCAGTTTTAGGGTTAGAGTGAAGCTATCATATGAAACTAGAAAACCTGGAATCCATTGGTACCAACTATGGCATGCTACCATGTCGGGAAGGAGGCTAAATAACGCTCCAAAGTCGGGCAACATTTTAGCAAGGGAAAACTGGCATAGCCATTTTCAAAGGGGTCCCTTGACCTCTGACCTCACGACATTTAGCGTTTACAGAACGCAATTTTTGTTATTTACGCCCAAAATGTCAATCAAAAACCACGCCAACTGACTACAGAGCAGGCTAATGTCTGCACAAATTCAACACATTATCACTCTATTTTTAAATTCACATAGATTTTCATCAGTTCCCTTTTCTTCAATTATTTTTCGTTACTTCCACCCTTGAGGCTACTTTCTTTAAATGATAAATGGCAATTTTGTGTTGTGAATGATGAATGTAAAAAGGGAAAAATGATTAAACATGTCTCTGTTTATCATATCACAACTGTTTTAGTCAAATCGGCTATAAATTAATCAAATCACTTGATAATTTATCACTCCATTTTTCATTTAACATGCATTTTTATCAATTTTTGTTACTTCCACCCCTCATACACTTGTAGTATCTGTGTTTCATTCATGTTTTACTCATGTATTTGCCAAACAGAACTGTTCCAGTGAAGGTGAAGATGAACTAATCAGGATACGGAGAGACATCCCTCTGTCCCATACTGTGTCTTATGGACCAATCAGACGACTACTAAACGACAGTGAAAAGCCCGATCTGAGTAGGTTTATTTCTGTAACTTACATATGGATCTTTAGCGTTTAAATCTTCAAAGACATTCTACATAAGTGCATACAATTCATATGCAAAGTGTGCTTCCCACCTGCTTCCTTTTTTATGTAGATGCAGGCGGAGTCCCTCATGTGGAGACCTTTGTCCTCGGGGGGCTGCTGGTCGTCTTGGTGCTGATCACAGGAGTGTTTGGGAGGCTGTGGCTTCGCTCCAGACGGTTCTACCCGGCGCGGGAGGCTCAGCTCACCCTGTCCAACATTCACCACATCTCAGAGGTGGCCTCGTGAATCAGGGGATCAGGGACCTTTTTGAGCAAAGAAATGGACACATAAATATGTACAAATACAAACACACATGTACAGGTGTGATTTATGATAATAATGAAGGCTTTGCATATGTTTCTCTTTATAGAATGAATTTCTTTAATTGTAAGAAATCAGCTTAATAAAAGGTCTCCCTCAAGTGTTGTCTCCTATTAAAAGACCAAAACCAACTGTTTGCTAGTCTGTCTCTCAATACTTTTCAACTTCCAGACCCTGTCTGTGGCCCTCCAAGCCCATTTCTTCTAACTTAGGTCACTAATAATTTTTTGGGAAAATTATTTTTATTCCTTTTTTTCCAAACATAGCATAACAAACATAATAAAACATAACACCGGTGCCATAATACAAAAAAAATAATTATATCTTACATTTAACATTTAATATGTACATACATATATACACACATGCACATCACTTCCCACTCCCACACAGACAGGTCCAGCCTTCTTCCCACCCATAGAAGTAAAGTTACAGAAAAAAATAACATAAAAATATTTTTTTAAATAATTTAATAAGTTAGTTAGAATTAAAAGTAACAAGTACTACAAAAGTATGTTTCATGGTGGTAAGATAGAAACCTTAAATAAATAAATTAATCAATTAATTAATTAATTAATTAAATAACTGGTCACTAATAATTTTTAATAAAGAGTAAATAATTCCCTATAACAGCTGGGCACTGTAGTTTCTAAGCAAATGTTTCTCAGGTTAAACAGCAGTAAATAATGAATTTGCCGGGAACTATTTCAGCTTTGTTTAATTACACATTACTGAATATTTACAGCACCAGAACAAAATAAGCTACACTGCCCATGTGTGTGGCTCTTATGTGTGTTTTTAATAGTTTTTGGACAGTAATAAGAGGTCTGTGGCACAGACCATATAAGGCTTTGACTGCACAGCCAAGTTAGTAGGACCAGTTCATGCATTCATTATTAACAGTATTAGCACTTCATTACCACTATTTTATCCTTTATACATGTATAAGTCATTTGCATTGCCTGGCAAAGAGTCTGCATCCACAAATAACAGTAGAGACATTTAATGAGTGATAAATGTAAAACTGTCCTCAGGGTATTTCCCCACTCTGTCTATTTCAGTGCCCCTCTCATAGCTCTGCTTGGTCTGCGTCTGTAATAGTGATGTGCCGGTAGCGAACGAGCCGGTTCAAAGAGCCGGCTCTTTTAAGTAAACGATAAGAGCCGGCTCCCGTTTTTTTTTTTTTTTTTACTTTAATTAATTCAAGGCAGAATGATAGGATGAATCTTCTCCGCACCACGGGCACTCCATGCACTGACTGTGACTGAATGTTGTGTTAATGAAGTCCGTGCGACCAATCAGGTGATGATAGACAAGGATCATATCATCAAGCAGGGAGGGGCGGAGGGGCGGAGGTGCGCTGTGCATTGGCGGTCTACAGGTTCAGAGCAGGAGGGAGAGGAGGAGAGATAGAGCGAGGAGTGCGGTGCGGTGCGTTGGGGATACTGTGCTTTGCGTTGCAGTGCTTTGCGGAGCGTTGCGTTGCGTTGCGTTGCGTTGCGTTGCGTTGCGGTGCGGTACGGTACGGTGCGGTGAGGTGCGGTGCAGTGCGGTGCGCGAATAGCAGACAAGATGAGTGACAGTTGGAAACGAAGCAGCATGTAAAATTAAAGTATTCTGGAAATTATAAGGTTTAGTATAATTATATTGAATAATTTAAGTGATATATGTGCACAATTACTAATCATAGGTCAAAACAGCGCTAAATTTGTCTGAATCATAAAAGTGGTAAAATGAAGAGCTGTTTGAGAGCCGGCTCTTTTTGGTGAGCTGAGCCAAATGATCTGGCTCACTAAAAAGAACCATAATTCCCATCACTAGTCTGTAAACCTGATGACATGTCCATTTACGTGATGACGTAGCACCCCTGCGTCCCACACTAGCTGGCTGGCAGAGATCAACACAAACGCCGACTGACTCTCAGAGCAGAGGAGGACTCAGAACCAGCCGCAGCCAGTTCACAGCACAGCAAGATTTACACACTTTAATACTGTGAGATGTGTATCTAGCTGTAGTTTACAAGTTGTTGATGCCGCAGGCGCTGATATAAGTAAAGAAGTATTGATAAAATACATCTGGAGAACTCGGGTAAGCAGTTTATTGAAGCTAACTAACTAGCTAACTAGCTAACTGAGTATGCTAACGAAGTTTAGCTGCTGATGCTAACAGCCATGTTGTTTATGTTCTTTTGTTTCACTTAACAAAAGTTTTCTGACTTATCAACTCACACGTTTTCCTACAGAGTTATCATGAAAACAATGCATTATAGTTTAACAGACTATAATATATTAATGCTGTTCAGATTATAATGTTTATTAGAGCCGGTTGTTTGTGTTTTTAGCTGTTTTGCTAACTTGCGTAATTCAACTAGCTGTTGCTCTCCACGGCTGCAAAGACTTTAAACAATAGTCCTCTTGTGTGGCTTTGCGGTTTTAGACTTTGTGGGTATTTAAATTATTGTTTGGTGTCGTTTTATCCTGCAAATCCCTTCACACAAGTGAGCAAATAAGCCTAGAGGCTAATGATTCAGAGGTATTTACCTCGTGGGTTTGTTGCAACTGGCAAGCAAAGCAGTTTGCATAATGTGTTGAAACTCAGCAAACTTGCAAATGAAGGGGGGAGTTCTCAGAGCTTTAAAGGTGTGAGGGGGGTCCTGAAGTCCTGGAAAAACCGGTGTCACCATGAAACCCAAGAGGGGTGTTGTGGTGAAAGGTTTCTGAACAGCCTAAAGATTTAGTCAACATGTAAAGAGAGAGAGAACATGTGCCAGACTATGTTACAGAATAGTTTGGGACCTCGTGGGCGGCTTTAATGTTCGTGGGATAATGTAACACCAGCATGCTCTGTTCCAACTAGTGTTTACCTAAAAACATTGTAACATGGCCTGTATGTATTAGGTTTCTTAAGACTTGTGAAATAAATATTTCCCTTGACTTTGTTTCAGGGTTGACCCCTTCACCCCTGCCAGCACCAGTTGGGCAAGGAGCAATACAGTAAAAGAAATGGAGAGCCTGCACTCCCACTGCCTTAAATGCATCAACAGAAGATGCATGGTGAGACCAGAGACGGGTGTCTGCTGCAACCTCATCTGCTGTCCTCTTGTCTGTGGGGCAGTTTTTCACTCGTGCAAACTAGATGAACACCGTCTACTGTGTCCATACGAGCGTCTGCCATGCCTTAACAGCGGATTTGGCTGCCCGTTCACTATCGCGAGGATCAGGATGGCAAAACACCTTGAGACGTGCCCGGCAAGTATAGTTTGTTGTACTATGGAGTGGAATCGCTGGCCTGTGAGCTATGCTGATCGCAAGTCCTATGAAAACTTGAGCAAAGACTTTGATGAGGTGGAGCAGCTAGACATGGCTTTGGCTCTGCAGGATCAGAGGATGTTGCTGGAGTCCCTGAAGGTCACGACCACCGTGTCAAAGAATGGAGATAAGGGAACAGATGAAAGTGACAAAATGGCCACAGCGTCAAGTCTACCGGAGACAGTGTTAGGTAATGTAACAGTGGAAATGGAACAGGAGCCCTATAGTGGGTTGTATAGAGCCTCAATGGAGACAAGCAGAAGTTTAGCAGCGGCCTTGGACATCCTCACTAATTCCAAGGATATTGAAGTAATTGTAGGAAATTTAAATGGGGAAAAGACTGATAAGAATGGAGTACTCCACAATGGAGAAAATGGTGATAGTGGTAATGTTTATGTCGCGGAGGGTGTGAAGAATGTTGACATGCATGAGAGCGACTCTGATTCAGAGTGTGAGCTCGGAGCAGTAGGTGGAGTGGATTGCGCAGTCGGGACGGATGGAGAAGAAGACGATGGGATTAGCTGGGTAGAAGAAAATGATTTTGTAGAGTTGTTTTTTGAAGAGAAGGAAGACACTATCGAGGAGCCAATAAATGATTCCAACCTCATCTGGCCAGAGATGCCTCCGAATTACATGCCTGTTGAAGCACTGGAACCTCCTGTGCTTGAACAAGCACCAGTTCCACGTCCAATGCCATTCCTGCTCTCTGATCACGTGAGAAACAACTTCTTACAACACTTACCTACTGAACTCAGGTATAGGTGTTTGGAGCGTAAACTACAGAATGTTGAAGTGCTTAGAGGAATAAGTATGTTTACATTTAATGGACGTCGGGCTCTGCTGTCAGACCCTTACTTGTTTCGAGCAAAGATGGAGGACAAGTCAGTGGACACGTCTGACTTGGAAGTAGCAGAGGACCCAATGGGCCTCCACGGTATCGATCTCATCACTGCAGCTTTGCTTTTCTGCCTCGGCGACTCTCCGGGAGGCAGAGGAATCTCAGACAGCAGGTTTGTCGATGGCTACCACATTGACTTTGGTACTCAGACATTCTCCTTCCCTTCAGCCATTCTTGCAACCAACACCATGGTGGGAGATATCGGTTCGGCCTCAGCCTGCGATCACGCCAGCCCACAGCTCTCCAATCCAAGCCCCTTCCACACTCTTAGGCTGGACCTGGTGCTCGAATGTGTGGCTCGATACCAAACAAAGCAGCGCTCCATGTTCACGTTTGTGTGCGGGCAGTTGTTTCGGCGGGACGAGTTCTCGTCTCATTTCAAAAACGTCCACGGGGATATTCACGCCGGACTCAATGGCTGGATGGAGCAACGCTGCCCCTTGGCCTACTACGGCTGCACCTACTCCCAAAGACGATTCTGTCCGTCCGTACAGGGCTTCAGAATCATCCACGACAGGCACCTCGGTTCGTTTGGGGTTAAGCCTGGTTTGCCCTTAAAAAACGGGGTGCACCTTCCAAGAAAAAGCTGCCGCTTTGGCTCTCGGTGCGATCAGTTCAGCAATCTTCCATTCGAAGTGTTGCAACATGTAGCAAGCTTCCTGGACAGCTTCAGCTTGTGCCAACTGTCCAGAGTGTCCCGCACTATGAGGGATGTCTGTGCTAGTCTGCTCCAGATGCGTGGCATGGTCGTCCTGCTGTGGGAGAAGATACGGCGCGCTGATGGGTCTCCTTCATGGCAGATCACAGACAAGGTTAGTCAATATTTACTATTTTAAAAAACGTATTTTCTTTGTGGAACTATGGTACAACTGTCCACGGTCTCAGCATGAGAAGTAATTAATCGTTTCTCCATTGTTTGTCATTCAGGTGTGGCGATTCAGCACAGCGTTTGGTACAGTGAATGAGTGGAAGTTTGCCAACATCGCCAGCATGGCCGACCACCTCAAGAAGTGCAAGTTCAACACGATCACTCGTCGGGAAGAGGCGATCCCTCTGCCGTGCATGTGTTTCACCAGAGAGCTCACGAAAGAGGGAAGGTGTTTACGCTCAGTTCTCAAACCAGTAGCATAAGTGATTTTGAAAGATGAAATCATCTTCTGGACTGTTCTGAGACCACTAAAACTCAAATACACGTGTATTTTCCTTCAGTGTTTACAGACAGTAGTCTCTTCCAACCTCAAAAAGATAAGAACTCCCGGTTGAGCTTTATAAACTGTTGGTTGCTCTTTGCTTCACTGTGGAAATAATCTACACTCCCCTAAATAAGACAAAGCCAGTAGCGGGCCGATTTATACTCCAGCGGAGGCTGATGTTCTGCAATCACAGATCGGGATTTCAAATTAAATTGCTCGCCTTGTATGGATTTATTAATACCAGTGTACTGAAGTTGTACCCTTATCTACTCTGACAAAGTGTAAATAACCAGATGTTTTGATGTAGAATTTTTTTATTTTTATATCAAAAGTCAGTACTGTGCTACAGTGGAGGTAAGAGTACAGCCTTAACTTATGATACACTTGATTTTCTATTCATGAGGTTGTTCAGAACATCTCAGTGAGATTTCTCTGCTGCTTCCAGCTGGAACAGTTTACTGGTATCTAGCACGGTTTTATATCTTATCCTGATACCTAGAGTGACCACGTGTGTACTGCTTAGAGCTCATCATGGCTTTAATTCTACATTTTCAGACTGACCAAACATCTGTGGTAGCAGTGCACAATGTATGCCACTTAGCAGGATTGTCTTCACTGTGGGTGTTGATTTTTGTTCACCAGCATTAGCATGTCACCATCATCATGTTTGGTGTTTAAAGCTACATCCACAACAATACATTTTTGTTTTAAAACGCATACCTTTTGCTACGTTTATGCCTAGCATCCACACTACACCAGCATTTGAGCCCCTAAAATGTAGACATTTAAAAACACTACTGACCCCATTTTAGTTTTGAAACTCCAGATTTGCATTTTAGTCTGAACAGACCAAAACAGAGACCTTTGAAAACGATGACGCAGACACCCACGTTCGCTTCTTGATTGGGTCTTATCAGTCATGACGTATCCTTCCCTGATTCGTCATGTAAGTGTATGTTCATGTGATATGCGTTTTCAGGCGTGGTAGTATGGATGGAGATTAATTCTGAATCGGCCCTAAAACGCTTGTCTGGACGGAGATTGTTTTTGTTTTAAAGCGGCGTTTTAAAACAAACATATTAGTGTGGATGTAGCCTAAATGTAGTGTGGTTTGCCACGTTATAGCAGTAACAAAGGTGGTCCATGTTTCTTTTCTCTCATCTCACCTCTGGCTAACGGGCTGGCATGTTAGTCAGGGGAGAGACGAAGCAACACTATCCAGCAGCCAAAAGGCAGTACATTTTCAGCCGTGGTTTGTCTGTTCTACCAGCTACGTTTAACCAGCAGTTTTGTAGGTTGTTTTATACAAAAATCAAAATGTAGCAAGTAAAATGATGAATGTACTCAGTGAATATAAGAATCCATCAGTGACTGTGGTCAACTTGCCTCCCTCAGTGTCAGACCTCATAAAACCCTGCAGGCCAGGTGTTAAGATATATAACGGGCACACGCTTCCCTCCAGTAATCACTAATTATCTTCATATTCATTATTTATCACGGTTGTATGTTTTTGTCACTACTTGTGTTCAAATGTTGTTGGCGTCTCAGGGTTGTAGCATGAAGCTTTGTCGCCCAGTAGATTGTGTGTGTGGTCAACAAGACTAGCTGAGAACGACATAACGACGTGTCAGCTACTTGATTATTGTGGGGTATTAGAGGAACTGACTGGTGTACCGCTCAGTATTATAATAACATAACAGTGTGTGTTGCAGTGCTGGACTAACAAATTACATGTTTGTCATCCATCAGCGTTGTGTTTATAACCGAGTAACTGAAGCTGTCAGCAGAAATGCTGCTTGAAAGCTCTTTAGAAGTGATCAGACTTGTTGAACACCTCTTAAATTATATTTTCAATTTGGAATTAAGAAACACGGTTCAATAACACATTCACATGACAAAATCAAATGATTTGAAATTGGTCGAAACCGTCACAGAAAAGTAACTGATTACTGCTAAGAGAAGATGTGTATTCCTTTGAGGAATTTGTGTGATTTTGTTGTTTTTATATTGAAGTTTGATGTAAAGCCCAAGCGATGACGGAACTAAGCTGTCTTTTTACTCTAATAAGTCCCAATCCATGTTTGGTTTATATCTTATTTTTTTGTACTGGTACTTTTATTTTGAAACAAAAAAAGCCTCTGTAATGTCTAGATTTGTATTTGAATTATTGATTTGCACATGAAGGCATGTACTGTAAAATTTGATTTACAATGCTGTGGGGTTATCTTTGCTGAAGTAGCGGGAATTTGACTCCCTCATGTTTTGCATGTGAGTTTGATGTATTTTGGAAAATGTATCGGTTCAACTGCAAACTCATATATACTGATTATTTCTCAGGCACAATGCATCGGTTTTTAGTACATTTTCGTATTAACTGTTACGTTTTTTTTTTAACTTCCCTCATTCTTCAGGTTTAGTGGATGAAGTTGAATGGATGACCTGAACGTTAAATCAGTCTTTTGCTCTATTAAAGTTTATACAACATTAAGACAAAATGTATTTCATCTGCAGCACTCCTCTGTTTTTGTTTTGTAATGCTGTCTTTCCAGGCACCTGGAGTGTATCAACACTTTCATCAGCATTTTAAGTTTTGTTTTCACTCCTGCTGAAGTGTGTTTTTCACCACAATATGCCAGCTTCATTTGTTTGACTTTTGGAGCATTTTAATAAAGAGACTCTCAGTTTTTAAATGTTGCTTGATTTATTTTATTTTACCTTTTAATGCAACCGTATTCCCTTCAAGGCCCAATGTTACACTGTTCCTGAACAACAGAGATCAGCTGCTTCACTGTGCTTTGTTTTAACAAAACTCACTAATAGGATTACATCTGACAAAAGTGTTAACAGAGTAGAACTTGTAGAATTGTATGCACATCCAAGACCAGAAATTAATTGAAGGAAAAAATTGAGTATTTGCACACTGGATTAAAGCTCTCAACTTTTATTGGACTGAAAAAAGGCAATGATTAAACCCTACTGTCTTCAACAGGCTAATTGGTCAATATGAGAAAATGTGAGGTATCCATAGCATCAAAACAGATTAAATTCTGTTAATGAAAATATTCAACAACACGTAACAATAAGACCATCAGGATGAGTAAAAAAAAAAAGTTGCAAAAATTATTTTAAAAAAGGGTTGAAGATGAAGTTTTAGAAACTTTAATCCAGTGTACATATCCATGTTTCCCTAAAATTAATTTGCAGCTAGATGGCGATAGATCTACACAATTTCACCATAACATGAAAAATTATGTTAGTGCACACCCTCCACTGTAATGAATCAGCATGTGACTTAGTTTTGTCTCATTTTAATGTAAATACACGGTAAATATTATAAAGGCTAAAGCAGTTTTTTAAGCAGAACCTACAGATATAATCTCATTTAATTGAGTAACACAGAAAAATAACATTTACAGTTACATGACTAATAGCGTTTTTAGACGAAATAAGTTAACATTTTGCTATAATGGTTCTTACATGGGGGTTAAAGTGTTTCCAATCAATTCAATTCAATTCAATTGAAATTACAGGCCCCTTTTCCTCTTGTTTAGACCATCACAGCTGATGTAAACAAACATTTTACTGCCTTAGAAAATCGATAATGTAATTTTGCTGCTTTCTTAGACCTGTCAACACAGGAGGGGAGCCATTTTTTTGTGGCTGGGCTGCAGTTTTGTTTACATTTGGCCCAGATTATACATTCAAATATTGATTTAACAGCAGAGATATGCTACCTGGTGAGGTGTGCTGCCTATATTTACCCAAAAAATCCTCATTACAAAGGGAAACAGATGTCATAACCTTACCTGAATGCGGTTAGTAGTGTAGTAGTATATCTGGCGTTGGTCTCTGAACCTCCTCTGCTGATTGTCTGCAGGTGTGCGTTACGTAGGCTACTTAATTAGCAATGACGTCACAACTTTTAGAGTCACAAAGGAGCCTGAAACTACTGTGAGCTAATGTGCTATCTGTCAAGACAGCGATATGTAAATAAAACACTGATATGTAGAATTATTTTCATTTTCGTTTTTCATTTCATTTCAACATTTATTTCGAACATGTAGAATACAAAACAAATAAAATAAAAAATAAAGAAAAAGAGAATGATCATACCAACAAGTGGACAGTCAGAAACATGTAGTATTTACATACAATGAAAAGCATAAGAAAAATAAATTGTCAAACACTTGATGCCTTGATTTACATATTCGAAAAGGAGTGAGAAGAAGTATAGATTTATTTAATCCCACCCCTTCTCCATAAATCAATTATTAATTATTAACCAGCTTCCTTATTGAGCCATATATATACTCTAATTAGATTTTCTAGAATTTTTCTAACTATAATTATTATTATTTATAATTATTCTAACTATAATTATTACCTTTAATCTGTGTCATACAGAAATATAAATATACATTTGGTATCAATTTATATTTTGATAAGGATAATTATATCAGTAATTAATTTATATTTCTGTATGACACAGATTAAAGGTAATAATTATAGTTAGAATAATTATAAATAATAATAATTATAGTTAGACAAATTTAGGAAAATTTAATTAGAGTATAAGTATGGCTCAATAAGTAATTATGTTACGTCTGCGGTGCCAAATTAGAGTTTAAACAAAACCAGTGGAAACAACTTTGTGTCAACACAAACACTCAAAGAGTATAGAACAAGCAAAGAGAAAAAACTCTGGTGCCTTTTGACAACGGCGGCTAGTTGGCGCTGCAGTAGCGCTGCCGCCATTTTGGACCTAAAACGCCAATGAGTGACCCCCTTTCCAAAAAGAAGATTATTGAAGTGTACTATTAGTATACTTCTTTTAATCTTAAAATGAGAGAGTATACATTCAGTTTACTTTTTATGTACTTATCAGAGATATACTTAACAAAAGTATACATATGTATACTTTGCTCATACAGACAAGTATACAGAAAAGTCTAAGTACACTTGGTTCATAATGACAAGTATACAGACATGTCTGAGTATACTTGGCTTATAGGCCTATTTGTACTTAATATTTTGATCGAGATATACTTAAGAAAAGTATTCTTGCCTTATAGGTCTATAAAAATGTATACTTGCCTTATAGATCTCCTATTAAAGTGAGTGGGATGTATAAAGAGACATCTATTAGACATTAAATATGAATATAAATAATTTTGTTTTACTTTTATACGGCACTTTGTAGGCGGACGTTTAACTGGCGTCTGGTAGTCACCTTCAGTCCAAAATGGCGGAAGCGTAGCTCTGCTGCTGGGGCTGGGCGCTGATGTTGCAATGGAACCAACAATTGACTTTCACTTCTTATCAATATACGTTGTTTGATGACAGTAAGAAGTACTTTGGTAGTGTCTGGAAGGGAGTCCGCAAACTGCAAAATCTGATCTATGATCTGCAAAAACTTGAGACCCGCTGCCCGACGACCTTTCCTAACCTTAACTATTTGAGGTCCATTGGTGCCTTCAAATGAAACTCGTGAGCTCGTGTTTACAACATTGGAAGTTGTGTAGACAATATGCTTGGCTTCCAAGTGGTTAAGTCGTAAGAACACTGCTGCTAAGCAACAGCAATATTAATGTTACTGTCGGCATTTAGAAGCCACAGAGGAGCTAACAATTTAGCAAGCGAGCAAGTGGGTAACATAATGCTGTAAATGTAAAGGCATTAAGACAGAGGAAAAAGATGGGGCAGTTGGGAATATCAACATTTTCCTCAGGCATATTATAAAATTACGAGGATAAACAACAGTATTTTCACTTATGTACTGAAAAAATTACTGACGTCAACCAAAAACTCAGAGCTTTCAGAACCTTTCCACTTATGAGGTTAAGGGGACGTGCATATATACTCTTCTCATAAACGCAACCTCATTTGATGGCACCGTATGCCTAACCTTAACAATCTCGCAAGTGCCTCAGGTTGCTGGCTCCCTTCTCACCACTACCGGAAGGTAACAAGTCACATTTCCCAGGAATTCCTCATATTTCAGTTAATCTTCTTCTCAATTTATGATTAGGTTAAAACTTCCAATATTTACCAGGAGTGGGGTTCGAACCCACGAGGACTACGTCCATTGGATCTTAAGTCCAACGCCTTAACCACTCGGCCATCCTGGTTCCACACCATGTAATGTATCACAACAACACAAGGACAGCGATGTCAGACCGACAGGTGATGTCTACCTGAGTAAATGTATGATGTCAGAGTGCAAAGTCACGCTATGCCAGTAAATGGCCACCACAAACCACACAGTGCTGCTGAGGAAGTGCAATCATTACAGCCCCGAAACCATTTCAACACAGAGCAGAGGAGCAGAAACACCCACCGGTGTCTCAGTACATGAACAGTATGAAGAAAGATGATGGTCTCTCAGTCTAACTGGTGGTAACTGGGAATCCCCCAGTGCCTGATGGACTGCCACACACACAGGAAAACAAATGTTATTTTTAAATTTTACTATCATGACATTCAAACAATGAGATAGGCCTTCTGTGCAAACAGAGAGTACTCTGACCTGATTAGTTTCTCATTCTCTATTGACCACCTGAGCAAATAGCCATGTACACATTGATTCTGGCGTCCTTTTATATGGAACAATCTGAGAAAACCTGATGCACATCTGATTGACTTTGACCGTGTGATAGTGGCATAAACAGAGGAGCAACAGGGCTGAAAGATGACAGTTTAATCTCTGAAAAGTGGAGGCAATACAAAGATAGTTTTCTGTCATGTGAAGCAACACATCTTGAGAAACACATGCAGCCTATAAGCTGGTGATAACTATACATGGGGGTGGGCCGACATGTCGTTGCACAATCCACACAAATCTATCTCGCCTCCCCGGCTAACCACAATCAGAGGCCGTGTCGTGTGCAGTTTGTTTCTCAAGGCTTGTTAAGCAATTGCTGCAAAATCATTTTCCACTTGTGCAATTTTGTTAATAGTCTGTTTATTGTCAATACTGTATATACTGCACCTATTTTTACACTTCCTTCTATTTAAATGGTTCATTATTTGCTAAGCTCTTTTTTTACTGTGTTAGCTGATGCATCTTGTTTTTTGCACTATCCCCTCTTCTGCTGTACACTGCACATTTCCCCGCTGCGGGATTAATAAAGGAATATCTTATCTTATCTTAATAAGAAATACACCTCTTCAAAGTTTACAGTTTCCAGAAAACTAGCCAATATATATTTATTTACATTGCTTAAATATCTCATATAACATTACAAAGCTGAATTTTGAAGGACAAAGCTGCAAGTTTTTTTTTAACAGTTATCATGCAAACGCTGTTCTCAGTAACTATCAGGAAATATAACACCCGTATCTCACTATGTACATTTGCATATGGGCGTGTGGTTTCTCGGACCAGCTCGAACTACACTAGATGTGTGAAATTTGGACTCTGCTACTGCTTAAAAATGAAGCTTCATTTGAGCTAAATAAATACACAAACTAAAGCGATATATATTACACGGCATCTTTGCATAGGAAGCTGATTTGAATCCAATAGAAATAACACTGATGCTGTCTCATTAGCAGCAAGGGCAGCAGCAACAAAAGAGTTTCTTGCATGGATTGTTTTTCTTGTATTTCACAGCCTTCTTGATCTGAACCGTAGCCTTGACGATATAGTCCTGAGTCGCGCCCACATTTGCTTCTATATTGTCCAGCATGAAGCCCTGCTCCTCCACCAGCAGGGCCATCTGGGAGAAGAGGTCATGGATGTCCCGGATGCGGCCCTCCAGCTCCAGCAGCTCCTTGTGCCGGGTCTCGATCTCATTGAGGGCCGATCTGGCAGTCCTCCCCTCCAGGAGGAGATTATCCGAGAAGACGTTCCACTTGCCCGTCTCGATCATCTCGTCAATCTGCTCCCTGCTCACCTCCTTGCCCATGATCTCTGCCTGCCTCTGGATGCGGGTCTTGCAGTTCTCCCTCTGGACCATCTCGGCCTCGTTGTACTCGGACATGGCGTCGTGGAAGGCGTTGGTTAGAGAGATAAACTGTGAACGCACCATGCGAGACAAAGCAGATGTCGGCCCGTGCTCCTCCTCCAGCTCTTTGCTCAACTTCCCCAGCTTCCCCAGCCGATTGTAAATGGCCTCCCCTCTGGCCTTGATGTCTCGCCCGAGAGCGTTGGAGTCCCGCTTGATGCTGCTGATCCTCCGGACGGATGTGAGGAACCTGGTGTTCTGCTTCCCGAGACGCTTCACGTCCAGTTTGAGAAGCAGCATCTCCTTCCTCATCGCCTGGGCGTCCCTGTAGATGCCGTCCATCACGTCCTCGCCCTCAAACACAATGGCCTGTTGCTCCAGGTCCTCATCCTCGGTGGTGGGGTTGTGGTTCTCCTCCACGGCGGGCTTGAAGGTCTGCAGCTCACTTATTCGGTCCCTCATCTCACCTGCAAGAGGAGTCAGGAGCCTTTACTGACCTCTGACCTCTAAAGAGTTTTGAGACAAATAGACATTTTGGCTGGTGGAGAGTTAGATGAGAAGATTGATACCACTCTCATGTCTATCTGTTAAATATAAATCAGCCAGCAGCCAGTTAGCTTAACTTATTTTAGCAAAAAGACTGGAAACAGGGTGAAACAGCTAACGTGGCTCTGTCCAAAAGGTAACTAAAAATCCACCTACCAGCACCACTAAAGCTAATAATTTAACACATTATAAAAAATATTATTAAATATCATTATAATATAAATATTAACGAGTAAAAATAACAAGTCATCATTGGATTATTTCTTGGCTCTGAGCAGTTGCCAGGCAACCAGTGGAGACTCCAGGAAGTTAGTGGTCCCGACTAAGAAACGGTCCAGCACAAAACCCCTCTAAAACAGCAATTTATCAAAATGTCCAAGAATTAATACAAATTTATGTATCAAATTATTATTATTTTATAACTTCTGTCCTACCTCATCTCATGACCCCTTAGATTTAATTTGTGACCCGTTGGAGGGCCTCAACCCCTAGGTTGGGAACCACTGGACTAAATTAACTGTAGTTAAAACCAGTTTCACCTCGAGCAGCTACAACAGTAAAATACTGTTCACAAAATGATGCATCAATATTAACAATATACTAATGTAAAATACAATAACAGCAGAATAACTGCAGATTGAGTGCTTATATTTTTTTATTTATTATAAAATGTATAATACTGTACTTTACCAATATATTTATATGCAGGACTTTTACTTGTAATAGAGTATTTTTAAAGTGTTGTACTGGTAATTTTACCTAAATAAAATCTGCATACCACTTGTTTTATCCTATTTAATTATAACAATAATAAATAAAAATGCAACCCCCCTTCTCATGTCATTTTACATTTAGAGAAAATCTAAGTTACAACAAGAGAAAATCGATCTTATATAGGTAAATATGGACACATTTATATCATATTTTTCCTGTTGAGGATGAGCTGCATCAACATATTATGAGAAATTAATTTATTTTTATATTGTAATTCCTATGTTTTATTATTTTACATTTTAAATATAGTGTTGTGTGTAGTGTTTTTCAAAGACAGAATACTCTGTGCACTATAAAGAGTTATGTTTTGTGCATGTTGGGACATTTTTATTATTTACTATTTTTATTTATTTTAAAACAGCATGTTTAGGACTTCAGCAAACTTGTTTTATCATATTGATTAATAAGTATATTATTTTTTATATTTATTATTTTTATTTTAAAACAGCATGTTTAAGACTTCAGCAAACTCTTTTATCCTATTGATTAATTAGTATATTATTTTTAATATTTACTATTTTTATTTATTCTTATTTTAAAACAGCATGTTTAGGACTTCAGCAAACTTTTTTTTATCATATTAATTAATTAGTATTTTAGAGGTATTTTGTGAAACAGAGAGTATCTTTGTAAAGTAAAGTCCTGAGGAGGAAACAGATTACAGGTTACTTCCTCAGCTGTGACGCTTTCAGAGCAGTAAATTACAGCCTCGACTCTAAAGACTCAGTTATTATTAACTATCGACACAAACTGATACTTTAATGTGATGTACATAATGTTAAAAACAATGTTTTACAAAAGGAAACATTAACAAACCTTAAAGCATCATTAACAAGAACAAGTGAAAGACAACAATAACAAGCTGTTATAGAAACACGCCTATAGGTCTGTAGAGAGTTATGATTATATTTTAGTGCATAATATCTCAACAGAATAGGTTCACCTACCTCTCTGTGATGTGATGCTATATCCTCCGAAGGTCCTACTCTATTAAAGTCACCAAAGCAGAAGAAGCGACCACGGAAACACTCATTTCCTCTTTTTTCTCTCCGTTATATGTTTAAATTTCAACATAGAGGAGTAGAGGAGTCAACCATCAGTCACAGAGACACAGAGACAACAGGCTGCAGCAGGTAGTGAAGTAACCGAGGCTGAACGCGGAAGATCACTGATCACGCCTTCTTCTTCCTCCCTCACTGTATTAACACACATCTCTGGTTTGAGTCCAGGAAGGAGGAGATCCATCATCACACTCATCTTATTATGGTCCATTACTGAATATAAAAATGATGTTGAGCGTTTAATAAGGATCTTAAAATATTTTTTATACTTGTGAGAAGTTGAGAGACACAAACTAGACCTTATATCCTAACATAAATAAAAAAAAAAAACATATACAAAATTGTATCATAACAAAGTCCATTGTAGCTGTAAGTAAAAGTAGCAAAAACAGACTGTGAAGTCCTGCATTAAAAATATTACTTAAAGGTCCCATATTGTAAAAAGTGAGATTTTCAGGTCTTTTATATTATAAAGCAGGTATAAGTGCTATATAAATAATAATGTTAAACTATCAAAACACTCAATATACGGAGAAATACACACAGCCCGTATTCAGAAATTGTGCGTTTGAAACAAGCCGTTATGATTTCTGTCCATTTGTGATGTCACAAATATACAATATTTAGACCATTACAGGGTTTTAAACGTAAACATTCTAAATGTGTCCCAGTTTATTTCCTGGTTGTAGTGTTGCAGTGTATGTGAATAACACCATCTGACAGGAAGTAAACATGGACCGAAGCTGTTGCCTAGCAACGCAATTCCATTGCAATTCCGTTGCAATGCACTAAAACGGAGCGTTTCAGACAGAGGGTGAATACAGATATATTCAGGCAGACAGTACGAGGAAAATAATGTGTTTTTTTTAACATTAAAGCATGTAATCATGTTCTTCTAGTAGAAACACAAAATACAAGTATGAACCTGAAAATGAGCACGATATGGGACCTTTAAGTACAAGTATGTATGTAGCCTAAGTATCATCAGCAAAATGTACTCAAAGTATCAAATGTAAAAGTGCTGATAATTTTGAAAAATGACCCACGTGAGAGTTTTACTATTATATATTATATAATTGGGTTATTTTTTACTGATGCATTTCTTAAATTTTATTTTATTTAATCTATAGTTATCCAGGATAGTCCCATTGAGATTTAAAATCTCTTTTCTGAGACATAAAAGTTTTTACACATAAAAGCACAAATAACACTACGGCTGCAATTAACACGATTATTTTCATTGTCGATTAATCTGTGGATTATTTTCTTGATTAATCGATTAGTCGTTTGGTATAAATATATAAAATAAAATCTCAGAAAATGTTGAAAAATGTCGATCAGTGTTTCCCAAAGCCCAAGATGACGTCCTCCAATGTCTTGTTTTGTCCACAATTTAAGGATATTTCATTTAGTGTCATAGAAGAGTAAAGAAACCAGGAAATATTCACATTTAAGAAGCTGTAATCAGAGGATTTTGACTTTTTTTTCTTAAAAAATTATTCAAACTGATTAATCAATTATCAAAATAGATGGCAGTTAATTTAACTAACGATTAATCGATTAACCGTTGCAGCTCTTAATAACAGAATTTCACATAAAAACACAAAAAACTTAAAAACAACATAAAGAATTCACATAAGAGAGACAATAACAGACTTAAAACAAACAGCAAATTGCATCAACTGATGAATTAGCAGTGTCATTCAGTTACAGGAGATGCACATTCAGTGTTCAAATACTCCTAAATCCTGTCTTTAAAATCTTGCATGCTTATAAAATGATCTAGTTTAAGCAGCATTTTACTGGTGGAGCTGATTGGAATTATTTTACATTCTGTCGGGTAGTTTAATATATAACAATGCACCATATTTTACAAGTTCATCATGTATTTTGTATGTAAAATCTTAAAAGTAAGCTGTCAAATAATTGTAAAAAGTACAATATATTCCCTCTGAATTGTGGTGGAGAAGAAGTATAAAGTAGCATGAAAAGAAACACTCAAGTAGGCTTACAGTCCATTATGCAAATTTGTACATAAATATAGAACTTGAGTGAATATACTCAGTTATATTCCACCACTGGCTTTTACTCATACGCCACATGACCTTCATCAGCAGATGGAGCCTCAGTTGTCATGGAATTATTATTAATTCAGCGCTTTAAGGACGTCTTTTCCATGATGGCTCAAATATTTAAAGTTCAGTCTTGACCCTGGCTGAGAAACAGCAGTTGACAAAATCTTTGTTATATGATCGAAAGCTTTATGCTAATATAGCTTTATGCCTGACGTTTTAGATTCCCTATAGACCTAGATTATAGAGCTATTTGTTGATATGGACGTTTGCTAAGTGACAGAGGTGGGCCCAAGTCACTGTTTTGCAAGTCACAAGTAAAAGTCTCAAGTCTTTGCACTCAAGTTCCAAGTCCTAAACAAGTCATAATGTGCTCTTCACCAAATGTAATGCCATTTGCGTCTCCGTCTGTAATTTTCGACCCACACATTTTGCATACTGCAACTCATTTTTTGTTGACCGCTGTGTAGTTTTTGTACGCAAACAAAATTATATTTGGTATCATTTTTTTTCCAATTGGTGCTCAGTAACGTAACGTTAGTTCTTCATGGTTCTCTTCTGCAACTTGACTGAATGCTGTCTGGTTGGTTCAAACATTTAAGTGTCGACTTGCTGGGAATGAATAGCATTTGTTAGTATGTTAGTTGATCCAGGAAATAAACTGACACTTTTTAGAGAACATACTTTTCAATCTTTTGTCTTAGGGGGAAGGTATCAAGTATTTTCAAGAGAAAAGGCTCAAGTCAAAGTGAAGTCACGAGTCATTGGTGTCAATGTTTAAGTCTAGTCGCAAGTTGTTGTTTTTTATCTTATCGAGTCTAAAGTCATCAAATTTGTGACTCAAGTCTGACTCGAGTCCAGGTCATGTGACTCGACTCCACACTTCTCCTAATTGAGCCATATTAAGTTGATTCTATTGTTTGATAGCAACTCACATGACATGTCTAACTTCAGTCTAAATGGACCTTGTGATGAGATTGTCAATATCAAAACACTTTTTTTAAGGAACTAATGACTGATATTATTGTCTTAAAGAGGACCTATTATGTTGTTGTTCTTTTTCCCTTTCCTTTAGTGTGTTATATAGTTTTTTTGTGCATGTAAAAGGTCTGCAAAGTTATAAAGCCAAAGGGAGTTACTCTCCCCCACAGAAACACTGCTCCTGAACTGCCTGAAACACCTCGTTGAAGTCCTGCCTTTTCTTCCGTAACTTGGTGATGTCACCAAGTAACACATTGGCATAATACCTGCCTATAATACCTGCTATCCTGCTAGTTTGGCACTCCCTCAAACAAGGCTAGTTAGAGTGGAGCTGGAGCGGAGTCTGAAGAGTTTGGTTCGGTTGACCAATCATAACAGAGCGGGTTCAGCTGACTAATTAGAGCAGACCGGGCTTTTCGGGGGGGAGCTCAAACAGAGCGTTTCAGAGAGGATGAAAAGTAAAGCGTGTTTTGAACATTAAAGCATGTAAACACGTTCTAGTAGAAACCCCAAATACAAGTATGCACCTAAAATAAGGATAATAGGTCCTCTTTAATGGGTTGTTCTTTTAGTTTGTAGTGCAGCTTTTACCTCATGGACCAGTGGACCGGATCCAAAACCACTGGCCCTCCTCAGACTAACTGTTATAACATGGAAAGCAGCTACAACACAGCTTCTTGAAGGGGTTGTTTTTATCAGAAGAAGTTGCTCTGTCCAGCTTGACCACGGCCTCCTGAATGATCACTTCAGTACTTTGAACGTTCCTCTGGATGTTTTCGACGGCCACCCCCTGCTCCTCTATGAGCACAGCCACGTCCAGAAACAGCTCCTGGATCCCCTCGATCCTCTTCTCCAGCTCCTGCAGCTCCCTGTGTCGGCACTCGAGCTGCAGGTAAGCCGAGCGAGCCGTTTTGCCCTCCACCTGGACGCTGCTGAACACGTTCAGCTCCCCGCTCTCCATCATCTCCTCCAGCTCTTTCTCGCCGACCTCCCTGCCCACCACCTCCATCTGCCTCTGGATCTGTCGTTTACAGGCCTCCCTGTGACTCATCTCTGTGTCGTTGTAGCTGAACATCACCTCCCGCAGAGCCCTGCTGAGACACTGGCACTGTGTTTGAGCGATGCGTGCTGTGGGGTCAGAGCTGCCACGCTGGTCCTCCAGCTCCCCACTGAGAGCATTCATCTTGTGTAGACGGTGCAGCACAGACTCTCCCCGGCGTTTAATATCCGCCCCGACTGCATTGGAGTCCCGCTTTGTTGCTATAGGGCATGAGGTCTTGTATAAGGCCTGGTAGTTGACATCTTTCAGCTCACTGATGTCATTCTGGATCTGCTGGATCTCCAGACGGATCTGCTGGGCCTCCTGCAGGACGCCATCCAGGTCCTGGTCTGATGCTGCTGCCGCCTCCTGCTCTAAATTGTCCAACTCCACCATGGAGAAACCCTCAGAGTCAGGCTGCACCTGTTGGAGGAGCTCCAGCCGGTCTCTCATATCTGAAAGAAACAAAAGACGACAAGAGAAAAGATAACACATTAACGCAATCGATCTTTCGGAGGTTATCGGGTTTTAAAGCTAGAGTGAAGATACTGGCATCATATGAAACTAGAAAACCCAATGAATCCATTGGTACCAACCATGTTACTATACTATACAACCATACTGGCTTGTCGGGAAGGAGCCTTGATAACGCTCAAAACTTGCACTAAATTTTGGCGAGGAAAAAACGTCATGTCCATTTTCAAAGGGGTCCCTTGGCCTCTGACCTCAAGATATGTGAATGAAAATGGGTTCTATGGGTACCCACGAGTCTCCCCTTTACAGACATGCCCACTTTATGATAATCACATGCAGTTTGAGGCAAGTCATAGTCAAGTCAGCACACTGACGCACTGACAGCTGTTGTTGCCTGTTGGGCTGCAGTTTGCCATGTTATGATTTGAGCATATTTTTTATGCTAAATGCAGTACCTGTGAGGGTTTCTGGACAATATTTATCATTGTTTTGTGTTGTTAATTGATTTCCAGTAATAAATATATACATACATTTGCATAGCAAGCATATTTGCCCACTCCAATGTTGATAAGAGTATTAAATATTTGACAAATCTCCTTTTAAGGTGCATTTTGATAAAAAAAAAAAGTGTGATTAATTGCTTGACAGCCCTAAAAGAAATACAAACTAAAACACAGATTGGTTACAACAAACAAGCTTGCACTTGTTCTTGTGTTAAATATTTCCTGAGCATGACTGAAGACGTCTAACAGGCCTGGACTCAGATCGCACATACCGATCAAACACTTTTGTAATCAATATGTGAAACAGCTGTGTGAGTGTTTTCTTCCTCTTTCAGTGTAATCTTAGATGAATGCACTTGATCTGCCAGGACATTTAATCTCCCTGCAGGACTCACCCAACAAGTTTTCAAGAAGAAAAGTATTTCAGCACGTATGTAATCTGCTCTTAAGTAAGTGGAGCTACTTTTAAGTGGAATACAACAAAAACAGCAGAGGACGCAGAATCCGTAATCCTGAACAGGCCGATAAAAAGCAGCCACGAACCAGTTGATTTAGACAATAGAAAACGCATGTGAGACCTGACCGAGGCTGTAGCAGGTTCAGTTCTAGAGCTAGAGTAAAGTTACAGATATCATACGAAACTAGACAATCTATTGGTACCAACCATGTCATACTAGCTTGTCAGGAAGGAGGTTAAATAATGATCCAAAGTTAGGATGAATTTTGGCGAGGAAAAACTGTCATGGCCATTTTCAAAGGGGTCCCTTGACCTCTGACCTCAAGATGTGTGAATGAGAATGTGCAAAAACCATGCAGTTTTTTTGAATATAGTGTACATGTGTTATTTTCCTCACTGTATAAAATGAGCTGTGGTGACCTGTAGGATAATCACAGCCTTATTAAACTTTACAACCACAAACTAGAGACCTAGAGCATTCAGAGGATGGATGGCTTTCCTATAGGTAGACTGACAATAAGGGGGTTTCTGAGCAGTTTACACAAGCGCTCGTCATCCAATCACCAAATAAAGCAATTCTTGCAGAAATCTCCAAATGTCTAAAGTTTTGGTAACCAACTCACAGCATGGATTTTTCTATGGTGTTCCTCAAGGTCTAAGTGTCTTAATGTGGTATTTTGGCGGGATTATTGATCATTTTTATCAATTCTTGAATGGTAAAAATAAGGTTAAATTTAGCACCAAATCTGTGTAACAAATGGTATCAACCAAAAACTTGCTGCAACTTTTGAGACATAATAAATCATGGGGATGACCATCATTTACTTTAATCATAATGTTCTAAACCCTTATACACTTTCACTATTTATTTTAATTAATTAATTCATGTTTATTTCAGATTTATGACTAGAACAACTTGACACACAGTGCATCTCAAATTAATCTTCAGGTTCCCAGCTTTCAGATGATGTACACCACTTCTATGTGACGTCTACTGTTGACCTGCTATCTCCCCCTAAAGACCCCCTGTACCCCCCTAAAAAAGACAGAAACAGGTCTATTGTGAGTCTTAGAGGGTTAAAGCTAGAATAAAGGACAAAGTATTGCTAATGTTAAAAATGTTAAAGCTCAGATGCATTGCTGAAAACCTGGAAGTTAAACTGTAAAACTGGCAGAGTTGTAAGCCTGGTTTGTTGATTTTTACAACAGATTAATGTACGTTTTTTATTATTTTCAACACTTTTCTACAAGAGCAGGTGTAAGGAGGCCTAAATTTCAGGTTTTCTTGCCTTTACCTGTATTTTCAGTTCAGATTTTCTATAAAACCATCTCAGGCAAGCCTAACAGATATGGAATAAGTGAACCCATAATGAGAGAATTAACCTACCTTACTCGTATGTCAGTTTATCTGTGGATGGTTTGCAGTCTCTTCTCCGTCTGTACCACAAGCCGATCATAGAAATGGTAGTTCAGTCCAACGGTCAGCGTGACGACTGTTAACAGAGAGAATGATTTTAGAAACCATCATCACTTCTACACCTGTTTAAAAGGAAATGTTTTTTAGAAACAACACTTTCTGCATTCCTGTTGTGTCACATGGAGGCATGCAGTGACGTAAGGCGAAACCAAGTCTCTCGAGGATTCATAATAAAGATGACGACTGATATGTTTTGTGTTTACATTGTCATATAATCTCAGGACATCTGTCACCTAAGTGCACTTTTGTTTTTGATAGATTGTTTTCACGTCTAACAACACGTTAGGCGATGAAGGGTTGTGAAAAGAGACAAATGTGAAGCTCAGGAAAGAAAATAAAAGCACATAATGTGAGATAACATCAAGGACAGCAGGAGAAATATAAAGAGGAAGTAGTTCAGATAAGTTATCTCCCAGAGGGGTGGGACTGAAGTGTTCATATGTGATAATGAAGTCTTGTAATCTGCTTGTTACAATAATCAAACAAC